>NC_041737.1:31155373-31458403 GCF_004115215.2 Ornithorhynchus anatinus | reverse complement strand
ATTGATCAATATAAAACAGTAAATTGGGATTAGATCCTGTTGTCCCTTCAATTTAGAGTGTGAAGCCCATTTGGGACAGGAACTGTGTCCAACTTGATTAACTTGTATCTCTACCCCAGTGCTTAGTACAGTAAAAAGTGCTTACAAATATAACAATGACAACAACAATGGCAATAATAAAAAAATAAAATTGCACATATTAAAACCAGTAGAATCTGATGACATACATCCTAGAATTCTTAAGGAATAGAAGATAATTAAAAAGGGAAACCTTTAAAAAAACTCCTTTAACAAGGGAGAAAAGATGGATCTGGTCCAGTAATAGCTTAATTTCACTGACTGAGAAGATGATAAAACAAATCATCAGTTAATCTGTAGCAGTATAGAAGAGCATCAGATACTATGGTGCTACAAATATGACTTTCTTCTCTTGATGACCAAATTGTCAGTCTCAACATCACCTTCTCTACTGAATTCAACTCAGTCACTCCCCTATCCCTTCATCGATCTCGTACCGCTCACCCACAGCCCTGAATCACCCCCACAGTCCGCTCTTTCCCTCTTTGCACAAGCTTCAGAGCTCTGCGGGCAGAAATCTAGATATCAGGCCAACTTTGTCCATTTCAAATTTATCCTTGTATGGTTTAATTCTCAAACCTAGCATGTCCAAAACAGTATTTCTTATCTTCCCACCCAAACTCTGTCCTCCCCGTGACATTCCCACCATTGTAGATGGCAGCCCCATCCTTTCTGCCTCACAAACCTAAAACCTTGGCATTATCTTTGACTCTTTGTTATCATTTAACCCACATATTCAATCCATCACTAAATCTTATTGGTTCAACCTTCACAAATTTGCTAAAGTCTGCCATTTCCTCTCATCCAAACTACTACCATGTTATCCAATCACTTAGCCTATCCCACCTTGATTACTGTATGAGCCTCCTTGCTGACCCTGCTGCCTCCTGTCTTTCCCCACTCCAGTCCATACTATGCTCTGCTGTCCGGACCATTTTTTTAACAGAAACTTTCACACCGTGTCTTCCCTCTCCTTAAGAACCTTCAGTGTTGCCCATTCACCTTTGCATCACATAGAAATTCCTCACCATTGGCTTTAAAGCACTCAATCACCTTGCCCTCTCCCATCTCACCTCACTACTCTCCTACTACAACCCAGCCCGCACACTTCACTCCTCTAATGCCAACCTTCTCACTCTACCTCGACTACCAGCGACTATCTTGCCGCTGACCTCTCACCCTCCCTGCTCATATGGACAGACAATTACTCTCCCCTCTTCAAAGCCTTATTGAAGGCACATCTCCTCCAAGAGGCCTTTCCCGACTAAGACCTCCTTTCCTTTTCTCCTACTGCCTTCTGAGTCACTTTGACTTGCTCCCTTTATTCATGCCCCCCTAGATCCCTGGCACTTAGTACATATCTGTAATGTATTTATTTATATTAATGACTGTCTCCCCTTAGGCACTGTAAACTCAGTGGGCAGAAAGTGTGTCTGCTATTTTGTTATATTGTACTCTTCCAAGTGCTTAGTACAGTGTTCTGCACACAGTTAGCACTCACTAAATACGATTGACTTACTGACTGCTGGCTGACTTTGACAAGAAGGACCTAGAGAGATTAGAAGCAGCATGGCCTAATGGAGGGAATATGGGCCTTGGGAGTCAAAAAACCTGGGTTCTAGTTCCGGCTCTGCCATTTGTCTGCTGTGTGACAGGGTAAGTCCCTAAATACCTCTGTGATTCAGTTTCCTCATTTAATGGGGATCAAATCAACCTCCCTCCTATTTAGTCTGTGAGCCCCATGTGACACAGGGTCTCTATCCAACCTGATTATCTTGTATTGGAACCAGTCAGTTTCCTCATTTAATGGGGATCACATCAACCTCCCTCCTATTTAGTCTGTGAGCCCCATGTGGCACAGGGTCTCTATCCAACCTGATTATCTTGTATCGGATCCAGTGCTTAGTACAGTGCCTGGCACATAATAAGTGCTTAAAAAGTATCATTAAAATAAAAATGAGAGTTATCAATTGGTCACATTCCCTACTTCCAGAAAGGTGAATGACAGAACCATCTAGGGCAGATGGGTATTTCTAAGCCAATAATCATTCTAAATCAATTTAAATTTCTTCTATGATGAAGGGACAGACCATTAGACAAGGGGGAAATAATAGATTCAATCTATGTGAATTTTAGTTAGACTTTTGATTCTATCTCATATGACATTCTCATAATAGATGTAACTGTGAGCTCCATGTGGAATATGGACTGGGTTCAACCTCATTAACTTGTATCTACCTCAGTGCTTAGAACAGTGTTTAGCACATAGTAAGCACTTAAAAAGTACCATTGTTATTATTATTATAATCATTAGATGTTAGGGAAAAATACTCTCTTTTCTAGATCAGCACGGTAAACTGTTTCCTCTGGTTGGGCCACATAGTCATTCATTCATTTATTCATTCAACTGCATTTAATACTTACTGTGCGCAAAGCACTGTACTAAGCACTTGGGAGAATACAACCTAACAATAGACACATTCTCTACCCACAAGGCACTTATATAAGGTACTTTTGATTTGCACTTTAAAAAGGTGCAAATTACTGACACTTTCTGTGTTAAATTATTAACTGCTTTATTAAGAAGAACAAAAGGAAGAGAACTGTATCAGATAGAGTATTATATTAGAAACTCCTTGAAGGCAGGAGTGTTTATTCAATAAATGTCATTGGTTATGTGGACAATGTTCAGATAAGATAGTAGAAAAAGGAAGGTCCTAAAGAGAGAGAGAAAGAGACAAAGTTGGTTAAACAGACCAATTAATCCATCAGTTGGTATTTATCAAGGGCTTACTGTGTGCAGAGTACTCTTCTAAGTGTTTGGGAGAGTACAATGTGACAGAATTAGTAGTAACATTCCCTGCCCACAATGAACTTACAGTTTAGATCAGAGAGAGACAGAGGCACAGGTAGGAACAAAGACACAGATGAGAGAAACTGAGATACAGGTATCCGGAGAGACTGTCATTAAAATAGGAAGACATTCCCCTTCCTTCTCTCCCTCTCTCTCCAATCCCCCCCTTCGTCATTTCCCCCTTGGACAGTAGCAGCAGCAGGAATAGCAGCAGGAGAGAGAGAAAGGCACCATGAACGAGCACACTCCAACCCCACCAACCCCTGCTGCTAAATTTTAGAGTCATGAGCCATTTTACGCAAGTTTACCTCAATGGATACTGCTTTCCTCTTGAAAGTGAGAGTATACTACCATCTAGTGATCCTAATCTCTTCCAACAACATCTGAATTCTAGTGCAGATTTGGAGAAGCTGCATGGCGTAGTGGCGGAGTCAGAAGGTCAGGGGTTCCAATCCCAGCTCTGTCACTTGTCTGCTGTGTGACCTTGGGCAAGTCACTTCACTTTTCTGGCCCTCAGTTATCTCATCTGCATTGAGATCGTGAGCCCCACCTGGGACAGGGACTATGTCCAACTCAATTTGCTCGTATCTACCCAAGAGCCTGGTACATAATAACCCCTTAACAAATACCATGAATGCTGTGGGGCCGAGGGAGGGGTGAATAAAGGGAGTAAATCAGGGTGATGCAGAAGGGAGTGGGAGAAGAGGAAATGAGGGCTTTGTCCAGGAAAGTCTCTTGGAGGAGATGTGAGACTCTGAAGTTGGGAAGAGCGATCATCTGCCTCATACGAAGATGGAATATAATACTCCGTGGGGCAGTACAGTAGAGTTAAAAGATTTAAATTACATCTCTTCTAAGCAACCTTCCCTGACTAATCCCTCATCTCCCCACCTCCCCCCATGGACTTGATTCTGAACCCCCTAAGCATTTAGCTACTCACTGCACCCCATCTCCCAGCACTTCTGTACATCTCCGTATGCTCTGTTGCTTCCCTTACCTGTAATTTATTTTAAGGTCTGTCTCCACCACTACATTTTAAGATCTTTGTTTGCAGGGATTAGGCTTACTTAGTCTATTGTGCTCCGCGCACAGTAAGCGTTAGTGATAATAATAGTAATAATAATAATACCAATGGTATTTTTTAGCATTTATTATGTGCTAAGCACTGTACTAAGTGCTAGTCAGTAAACACCATTGTGATGAAAGAAGACAGACCCCTGCTCTCAAGGTATTTTAGAGTATTGCGGGGGAGGCAAACATAAAATAATAAAAGATAGGTGGAATAAGGGAGTGGAAAGAAATATAACTTGAAGAGTAAACACTCTAACCCCCCTCTCAGGGTCACACCTGGAGACTTGTCAGTAGTCTATCAGTCTCGGCTACGGGAGGGAGAGTCAAGAAGAGGCCTACCCATTCCATTCCTAGCTTGGCCAGTGGCTAGCGAGTGGAAGGCAATCTACTACGAGTCAAAACTCACTCATGCTGGGCAGCAGCGGCATGGGAGAGAGTCGAGGGCGGAGACTCGAGTTTACCACGCGGAAGGCAGCAATGGTAAACCACTTCCTAACTTTTACCAAGAAAACTCTATGGATTCACTACCAGAACGATTGCTGATAGAGAGCGGGGCGTTCTGGGAGAGATGTGTCTCTGGTGTCACTATGTGTCGGAAACGACTCAACAGCATAAGACAAGACAACAAACACTCTAACAGAACAGTAGGTAAATCAGTATCTGCAGAAGTTCTAAGGATAGTGCTGAAAAGTGGAAGCTGAGGTTTAGTGAGAGAACAGAAGAAGCGAGGAGGGAGACAGCTGATGAAGGGCCTTGAAGCCAGAGGTCAGAAGTTTCCACTTGATGAGTGGAGGAATGGAAAACCATAAAGGTTATCCAGGGACTGGGGAAATATGTGCAGAATATAGCCAACTCCCACATACTTGGCAACTCCATGTTTGGAGCCCAGTGAAATGATGTTATGTGAAAGCTGGTGATCGGTTGTTTTTTATCTTCACTGAGGTAGCAAAAAAAAAAGTAGGTTTAAATTGTAACAGAATGAACATAAACTCTCCTAACCTTGGAAATACCAACTGCCCCTCCACCTCGGACCTAAATATCTTCTCTGGGAAAGCTGTCACATTGGTGACAGTTACAGCTGCCTTTTTGTCCACCCTTTGTATTATGAACTCCAGGCATCCCATGTTTTTGTGGAAGGGTTCAAAGTGATTGGGATTGATAGGGAAGGGTATGGGTGGTTTTTAGAATAATAAAAAATAATACCTGCAGGATAATCATATTATTTTGCCTTGGCTTTCCCACCTCTTCCCCATTATTTCCTGGAAGGGGTTGGAGTGTGTGCATGTGACATTAATCATAATTTTCCCCATAATCTTATTTGTTATCACTTCGATTCTACTTTTAATTATATTGGACACCTTTCCCTAGGAAAATAAAATTGCCTAGGAAATTCCCTAGGCAAAATGTATTCAAATCGTTTCAGCTGTGATCGAATCCTTTTCCAGAACAAAAATTTCTATTTATGAAAGAATCAATTAACCAATAATATCTATTGAGCATTTACTCTCTGCAGAGCACTGTACTAAATGCTCCGGTGAGTACGATACAGCCAGTAGACACGATCCCAAATTTTGTATGTCATACCTCATCTCTGTTCCCTTCTGCGATTCCTACTTCCTTTGCTTTCGGTCTTGTAGCTGCCAAAACGTGCTCCAGCTCATCTTTTTCAAACAGATTAGGCACCTCGCCAGAGTTCAGAATATTGTTTATGTCTTCCAGAAACTCCTCCACTACAATCTACAAAGGTTTGAAAAGTATTAGAACTCACTCTCAGCTTTTGTATGTAATGATCTGTTTTACATCATTAATAAAAATGTTTCACCACAAATTTCTTAGCTTTAGTTTTATTGAGTCGATGCATTTTCAATCAGTGGTACTTACTGAGTGATTAATGTGTGCAAAGCCCTGTACTAAGTACTTGGGAGAGTACAGTACAATAGAGCAGGTAGACACGTTCCCTACCCACAACGAATTCAGAGTCTAGAGGATGAGCTCTCTCCCCCCACCCCCCCGCCAAGCTCTTGATAGAATTGATTCTCTAATCCCTCCATTCTATCCTGTCTTTCATACATACAATTCTTGCTGCCTTTAAAGGATAATGAGGAAACAGGGATAACAGGGATGCAGAGAGGGAAGGGAATCTTGATGCTATCAAAACAAATGTAGTAGTTGATAATTTTGATTTGTTTCTGAAATGTTTGTTAACATATCTATGGTTGCTGTTGAAAACCCCCTCTAGACTATGAGCTTGTTATGGGCAGGGAATATGTCTGTTTATTGTTGTATTGTACTCTCCCAAGCGCTTAGTACAGTGCTCTGCAGGCAGTAAGTGCTCAATAAATATGACTGAATGAAAGAATGAAAATCTAAAATCACAGCCTATGTTTTGAGAGGAATGAACAGTGATTACATCTTCTACAACCACTCATTTGAACAAACACCACAATAACAAATATTTCATTTTAAAGATCATCTTGAGAAGTGTGTTCATCTTTTCCTAAAATAAACTGAGGCAGTTTCACCACAATACAATTTTGGATTTAACAACGGGCAAGTTGAGATTTCCCCGAGGATAGTTAAAATGAGATTATCTGTTAAGAGTGGGAAGGAAACATTTGGCTTTAGTCAGAAAGAAAAGCAATGACTCATCCTAGGAAAACATGCCCTTGGTGCTCTGTTTTGAAGGAGTAGACTCCACAAGTCAGAGCCAGAAGCGCCCAGATCCAAGAACGTTCCTGACGAAATCTATGAGCAAATAGGGAAACTAATCCTTGGGCATCTGCACAAATGTTCCCTTAACATATGAGATAAGGTAGAATTACCACTAAGTCATCAGGGATGCCACCATAATCGGTCTGTTAAAAAAGCCAAGGGAGACGGAAAACTCCTGGGTCCTTTCACTGTTTTCCAGGTAGGCAAGATTTCAGTCAGAATGCTTCTGAGCAGGTGATTAAAAAATGCTCAGTGGTACAGTACTTCAAGTAGCAGAACACTAAGCTAAAAGCTTGGGAGAGTTCTATAGAAGTAAAAGATACAATTCCTGTACACCCTACTGTTAGAAGGAAAATCTGACTTCAGCAAGAGAATGGAAAGATGGATAAGTGAATGAATAATCATTCATTCAATCTTTAGTGAGCACTTACTGTGAGCAGAGCACTGTACTGAGTGCTTGGAAAGTACAGTTCGGCAACAAATAGAGACAATCCCTACCCAACAACGGGCTCACAGTCTAGAAGTGGGGGGGGAGAGAGGGGGATATGTGTTTAAATATATGTGTTGAAATAATGAATGAATATGTGTTTAAATATTAGAGTACATAAATTATACTTACATAATTGTATATATATTGTATATACAATATTATATTGTATATAAAACGTTTGGGAGAATTCAATACAACAGAATTGGTAGACACATTCCATGCCCACAGTGACCGTATAGCCTACCAATCAATCAGTCAATCAACATTTATTGAGCACTTATTATCTGTAGACCACTAGACTAAATGCATGGGAGAGCATAATCCAGAAAAAGTCAGTAGACACATTCCCTGCCCACAACATGTAACAGTCAGGAGATTATAATTTACCCCTCACAACACCCCCGCGATTTTTAGATTTTACAGGTGGGGAAACTGAGGCATGGGGAGGCTGAGTGGCTTGCTCAAGGCCATACAGTAGACAAGAGGCAGAGCTGGAAAAAGTGCTATGGGGTAAGGGTTGGTACAGAAGTGCTACAGGTGTCTGTGTGTTTATAAATATTGAGGTGATGATTGAGAGGTCAGGACCCCAGGAGAAGAATCTGATCAGGAAAGGTCTCCTAGAGATGTGGAATTTCAAGAGGATATGGGGCTGGGGAGTGTTTTCTCCTGGAGGATCTGAAGGGGTAGGGCATTCCAGGAAAGAGGGAAGGAATGAGCAGGAAAAAAATGACCTTAGAGGAGTCAAGACCATATGTTTGTTTTGGGCAGGGAACGTGTCTACCAACTCTGTTGAACTGTATTCTCCCAAGCACTCAATACAGTTCTCTGCACACAGTAAACACTCAGTAAATACCCTTGATGATGATGATGGTGATTTCCCTTTCCACTACTCTCACTGAAGCTACTTAAACATACCTGAGTGTCCGTGAAAAGAAAAACCATATCTTGGCCATCTATGCCTGCCATAGTATACAACTTCCTCAGATCTTCGTGGAAACTCTCATAATTATAGCCACGACTAAGTTCGATCTGGAAGCATTTATAGCCGCATATATGAGAAGCGAGTCTGGTAACAGATTGTTTTCCCGTCCCTCCTACTCCAACAAGCAGGGCATTTCCCCTTTCCTGTCGAATCATCCGAGCGATTCTGCATGGAAGTAGAGTACACATTTAATTTCTTGGTTAGAATTACAGTTGAGGTTAGCTCATGCCAATGTCTCTTTATCTCCATATTACCAATGCTATTTGTGTAAGTAGTACCCAAACCAAGCCCTGACTCTTGTTGAAAAAATGGTATTTGTTAAGTACTTACTATGTACCAGACCCTGTACTAAATGCTGAGGCAGATACAAGATAATCAGGTTGGACACAGTCCATGTCCCACATGAGGCTGACAGTCTTTCCCCTTTTTACAGATGATGGTGAGGTGACTGAGGCACAGAGAAGTTAAGTGACTTGCCTAAGGTCACAAAACAGGCAAGTGGCAGAGCTGGGATTAGAACACAGGTCCTCTGATTCAAAGATCCAGGCTCTTTCTACTTGGCCATGCTACAATCAGAAGTATTTATTGAGCACTTGCAGAGCATTGTACTAAGTGATTGGGAAGATACAATAGAGTAAGTAGACATTACCCCTACCCTTTAGGAATTTTCTTAATCTGGGTGTTATTTTAACCTAAATCCTGTTTTTCAGTTTTTCCTCTTTCCTCCTCAGATAGCAAACAGTATAATTGTATGACTCAATAATCAGACCCTCAGCGTGGCCCTGATAGTATTAAACATCTATGCTTCTAAATACTATCTTGCAAACCTTGTCTGTAGTATGTATGCTTGGTTGTGATCCTAATCCATTACATTACTAATTAAACTCTGATTTTGACCTTGTCTGGTTTGAGAGTTCAGTTCACTCATGGTCCCTGGGTCCCCAGGTTCAGTTAAACAAGAAAAAACGACAGGGCCTAAGAGAAGCATGCCTACATCTAGACCCCAAATTACTGATTTTTCAAATGGAAACTGCTTTGACCGCAAAGTCGAGAGAGGAGGAATTTTGTCCCAGCTGTTAGTCTGTGTGATGTTACATTCAGTATTTAGGGAAAGCTGTGTGATTTCCAATTAAAGGTCTTGTTGAAAGGTGGCCAGGGAATTACAGGGAAGGAAAGGTGAAACTACTTCCCAGCAACCACTGGGGCTTTCTGGTTGGAGCTGAACTCCATTGACTGGGAGGGAGACAAGGTTCTAGGAGGGGGAATTCAAATTCTCAAAACCCTTCTGCTTGTGTTACAGTAAGTTCAGCCATGCTTTGCTCCCAGCCTGATTGTAGGGTACTGGTGAATTTCTCTCTTTGCTCAATCAGTACTTTTAGGAATATAAGCCAGAGGGATAAGCGTTGGTAATCTATTTTGGGACTTGCTGTCTTAAACCTCACTTCAGACCTTGTCCAATCAATCATTGAACTCTTACTGTGGGTAGGGAATGTGTCTGTTTATCATTGTATATTTCACACAGTAATACTCTCTGTGAGCCTTTATTATACTATTGACTGTTTGGGAGAATACTCCTTCTCCAACTGAAATGTTTAAAGTCAATCAGTCCATAGCAAGCTTGTTGTAGGCCGGGAACATGTCTACCAATTCTGTTGTATTGTACTTTCCCAAGTGCTTAGCACATCCTCCGCATATAGTAAGTACTCAATAAATACCACTGATTCATTGTTTTCTCCTCCCTTATTCGAGGTCCAGCGGGCCCAGAATATTACCTCCTCCTCCCATCAGCCATTGGCAAACTCTGCCCTGAAGAAGAAGCTCCAGCACACCAGGGAACAGGTTTGCCAACTCTGTTGTATTATACTCTCCCACTGCCTTAATACAATGATTAGTCCTAGAACCATGTGGAGCCTGAAAATGACTCCTTCAGTGGTGATGGACTGCAACCTTTTGCAGGGAACAGGGTTTTTTCCCATTTTTTTTGGTTTTGTTAATTGTTTGGAATTCATTATCTCCTCCTCTCTCTAATTCTCTCCTTAGGATTTTGCTGCCGTTTCCCTCACCCACTCATTCCCTTTCCAACAGTGAACCTTCTTTGGGCCAGTGTCCAAATCTCAATATTTTCCTCCTACTTTTCCCAGAGTTCAGCAGAGTGATCTTTTAACCAATTCAAATAATAAATTATATACAGGAAGGAAATATTTTAAAAGACAGAGAGTAGAGAAACATATAAACAGTGATGGAGAGAGAGAGCGATAAGCGACAAGGACAGAAACAAAGACAGACATAGGAGCAGGAGCGACAGACACCCAATCGTATATTCAATCATATCGAGTGCTTACTGTGTGCAGAGCAGTCAATACACAGTCAATTATTTATTGCCATTGTTCTTGTCTGTCTGCCTCCCCCGATTAGACTGTAAGCCCGTCAAAGGGCAGGGACTGTCTCTGTTACAAATCTGTTACCGCTCCTGTTACCAGAACAGGATTTTCCTGTTACCAGAAGCAGCGTGGCGCAGTGGAAAGAGCACGGGCTTTGGAGTCAGGGCTCATGAGTTCAAATCCCAGCTCTGCCACTTGTCAGCTGTGTGACTGTGGGCAAGTCACTTAACTTCTCTGTGCCTCAGTTCCCTCATCTGTAAAATGGGGATTAAGACTGTGAGCCCCACGTGGGACAACCTGATTCCCCTGTGTTTACCCCAGCGCTTAGAACAGTGCTCTGCACATAGTAAGCGCTTAACAAATACCAACATTATTATTATTATTATTACCAATTTGTACATTCCAAGCGCTTAGTACAGTGCTCTGCACATAGTAAGTGCTCAATAAATACTATTGAATAATAATGATGATATTGGTTAAGTGCTTATCATGTGTCAAACACTGATCTAAATGCTGGGGTAGATACAAGCTAATCAGGTTGGACACAATCCCTTTCCCACAAAGGACTCACAGTCCCATTTTACAGAGGCGGGAACTGAAGTACGGAGAAGTGAAGTAATAATGTTGGTATGTGTTAAGCGCTTACTATGTGCAGAGCACTGTTCTAAGCGCTGGGGGAGATACAGGGTAATCAGGTCATCCCACGTGAGGCTCACAGTTAATCCCCATTTTACAGATGAGGTAACTGAGGCACAGAGAAGTTAAGTGACTTGCCCACAGTCACACAGCTGACAAGTGGCAGAGCCAGGAGTCGAACTCATGACCTCTGACTCCGAAGCCCAGGCTCTTTCCACTGAACCACGCTGCAATAAAAGTCCTCAGTTCCCTGCTCTAACGCACACTGATTGCCTACTGCCACGGTTGCCTGGGCCAGATTTCCAGCTGAGGCCAGGGAAAGCCATTCTCTGTTGCTAGCAGTGATATAAACTCCAGGGAGCTGGAAAATATAGCAGCTGGGATTGGATGCTTCTTATTGCTTCCCGTTCAGCAGATTCTAGATTCTCCAAGTTATCATCTCTACTGATGTAGCTGCCCTGGATTAAGGTAGGACTTTTGCTGGTGACATTGGCATTCTAAAGGAATAGAAATGGTATTTAATGAGGGCCAACTAGGTATAGCACACCCCGAACTAAGCAAGCACCTGGGAGAGGTTAACAGAAGCGAGAGACGTGCTTGTCGTGAGCTTACACTCTAATAGGGGAGATGGACATAGAAGTATTTGCAAATGATATAATTGTTGAATAAATAATTAACTGTACAACTGATTAGACACATGTACAAATGCAGAAGAAGTTCAGAAATAAGTGCAAGAGGTGGCTGTCACGCTGAATTTGGGAAATGGGACCTGTGACCTTTGGCTATTTGATATTTGCCCCTCAGCACCTATGTATACATTTTTAAGTTACCTATTATAAATGATTTATTTATACAAATGTCTATCACCTCCTATAGACTGTAAGCTTGTTTCAGCAGGGAACATGACTACCAACTCTGTTACACTGTACTCTATTCTATCACAAGATGAGTGGTGGTGGTGGTGACCAAAGGGGGCTTACTTAAAAGGTGGGAGAAGTTGGATTAGTCCCAACTTGGCATGTTATTACAGTGCTCTGCACACAGTAAGCACTCAGTAAATATGAATGAATGTATGGGGGAAAGTACCTCACTGGATTTTGAAACCTGGGGCCTGGCCCAGTGACCGAACCCGACTCAAAGGGAGCCTTGGGACTTGTCTCAAGTTATTTTGAGCAGAGAGGGGAGGTGGTCTGGTTGCTCACACGTACTGAATGTGGGAGTGGAAAGAGAGTGAGGAGTATGGGATGGTTCCAAGGTTGTGGCAGGCCTCTGTGGGCTGGCATCTGCTGATAAAGGGAAGTAATATGTCGGTTAATGAAGCAGCATGGCCTAGTGGCAAGAGCACAGACTTGGGAGTCAGAGGATGTGGGTTCTAATCCAGGCTCTGCCACTTGTCTGATGTGATCTTGGGGAAGTCACTTCTCTGTGCCTCAGTTACCTCATCTGTAAAATGGAGGATTAAGACTGTGAGCCCCAAGTGGGACAGGGGCTGTGTCCAACCTGATTACCATGTCTCTATCCCAGTGCTTAGAACAGTGCTTGGCACATACTAAGCACTTAATGAATGCCATAATTATTATTATCCAACAGACCACCACTCTCCCTACCTTCAATACCATCTACTGACCTCCCTGACCCAGCCCTCACTTGTTCGACTCCCTCTCCCTTCTGTTTCGCCCTTGTCCTTGGATTTTCCCAATTAATTCAACCCACCCTCTGCCCCACAGCACTTATACACACACCTGCAATTTCTTGATTTATATTAATGACTGTTTCCCCCTCCCCTTGTGGGCAAGGAAATTGTCTCCAACTCTCTCCCAAGCCTTTAGTACAGTGCTCTGCACACAGTAAGCGTTCAATCAATGTGAGGAGGGTTTGGATGGGGAAGGCAAGAAGAAGCATGGCCTAGTGGAAAGAGCATGGGTCCAGGAGTCAGAAGACCTGCGTTCTAATTCCGACTCTGCCAATTTGTTCTGCCGATTGCTTGCTGTGTGATCTTGGGGAACTCACTTAAATTTCTCTGTGCCACAGTTTCTTTATCTGTTAAATGGAAATTTAATACCTGTTCTTCTTCCTACTTAAGTCTGTGAGTCCCATGAGAGATAGAGATTGTGTCCAACCTAAATGAACTGCACTTACCCCAGTGTTTAGAAAAATGTTTGACACACAGTAAACGCTCAACTAGTACCATAAAACAAACAAAATGAAGTCCGGTTTAGATATAGTAAATTGGAGGGGCTGATGGACATCTAAGTGGACATGTCCTGGAGGCAAGAGGAGATGTGGGATTCCAGGTTAATCGAGAGATCTGAACTGGAGAAGTCATTTTGGAAGTTGCCACTTCCATTAGAATATAATTTGTATATATTCGTATTGGTTACTTTGGGAAAGCAGTATCACCTAGTGAATAGTCAGACCTGGGTTCTAATCCCAGCTCTGCCACTTATCTGCTATGTGACCTCGGGCAAGTCAATTAACTTCTCTGAGCCTCAGTTTTTTCATCTGTAAAATGGGGATCAAATCTTACTCTGTCCTACTTTGACTGTCTCATGTCAGTGTCCAACTTGATTTTCTTGTATCACCCCAGCACTTAGTACAGTGTATGAACATAGTAAGTGTTTAACAAGTACTATTATGAGTAATATTAATATTAGTAGCTGTAGTATTGTATTTTTCCCTCTTTCCCTAATAAACTAAGCCTCTTGAAGTCTAGGTTTTGTACTTCCTTTGTATGTCTCTGCTTAAAATGAACTCGCAATAAATACTATTGACTGATCAGTTTTCATTTCAAAGCTCCTCAACCACTCAAGGCTGCAGATATTGGTCTGATAATAATAATAATTAATAATTATGGCATTTAAGTGCTTACTATTTGCTAGACACTGTATTAAGTGCTGGGGTGGCTGCAAGCATATCGAGTTGGACACAGTCTCTTGACCCACATGGGGCTCACAGTCTTAATCTCCATTTTACAGATGAAATAACTGAGGCACAGAGAAGTGAAGTGACTTGCCCTAGCTCACACAGCAGACAAGTGGCAGAGCTGGGATTAGAACTCCATGACCTTCCGACTCCCAGGTCCGTGTTCTATGCACTATGCCACGGTGTTTCTCTGTATATACACCTCAGAGGTTATAGCACAGAGAGACTACCTTCCCTCCCATACTCTGCAACCAGGAAGCGCTCAATAATTACCACTGATTGAGAGCAAACCTGCCAGTAAGTGAGCACATGGGCTTTTAAGAAGATTGCAGAAGCAGAGAGGAAGGAAGACTGAGATAAGAGTGAAGTCTGAGATAAAAATATCAGATAAGAAAGCAGATTTGAGGGACAGAGTAAGGGCTTAACAAATACTACAGTGACTTGACATTGTCAGGAAACACCACCTCATCAGCAACAATCCCCTGACAGTGACATTCACTCAACAGCTTGATTCATGAAATGTTCCTTTATCGGAAATTAGTTTTCATTTTACAGCCCCCAAAACACTCGCCCTCCACCTGTCTGTGTACCTCTTAAGCCCTTTGATTCTCACCCCAGGCCCACAGTACTTAATATAAGCTCATCTCTAGACTGTAAACTCGTTTTGGGCAGAGAATGTGTCTGTTGTTATATTATTCTCCCCCAAGCGCTTAGTACAGTGCTTTGCACATGGTAAGCACTCAGTAAATTTATATTACTAATGAATGAAATCCTTGACTCTACTATTTCCCTTAGCTGTAATTGATTTTAATTGTCTCCCCCTCTAGACTGTCAACTCCTTGTGGGCAAGGAACGTTATTCTCCCAAGGACTTAGCATAGAGCTCTGCATGCACATAGTAAGCAATCAATAAATACCACTGATTGATTGATAAGGTCCCAGATACTCAAACTATAGTCTTGTTCTTTTGCAGGCATGAAATATTTGGCTTTAGAGAAACGCATTAATTTTAAATCCTGTAAATAACAACTGTAATGATGAGTCCTTTTAGTCTTCATATTGACCTCTTAAAACAAGCGATATCTGTTCTGTGAAATGTGACATCAGAAACTGAACACGACAGTACCTTGAAACATGCTCTATAGCATCTTGGAAGAATACCAACTTAACTTCTTTAGAATTTATCAAATTAAAATCATCAAGGTAGTCCTGTAGCACTGCTGCGATCTTTCCCATGTCAGTCAGATCTTCATATATTCGATCGCCTCTATCTGCTCCCATCTACAGGATGATTCACAGGAAAAGAATTGAAAAAGAGGGTCAGGGTTTGAGAGACACACCGAGGTGATAAATTATTTTCGCTAGGGATCCTAACTGTACGGGATATGTTCCACATCTAGGGATGTGTCTAGATCATGGGGTTGTATCGTAGGGAGTACCAAGAGCGGATGCTGATGATGACAAGCATCGATTGGCTGAGGGAACAAATTGGCAGCCCAGCAACCGATGAGAGGCCATGGGGGATTTGTGCTCGCGTGACTGTGTTGGAGGCGGGGGGTAACTGGACAAAATCTACAAGAGGCCAGTTTTATAGGCACACGTGTTCAGTGCCTAGAGCCATGGACATTCATTCAATCATATTTACTGAGCGCTTTCTGTGTGCAGAGCATGTGTTGGGAACTCCTGTGAGGGAGTAGTAGATACTAAACCACTTGGACCAGGACGAGCTGCCGTTTGGGTGTTTTCTACGCTACATGCTGAGAAGCAATGTGGTCTAGTGGAAAGAGCATGGGCTTGGGAGTCAGAGGATCTGGGTTCTAATCCTGGCTTTGCCACTTTCCTGCTGAAACTCATTTGATTTCTCGGTCCCTAGGTAATCTCATCTGCAAAATAAGGATTAAATCCTGTTCTCCCTTCTGCTTAAATTGTAAGACCCATGTGGGACCTGATTATCTTGTATCTACCTCAGTGCTCAGCACAGTGCCTGGCACATAGCAAGCACTTACCAAATACTCATCTTCCTGCAGAAATGCTCTGGGCATGTCACTCCCCTTCTTAAAAACCTCCAGTGGTTGCTTATCAACCTCTGCTCAAAACAAAAGCTCCTCACTCTAGGCTTCTAGGCTATCCATCACCTTGCCCTTTCCTACCTCTCCTCCCTTCTCTCTTTCTACTGCCCACCCCGTGCTCCGCTCCTCTGCTGCCCACCTCCTCACCGTCCCTCGGTCTTGCCTATCCCACCGTCGACCCCTGGGCCACGTCCCCCCGCGGTCCTGGAACGCCCTCCCTCTTCACCTCTGACAATCTAATTCTCTTCCTTTCTTCAAATCCCTACTTAAAGCTCACCTCCTCCAAGAGGCCTTCCCAGACTGAGCTCCCCCCTTTTTTCCCTCTGCTCCCTCTACCCCCCCAACCTCTCCGCAGCTAAACCCTCTTCTCCCCCCTTTCCCTCTCCTCCCCCCTCCCGTCCCACCCCCTCAGCACTGTACTCGTCCGCTCAACTGTATATATCTTCATCACCCTATTTATTTTGTTTAATGAGATGTACATCACCCTGATTCTATTTATTTGCCATTGTTTTTATGAGAGGTTCTTCCCCTTGATTTTATTTATTGCCTTTGTTCTTGTCTGCCTGTCACCCCTGATTAGACTGTAAGCCCGTCAAAGGGCAGGGACTGTCTCTATCTGTTGCCGATTTGTGCATTCCAAGTGCTCAGTACAGTGCTCTGCACATAGTAAGCGCTCAATAAATACTATTGAATGAATGAATGAATATACCACAGTTATTCTTATTATTATACTCCTCCATAGAGTGGTAGCAATTAGCATACTGCTGCAATTAGAATGTCCTGGAAATGAGAAGCAGGGTAGCCTCATGGACAGAGTATGGACTAGGGAGATAAAGAACCTGTGTTCTAATCCCAGCTCTCCACTTGCCTGGTTTGTGACCTTGGGCAACTCACTTCTCAGTGCTTCAGTTTCCTCATCTGTAAAATGGAAATTTAATACCTATTCTTCTTCCCACTTAGACTGTGAGCCCCAAATAGAACAGCGACTGTGTCCCACTGGATTGTCTTGTAACCCAGCATTTAGAACAGTGCTTGACACCTAGCTACCACTCATCAAATACCACAATTATTATTATTTGGCAGGCATTCCTTGCAGATATCCTTCACTGGACTGTGGGGGACCCTACAACTCAAGGGATCTTTCTCTAGGGGTAGTTCCACAATGGAAAAAAAAGGGAAAATAAATTACTTTTTCCAACCTGGGTTTATTTCCCCCACTGAGTATTTGGCTTTGGGCTAACAACATTGTCATCTGAATAAACACCATGATCAAATGTTGCAGTTATTTGGTTGGTTTTTTTTAGTGGATACTTGATGTCTTATTTTGGCTAGAGAGTGGCAACACAAAGACACACTTCTGGATAATGTTTGGACAATGTTTCTGGTAGCCTGGCATAGAGAGTCAACAACCAGAGAATCTTCTCGGGGCTGAATTAGGTTTTTAAACTATAGAGCCCACACACCAATCTTGAAATCTTCTCAGGATTCTGCAGGACACCTGAGGTAACTTGCTCTGGCCTAGAGTCCCAAGAGCAGAAGGAGCAGTGAAGACTGGCACTCTGGTTAGGCTACACCACTCTCTCCTTCTCCATGATGATGATGATTATATTTAAGAGCTGAGTATGTGCCGAGCACCATTCTATACACTGGGATAGATACAAGTTAATCATATCGGACACAGTCTCTGTCCCTCATGGGCCTCACAGTCTAAGTAAGAGGGAGCAGGAGACTGTATGAGATGATCATAGGAGATGAAACCTAGAATTTCCCTGCCTGCAGCGGTTCCAGAGCAAATGGCAAATAGGAAATGGATGACTATGCAAGTTTGGGCCATAACTTATATTTTAAAAATGGTAATATGAGTAAGCAATAAGTTCTACTGGCTAAAAAAGTGTATACTTACCAGTCAGATCAATAAATAGAAGTAATTCATGAACACCAAGAGATAATCTTTCCTGACACTAGCCATCTGCAGAGCGTGGCCTCCAGAGGTTGAAAAGAATATAGGAAACTGGAAGATGATGGAGGCCAGATTCCATGTGACAGTGAATAATAATAATAATAATGATGATAATAGTATTTGTTAAGCGCTTACTATGTGCTAGGCACTGTACTAAGCATTGGGATCAGTACAAGCAATTGGCATCCTAAAGAAGGTGAGGGCACCACAGTGGCATATAGAACTTCCATAGCTTAATTATTTCATGTTTGAAATATAAAAATGATAATTGTGGTATTTAAGAGCTTACTATGTGCCAGACACTATACTAAGCACTGGGGTGGATTCAAGCAAATTGGGTTAGACACAGTCCCTGTCCCACCCGGGGACACCGTCTCAATCTCCATTTTACAGCTGAGGTAACTGAGGCACAGAGAAGTGAAGTGACTCGTCCAAGGTCACACAGCAAACAAGTGGCAGAGATGGGATTAGAACCCATGACCTTCTGACTTCTAGGCCCATGTTCATGTGTGCCCATGCCCGAGTTTGGCCATGTAATTCAGACTACCTTAATGGATTTCATTCAGATACACTCATCCCATTTGAACCCAGGTCCTGCTGACTCCCAGGCCAGTGTTCTATCCACTAGGCCATGCTGCTTCTGCTCAAGCCCTCCCTCCTTTCATCTTTGGAAGGCCAAATAACTCGATTAGATTATCTGAGATTAGCATATTTTGGACATATGACTAATTCTCACTAATTAGACACTTGAAGACATTAATGCTAGGAAAAGCCCAGGGAAAACGAGGAAGAGGCAGACCAGCAGCTAGATGGAGACCATAACAGTGACAATGGAAGAACCATTAGAAAGGTTGAGGATTATGGCAGAGGACAGGATGTTCTGGAGAAAGTATAACCATGGAGTGGCTATGAATCGTAAACTTGACAGCATTTAATAACAGTAATAATAATAAACATTCATCTCCTAAGCACAGTCTAGAATTTATGACTTTGAATATGTAATGCAGGGGGAAATTGCATTTACATTTTTTATTCCTGACCTTACTATTTCATTCTTGAAATTCCAGTGGAAAAAATGATCTAAATTATATGTCATTTCAAACTAAATTGTTATCAAATTAATACAGCATATACTTACTTTAATATAATCTCCAAAAATGATGGGTTTAGTCACAAAATATTCTGGTTCAACTGAGATTCCAAAATGTTTACCTACAAATGAAGATCTGAAATGATGTCTTTTCCAATGTGCACAATATAATTAGACAGAGTATTTAAAGCATATCAGATACCCTTCAAAACATCCACATTTTATTTGCCTGAACATCAAATTATATAGAAAGATATGCTCTCTGTGCCCATTTAAATTCAATCTGCAAAGTGGTTCCACAGACTCAACCCTCTGGGATTGTATCTGTCCTTGAAAGGAAGAAACATTCCACTCCAAGAATACTCAGTTCTGGCTGTAGATCCAAGAACCTTAATCCTCTTGACTACCCGTCTCCTCCCTTGGTTCACTATTTACAACTGGGGAATTTAAGTTTCTCTTAGCTCTGAGAAGAGAAAATCCAACTCCCTGAAATTGAGTGCAATACTTTTCATTGATTAAACACAAACATTTTCATTTAAAAATAATAATTAGGCCTTTAGTTCATGGACTATGGATTCTCCACCATCAAACAGGAACTCTTGACCGTCAGCTTTTAAGACACTCAATCATCTCTCTCCCCACTTCTTATCCTCACTCTTCTTCCACTATAACCCAGCCCACACACTTACTGTGCCACACCTCTCTCATGCCATCAACCTCTTAGTAATAATAATAATTGTGGTAATAATTATGTGCCAGGCACTCTACTAAGTGCTGGTGTGGATACAAGCTAATTGGGTTGTACAGTCCCTTTCCCACCTGGGGCTCACAGTCTTAATCCCCATTTCACAAATGCGGGAACTGAAGCATAGAGAAGTTAAGTGACTTGCCCAAGTTCACACAGCAGACAAGTGGTGGAACCAGAATTGGAACCCAGATCCTGCTGACTCTCAGGCCCATGTTCCATCCACTAGGCGATGCTACTTCTGCTCAAGCTTTCTCTCCCGCTTGGAACTCCCTCCCTCTTCACATTCAGCAGGATCACCATTCTCCCCATCTTCAAAACCCTACTAAAAATTACATCTCCTCCACTCTTCCACTCCAGCGACCTCTTCTCTGTGCACTTACGCACTGAGTTTTCACCCCTCTAAACACTTAGGTCCGTGCCCTAGCTCCTTGCCCCCCAGCACTCAAGCACATATCTTTATTATTATTATTATTGTTATTATGGTATTTGTTAAGTGCTTACTATGTAACAGGCTCTATCCTAAGCGCTGGGGTGGATGCTAGGGGCAGACTCCTAGCAAATCTAGGAGTCCTGCATGGAGTTCACAGTCTCAATTTCCATTTTACAGATGAGTAACTGAGGCACAGAGAAGTAAAGTGACTTGCCCAAGGCCACCCAGCAGACAAGTGGGGGAGCCGGGATAAGAACCCATGACCTTGTAACTTCTAGGCCCATGCTCTATCCAAAGATGCAGTGGTACAGTAGTTTTCCCCATAGGGTGGCAAGTTCCAGGCAGACCTGTCCCATGTTGAACACTTCTTTTACCAACCTTGTTCCCGGACTTGAATGACCTTCCCTCCCTGCCTCCCTCCATCCCCCCCAACAATCAAAAAAAAATTCTTACTGGCCATTTCCGATAACATAGTGTGAAAATATTCCTTATCTTCATTGTTGATTAGCCGATCATGGAAGACTCTTTGGCATTCATGGCAAAATAGCCTAAATATCTGAGTTTTATTTCTTATAGCTCCTGAGTCACATTGGAGGATGCCTGATATAAAAAGTAAACAAAACACAACAAAACCCCAAAATCCCTCCCTTGATGGAGCAGTTCATTTATTCAATTATTCAATTATTCTCATTGCCCTGGGCCCACCCCCCTCAGGGGGGGTCTCACCGACCTCCTTCTTTGACCCCGTCAGTCTTCCATCTAGCTACTTCTGGACTAAAAATGGCCTGGGCAGTAACAAGGATGGAAAGTCAGAGGAATAAAAGGGGTTAGGGATGGTGAAAAGAAGGCAAGGGAGATTTCCATTTTCCTAGTTCCCCCTCAGCCTTAACTTGACATGGAGTATGACACATGTAATTACAAAGGTCAGGAGTATCTAGAGATAGAAATATTGAGAAAGGGAGAATTAGGTGGCTAGGGTGATATGACAAGAGAGATCCGGCAAACTAAGTAAGCATTTAAAATATTGTAAGTCAGAAAAGTCAGCCAGAAACACTTTAATTGTGGTATTTGCTCAGTGCTCATCATGTGTCAAGCACTGTTCTCTGTGCTGGGGTAGAAATAAATTAATCAGGTCAAATATAATCCCCATCCCACAGGGAACTCCCAGTTTAAGTAGGACTGTAGAATGGAAATAAAATGGAATTCCAGTTGTTTTACAGCAAATACTAATGGGGAAACTATACTTCAAAAGCAGACAATTATGATGCAAAACACATTTCTTAGTTTGTGCAGCTCTTTTTTTTCTTAGTCTTATTGAATTTTAGTGCACCTCCCTACCTATAATGCATTTTAGTGTCTTCCCCCTAGACTGTAAGCTCCTTGAGAGCTATTAAACTTATTGTATTCTCCCAAGAACTTATTTTAGTGCTGCACGGAGTAAGTGCTCAATAAATACTTTTGCTTGAAATGGAATGGTGTGTTCTTTCAGATAATGATCCCGTTTCTCGGGCCCAAGGGTCAAAGAGTGGAGGAAAGCCTTCCATTCTTTATGTTGAGACGGAAAATGCATTTCCACCATGTTCTCTACAGTACCTTGCACACACTTCGATAAGTCTCGTAAATTAAACACGTAATGAGATTTTGCGGGCGTTGGGAGGAGATCGATGCTCATTCTGTCATAAATATCAACTGCGGCATCCACAATACTTTGTGCGGTTTGCCTTACAGCTGAAGTAAAATCAAGCAAGAATCCATTTAAGATCGCCTGAAACCAGAAAAAAAATATATAAACCAGAGGAGGACATGAATGAAATGTACTTTATCATAAAATAATTATTTCAATCTTTTAGAGTTCAGGTTTTCTGAGGTCTTGCTCAGAGGTAGATTGAGGTTTTTTGTTTGGAGGGGTGGGGGTTTAGTGATTAGAATACTCTTCTGCAAAAAAAACCCAAAAGATCCACTTAAAAATACTCTTAAGTAAATATAGTAACTGTAAAGCATTACGTAACTTCTGGAAGAAATACTTTTACAAAACAAATCATATTCCAGGAAAAAAAACAATTTTAAAAGCTTCTTGGCAGGTTGGCTCTGGAGCTCAAATGTGTTTGGTTTTAAAATTTTTGTTTCACAGCTCCAGTTAGTAAATATGACAACCAGAGAAACCGAGGCAGATTGAGACGCAGGACACTGCCATTGCTGTCCTGTTTCATCATTTGGCAGCTTCTCAAGTATCATTCTTAGATGTTTAAAGTTTATTTTTAGAACGAATATACAATGGAAAGCAATTCCAAAAGAGACCCATGAGAGGGTATGCAATGGATCCCCTCTGCTCAACTGCTTCTGGCCTCATTCCCTTAAGGGATGTCTTTCGAGCAGTGGAGTCAGTCGATGCCAACAAGCCACAGAACAAACCAGTGCAAACCTGGCTCTGGACTGCTCATCCTCCAAAATAAATAGCCTAAGGTGGACAGAATGTGAGTCAATGCCTCCTGTGAGCCCACCTGCAGAATTTTGCAGAATATATTTCAGATAGATACTTGGATAGAGCAAGGGTCTGGGAGTCAGAAGGACCTGGGTTCTAGTTCTGGCTCCAACACTTGTCTGCTGGGTGACCTTGGGCAAGTCACTTAACCTCTCTGGGCCTCAGTTCCCTCATCTGTAAAATGGGGATTATGACCGTGAACTCCATGTGGGCCATGGACTGTGGCCAACCTGATGAGCTTCTATCTACCCCAGGACTTAGAACAATGCCTGGCACTTAGTAAGCGTTAAATACCATAAAAAAACCCACAAGTATAGGTACACACAATCTCAGAGAATGGAGACCAAAACAGTCAAACTCAGCTGTTTAGATACAGATTATTCTATTTGTGCACTTTGCTTCAACTGCCCCTCCCGGCTGCTCCACCATTTGACCACTACAGGTGCTGCTAAGCAATCAGCCTAACCACTTGGCCATTAATCTTTGGTTGAGGAAGTGGAATAAGTTACAATTATTTCTCTGGATCAATCAATCAGTGGTATTTATTGAGTGTTTACCATGTGCAGAGTACTGGCCTAAATGCTTGCCACTGGATAATTACGGTGCCTTAAAAGTGTTTCTTCTGAGTACCCATTTTGTCATTCCACCATTTCACCCCACCTCAGGGTTTGGGTATGCTGCTCTTTTTCATTCTCCTCACATATCCCAACCAGCAAATGCGTGGTGGGGCGAACGCTGGTTCAGTGGTGGTGGTCAGATTGGGTTCTGTGAATTATTATCCACAGTGGCACCTTGCCACTTGAACCAGTGGGAAAAAGGATGGCTCTGGGAATCAGGAAACTTAGGTTCTCACTTGGTTGTTCAAGTAGGAGAATGCCTGCTAGCGTGAGTCCGTCAGGGAGTGAAGATTTCTGACTAAAGAACTGCCCAGGGTGTCTGTGAGGTGGACAGGCCCAGGAGAAACTCTAAAACAGCTGGCTAAGTTGGGCAACTGAGGCAACCGCCTGCGGGGTTGTGGCGCTACTCCCCAGCATTAGCGTGATGGCTGTTGCCGCTCTGACTTCAACTAGATGCTGTACAAAAGAAACCTCTGCATGTATTTCACAGTGTCCGGTGCCTCTGCCCGAAAATTGCTCGCAGTTACAGTGGCAGTGATGTTTTCTCAGTGTTCCTTATGCTGAGAAAGGACTTGTGAAGGCGATTAAGCAGCTCCCCTGTGCCTTCCTTGCAGACCTTAACTGGCATCCCATCAGATCCAGGAACTCTGCCATTCCTCAGGACTTCAACTACAGTGATGAGTTCTTCAACTGTTGGAACCAATGTGACTGTGCGGAAAATCATCTAGTAATTACCAACACCATTTTTTCACTGATCAAGTAGGTAGAAGATATACTTGGATGCATCCAGCATCCGAGTGGAAGCACCTTATTAGTAATGAATGATTGTGGCATTTGTTAAGCACTTAGGATGCATCAAACACTGTTCTCAGCTCTGGGGTAGATACTAATTAATCAAATTAATTACCATATTTTAGATGGTAGTTTCAAAACTAGGTGTCTAAATCAGGGCATTGAGATAAGCAGATTCATTTGTTTCCACTAGACTGTAAACTCATATGTCCAACTCTCTGGTATTTGTACTCTCCTAAACACATAGTACAGTGCTCTGCACACAGAAATTGCTCAAAAAATACCACCGATAGATAATATTAATAATAGCGATGGTATTTGTTAAGTGCTCACTATGTGCCAAGAACTGTTCTAAGAGCTGGGGTAGATACAAGATAGGTTGTCCCACGTAGGGCTCACAGTCTAAATCCCCATTTTACAGATGAGGTAACTGAGGCACAGAGAAGTTAAGTGACTTGCCCAAAGTCACACAGCTGGCAAGCGGCAGAGCCGGGATTAGAACCCATGACCTCTGACTGCCAAGCCCGGGCTCTTCCCACTAAGCCACGCTGTTTTGATTTGTAGAGTCTATTCTCTTTAAATCAGGTTTCTACTCACCTTAAAAATCTGTTTAAGGCTCTGCTCGGAGGGGGTGGGCAGGCACAGCATACTGAAGTGTCTAATGAAGCGGGGAGTCACTGGATTCCGACCCCCTCCAGGAGGGGCACAGGCTGCTGCAATCGTTACTTCCTACAGAAGGAGAAAAGCAATCAAATCAAACCCAGACGAAATCCAATCATTCAGCCACGTCGCTGCTCTTCCGTGCACATCTGGGCAGATGGTGGGCAGGAAGGGAGTTCCCGGGAGCTGCTCTCCTTGAGGCGAAGCAGTTTGGCTTAGTGGAGAGAGCACAGGCCCGGGAGTCAGAAGGACCTGAGTCCTAATCCCGGCTCTGCCATGTGTTTCTTATGTGATCTTGGGCAAGGCACTTCACTTCTCTGGGCCTCAGTTACCTCATTTGAAAAATGAGGGCTAAGAGAGTGAGCCCCATGTGGGACAGGGACTGTGTCCAATCTGATGAACTCATAGTATTTAGAACAGTGCTTGGAACATGGTAAGCACTTTAACAAGTACCATAATTATTACCATTGATCATGTCGACCCGCCCTGGGGCTGCCTGACCCTTGAGGGTCACAAAAGGTCCCAGAGCGGGTCACCAGGGTGAAGCCGACCCTGAGCACACACAAACGTTACCATGCAGAGAACTCCTGCACTGATTTTGCTTTTTAAATCCCTGTAATCCCCTTTCTTTTTGTGTATTTGGAAATGATCCATCAGTGCCAGAAATGATTTCCAGAAAGCCATAAAAAGTCTGCTTTCTGGGAGGTTGATTGGCCGTTAATTCTCCCTTGCAGTTTCTTGGTCCTGAAATCTTAGAACCATAGCTAATCCATCACTCCGGATGGAGAACTCCGTCATTGTTCTCATCATCATCCTCATCACCATCAATCATCATCAACTCTCCTTTGGCACTTGACCCCACCTGAGCAGGTGGAGGGTCCCTTCTGTAGGGCTAAAGTGCTGTCTCCCCTTCACAAATTCTCCTACCCACAATACTCACAAAATGTTGTAATCAGTAAGTGATATAGAGAATTTACTGTGTGCAGAGCCCTGTGTTAAGCACTTGGTGGAGTACGCTACAATAGAGTTAGTAGGCATTGTCTCTGACTTCAAGGAGCTTACAATCCAGTGGAGGAGTTTACAATCAACTGACTTTTTCCTTTAACCCCACCCCTCCTCCTTTTAATACCAATGATGATATGATTTCACTTGAAGAAAACCACCCACTAGATTCTGAACTGGCTTCCTCTTTGTCCCCTTCCACTCTCTCACTTCATTCTATTATCCCCTGTGCTAGCCTTGATTGCTTAGCCTAGGGAAGGTGCGGGTGGGGGGCTTATGGGGAAGCCCCTGGCCAACGTCTCCTGGCTAACACAGAGTGAAATACGCAGCTAGGACCCATTGATGGGTTTTCATCAGGGATGGGAGCTGGGATCTTGTTTAGCTTGTAAGGGAAAGGGACCGTGTCTAATTCTCAACCTCCAGTTCTCTCCCAGCACTTAGTACAGTTCTCTGCACACGGTAAATGCTTAATCAGTATGACTACCTCTACTAATAGCTAATACTTTGTACAGTGGAAGTGTGAGTCTCACTCAACAATAGTGTACAGAACAGATCCAGCCAACCGGAGGTTAACTGATCAATCAGTGGCATTTACTGAGCACTTATTGGGTGCAGAGCACTCTACTAGGTGCTTGGGTACGGACATGTTTCCTGCCCACAATGAGCTTCAGTCGAGGGGGCGACAGACATTAATATAAATAAATAATTTAAGGATACGTACGTAAGTGGTGTGGGGCTGCGGGTGAGGTGAATGCCAAATGCCCAAAGGAACAGATCCAAATGTATAGACGACACAGAAAGGAGAAGGAGTCGAGGATAAGAGGGCTTATTTGGGAAAAGCCTCTTGGAGGAGATGTGATTTTAGAACGGTTTTGAAGGTGGGAAGCATGGGCGTCTGGGGTATGTGGAGGGGGAAGGCGTATCAGGCCAGAGGGAGGATGAGGGGAAAAGGGTCAGTGTTCAGATAGACGAGACTGGGGCAAAGTGAGCAAGCTGGTGTTACAGGAGCAAAGTGTGTGGGCTGGGCTATAGTAGGAGATAAGTGAAGTTAGGAGAGGGAAAGTTGATGGAGTGTTTTAAAGCCAATGGTAAGGAGTTTTTATTTGAAGGTTCTTGCGGAATGGGGAGAAGTGGACTGAACACTTTTTTAGAAAAATGAACCAGGCAGCAGGGTGAAGTTAGGACTGGAGTGAGAAGAGACAGGAGGCAGGGAAGTCAGAGAGGATGCAGGATAAGTGCTTGGATCACACTTTTCCTCAGTGAACCTCACCACGACCCAGTTCCTAACCCCGCCGTCTCAGCACAGCTACTCCTCACCCTTGGACAACACTCCCAATCACCAACTGCAGGTTCCGGACCACCCTTTCTTGACCCCGTCCCCAGAGTCGCCAGTCCAGTGGTCAAGCTCCTCCCCTCACTCTAACATCTCTGATTGGTCGGAGGGCATCTCGAGCCCACCCACGAGTATGTCTATTCTTCATTCCGCTGCTCGGCTCATCTTCCTGCAGAAACGATCTGGGCATGTCACTCCCCTTCTTAAACAACTCCAGTGGTTGCCTATCGACCTCTGCTCCAAACAAAAACTCCTCACTCTAGGCTTCAAGGCTCTCCATCACCTTGCCCCTTCCTACCTCTCCTCCCTTCTCTCTTTCTACCGCCCACCCCGCACGCTCCGCTCCTCCGCCGCCCACCTCCTCACCGTCCCTCGGTCTCGCCTATCCCGCCGTCGACCCCTGGGTCACGTCCTCCCGCGGTCCTGGAACGCCCTCCCTCCTCACCTCCGCCAAACCAATTCTCTTTCCCTCTTCAAAACCCTACTTAAAAATCACCTCCTCCAAGAGGCGTTCCCAGACTGAGCTCCTCGTCCCCCTCTACTCCCTCTGCCATCCCCCCTTTACCTCTCCGCAGCTAAAGCCTCATTTTCCCCTTTTCCCTCTGCTCCTCCACCTCTCCCTTCCCATCCCCACAGCACTGTACTCGTCTGCTCAACTGTATATATTTTCATTACCCTATCTATTTTGTTAATGAATTGTACATCGCCTTGATTCTATTTAGTTGCCATTGTTTTTACGAGATGTTCTTCCCCTTGACGCTGTTTAGTGCCATTGTTCTTGTCTGTCTGTCTCCCCCGATTAGACTGTAAGCCCATCAAACGGCAGGGGCCGTCTCTATCTGTTGCCGACTTGTTCATCCCAAGCGCTTAGTACAGTGCTCTGCACATAGTAAGCGCTCAATAAATACTAAATACTATTGAATGAACTTATGACCTCCTTTAACTGTTCCACTCTTTAAATCCCTTCTAAAGCCCCCACTGCTCCAACTCTAAGATGACTTTGCCAACTACTTCAGTGGTAAAAAAGATCAGGTGGGATCTTCCCAAAGATGGAGAGCATCTCCTCAGCACCCTAATCTTCTTCTTTCTCCTCCTTCTCAGCTATTTCTCAAAAGAAAGTCTTCCACTTCTTCTTTAGATCTACCTCCTCTCTGACTTTCTGAGTCCATCATTTCTCAGTTCTTGAGAAACCTTGTTCTCACTCTCCTTCCCTCCTTCACTTCTGTTTTCAAACTCTCACTGTCTGATGGTTCCTTCTCTTTTTCCTTCAAATATGCTCACGTGTTCCCCATTCCCAAAACCCCCCCAAACAAACCTGCCCTCAATCCTGAAGTTCCCTCTGGTTACCATCCCAAACTCCTGGGATGGGTAGCTTACATCTTTCCCTGTGCCTTCAAACATTCCAAAGCCTACTCTGGATACCCTTCCAGCTATCACTACTTCTCCCTGCTCCCATGACCATTCACTCTGTGCCTTCGCTTCTCCTCCATTTCTCTTCTTGATCATCTACACAGGTTTTTAGTCCCTTCGCTTTATGGAGAACGCACTCTTCGAGAAAAACCAATGACCTCCTTATAGCTAAATTGGACATATTTTTTTTTAATGGCATTTGTTAAAGGCTTGCTATGTGCCAGGCACATACAAGCTAATCAGGTAGGACACAGTCCCTGTCCCACATAGAACTCACATTCTTAATCCCCATTTTACAGATGAGGTAACTGAGGCACAGAGAAGTGAAGTGACTTGTCCAACACACAGCAGACAAGTGGAGGAGCCAGAATTAGAACCCAGGTCCTTCTGACTCCCAGGCCCGTGTTCTATCCACTAGGCTGCTTCCCAGATTCTTCTCTTTTCTAATTCTCAATCTCTTGGACCTCTCCCTCCTGCTTGAAACCCTCTGAGCTTGATTTTATTGAGTCTCATAAATTAGAAGTGGGACGTCATCCTTGCCCACAGGGACTTGGGAAGAGAATGTAATGACTCTGGGGTCAAGGGGAGAATGAGAGTTTCCCCTTCCCCATTCCCTGCCTGGTGCAATTCACGAGGCTTTGTGGACTTCTGATTAACATTCCATATCATAGAGAAGCAGTGTTGCTTAGTGGAGAGAGCCCGGGCCTGGGAATCAGAAGAACCTGGGTTCTAATCCCAGCTCTGCCCCTTGTCTGCTGTGTGACCTTGGACAAGTCGCTTCACTTTTCAGTGCCTCAGTTACCTCATCTGTAAAATGGGGATTAAGACTGCGAGCCCTACGTGGGATGGGGACTGTGTCCAACTGATTTGCTTGTATCCACTCCAGCACTAAGTACAGTGTCTGGCACATAATAAGCTATTAACAAATACCACAATTATTATTACAGTACATAACTGGTGAAATGCACACCTCACATGGTGCTCTTGCTACTACCAGGCTGACAAAGGGGCACCTGAAATGGGCAAGTGCCATCAGTGATCACCCTAGTTATAGAATCTGCAGTTGCCACCAAGGAAATCTTGGCATGATTTGGGCCAACTTCTGTCTTTTGAGACCCCGTGGGGCGTTTCTCTGATAGTGCCCTAGGACAGTTTGGTATCCGCTGTCTCGGGGTGGGCCCAGCCCAAAGAACTGTCTTCACTCCTTGAATCTGGAGGCCTGGCTTCCACTGGAATGCCAGAAGAACCTGTGAATTGTCTCGGAGCCCCTGACTGGCCTAGAGACCCTGAAGCAGCACAGTGTTTGAGGACTTGGTCCCTGTGGGCCCCCCAAGAACACTAGCAGGGCACTAAGAGATGAACTCAGGGATGGAATCCCCTGCCAGGTCACTGATCCTGCCCTCCCTCCTGAATGGAGCTGTCCCCAAAGGCCAGAGAGAGGAAAGTAGAGGCCCCAGAATTCCTGATTGGTTGTCCTCTGTAAGCTCCCTCTGGGGTGGAGGCAGGGAGGAGAAAGTTGTTGATTCTCCTCCAGTTATTTAAACAGAAGGAGTGTGGCCCAATGGATAGAGCACGGACCTGGGAATCAGAAGGAAAGGGGTTCTAATCCCAGCTCTGCCACTTGTCCGCCGTGTGACTATGGGCAAGTCACTAAACTTCTCTGTGCCTCAGTTACCTCAGCTGTAAAATGGGGATTAAGACGTGAAACCCATATGGGTCATGAGTTGTGTCCAGCCGGACTACTTTGTATCTATCCCAGCATTTAGGACAGTGCCTGGCATATGGAAAGTACTTAACAAATGTCATAAAACAAACAAACAGACATAAAACACGCTGGTGAAGCAGCGTGGCGCAGTGGAAAGAGCATGGGCTTTGGAGTCAGGGCTCATGAGTTCGAATCCCAGCTCTGCCATTTGTCAGCTGTGTGACTGTGGGCAAGTCACTTAACTTCTCTGTGCCCCAGTTCCCTCATCTGTAAAATGGGGATTAAGACTGTGAGCCCCACGTGGGACAACCTGATTCCCCTGTGTCTACCCCAGCGCTTAGAACAGTGCTCTGCACATAGTAAGCGCTTAACAAATACCAACATTATTAAACAAACAAAACCTGATGATGGGAGCCTAGATATTGGCTGATTCTGCTTTTTCCACCCATATGGGTGAGAGAATGAGGATTAATGTCAAGAGGTAAAATGTCAGAATGTACATTCAGAGACTGTAATTAGTGGTACCAAAGTCATAAAAATCATTTTGGCTGTAAAATGACCTGAATTTCCTTCCAGAAAAATTTATCTCTGTCATAGAATCCACCAAAATCTTGATATTGTCGAAGCAGCTCAATAGGTGGTTGAGACCCATATCGATCCAATTTAGGCATGTTTAAATCATCCACAAAAATAACAACTCTTTTGTTCCCTGGTGCTCCTAGGGGAAGAAAAACACATAACTTTCCTGAATTCTCATTTAATGCACATTGTTTACAAATTCATTTTAAAACTATCATTTAGTCACACATTAATGTTCATGGAACTTCTTTTAAGCCTGCACACTATCACACATAATCAGCTTTATTCTCCCCTTAAGGTCAGAATACAGGGACTTATGATGTAGACTGTCTAATTAGTGTGACTTTAGAAAAATACAAGAGAGTATGGGCTATTTGGGAACTGGCGGCTGGGGGTGAGTAGGTTAAAGAATCCTGGCTCTGCCACTTGTCTGCTGTGTGACCTTGGGCAAATCACTTTACTTCTCTGTGCCTCAGTTACCTCATCTGTAAAATGGGGATTGAGACTGTGAGCCCCATGTGGGGCAGGGACTGTGTCCAACCTGCTTTGCTTGTATCTACCCCACCGCTCAGTGCGGTGCCTGGCACATAGTATGCACTTAACAAATACTGTAATTATTATTAATCCCAGTCTCGGTCCTGGGGGAAAGGGGCAGGGCATTTCCTCACTAGCTGTTCCACAAGGAAGGGTAATTTCCTGGGGCCTTGGTGTGGAGCTAAAATGTTCATTCCTCTGGTAGAACTGAAGCTGAAACTCACACATGCCCTTCCAATTCCTCATCTTCCAAAGTCCTGTTGATTTTCTTTCCAATAAACCTGTAATCCTCCCGCTGTCCATGTCTGCCTATGAGGTGACAAACTCCCTACTGTCAAAGCTCACTGGCCATTAGGTAAACAATAATAATAATAATTGGGGCATTTATTAAGTGCTTTCTATGTGCCAAGGACTACTAAGCACTGGGGTGGATACAAGCAAATTGGGTTGGACACGGGGCTCACAGTCTTAATCTCCATTTTACAGTTAAGGTAACTGAGGTACAGAGAAGTAAAGTGACTTGCCCAAGGTCACAGAGCAGACAGGTGGTGGAGCTGGAATTAGAACCACATCCTCTTGACTCCCAGGCCCATGCTCTATCCACTAGGCCACTCTGCTTCTCTGACATTCCATTAGAATTTTTGTGAAATGCATATGACATGCATATGTATGGCATTCATTTAGAATTTTTTGTGTAAATACAGCAACATTTTGCAGAGCAGATGTGAGTTCCACACTAAGCAATTGTCTAAAATGTCTCTGCTGCTGTCAAGGGTACACGGTAATACTCTGTTTCTCAGCTGTAGACTGCACCTCCAACCCTGATCAGATATCTCACATGGCAGAGAGAGTGGGGATGATTCTGTGCAATCTATCACCAATTCTAGTAGAGGAAAGTAAATTGAAGGGGCAGAAGGTGGATCCCTTTCTGGATTTCTGCTGGCTAAGCTTGGCTGCCTCGGGGGCAGTAGAAGAGGAAGAGAGACCTAAGGCTGGGGTTGGTGTGTCAAGGACAATGGAGGTCCCAAGGTGTTAGGGAGCTGAATTTGATGAAAATATCTGGTCATGGACTTCTGTTACAAGGTAGGGAAGAATCGTCAGAGAGGGGCATAATAATGCAGGAGGAGAAGGGGCAAAATTTGGAGGTCTCTATGGGGAAAGAGGACAGTTTGGGGAGGGAGAGGATGTGGGTGAAGTGGCTAGATAAGAGGTCGTGGTCAGACAGTAGTAGTTCAGATTTGGTGGTCAGAAATGGCACAGTGTCTAGGAAAAATGAGGTCCAGGATAAGTCTAAAATGGTGTGAAGTTGACGAGGAGTGGGGCACGAGGGCTGAGTTGAGAAACATGGGGAAATGAGCCACCATGGGAGGGGATGGCAGGACCATTAGTGTAGATGTTGAAGTCACCGAGGATTGGTGCAAAAGATGGTAATTAAAGTAGGAAGGAGAGGAAAGTCATTAGATTCCCACAGGAATGGAGAGACTGGGTGGTAGATGATGGCAACTAGTAGCTGTAGTGGGTGAAAGAGGCCAGTGGTTTGGACTTCAAATGGAGGTGCGATATGGAGGAGGGAAGATAGTTCAAAAATGGGACTAGAGGGCTTGTCTCCTCCACTTTTCCTCAGATGCTTAGGGGAATGAGAGGAAGGGAATCCTCCAGAGGAATCCATTTCTCTCTATATCCAAAGTCCTTCTGAATGGCCCCAACTTCAGCAGACGTTCCCCAATTTAGCTAACCCTTCCTAAGTCACATCCATCCAATAGACATCCTTGCCCTTCGCACTTCTGCTCATTCTCAACATACACAAACTCGCTAAACAGCATGGTCTAGTGGAAAGAACATGAGCTTATGAGTAAGAGGCCCTGGTTTTAATCCCAGCTCTGCCATTTACTTGCTGTGTGACAATTAACTTCTCTGGGCCTCAGTTCCCTCATTTGCAAAATGGGAATTCAATACCTGCTCTTCCTTCTACTTAGACTGAAAGCCCATGTAGAACCATTCATTTATTCAGTAGTATTTATTGAGTGCTTACTATGTGCAGAGCACTGTACTAAGCGCTTGATTAACTTGTATCTACCCCAGCACTTAGTACAGTGCTTGACACACAGTATATTCTTAACGAATACCATAATTATTATTACTATATTATTATTTTAGATTGTAAACTTCCTGAGGGCAGGGACTATTTTCTCTTGCTCAACTGTCCTCTTTCAAATGCGTGGTACAGTGCCCTGGTTAGGCACACAGTAGATACTCAGTAATTATGATTGGTTGATGGATTGAATGAATGAGAGATCAGAAAGGGCATCAGTTTCAGTGATAATGAGGTGGAGTGAGCAGGCCAAGAAGTGGAATTTTTTCCCAATGGAGCAAGTGTCCCAGAGGCCATAGCGAAATGGAATTGTAGCGTGGGAGGGGTGTGTTGAGGGTATTAGGAAATTTAGGGGGCAGGGAGGGAAGAGAATGTGGGGAGCAGAGGGCAGAGTGGAAGAGGACAAAGGAAAGGGCTGGGTGTGGGTCTGTGTGTGTGTATGTGTGTTCTCAGCAACTGGGTGGCATTCATGAGGGCCGAAGGGCCATGGGCTGGTGGATGGATTTCCCCCAATGCCTTGGGGTATCACTGAAGGAATCCAGGCAGGAAAAGGAAGAGGGAGATGAGGCTAATCCAGGAACACCAACATGCCTGGTGAGTTGCTGACAATCAGGACTTCTAGACCAATCAATTAGGCTCACTTTCATGGAAAAATATTGTGGTTGCCTGACTGCATTCTAACTCTTTTCAGCTGTATCATGCTGAATTAATAATGATGGTATTTGTTAAGGGATTACCATGTGCCAAGCACTGTTCTAAGCACTGGGGTAGACACAAATTAATCACATTAGACACAGTTCCTGTCCCATGTGGGGCTCAGAGTCTAAGTAGGAGGGAGGACAGATATTGAATCCCCATTTTATGGATGAGGAAACTGAGACACAGAGAAGTTGAGTGGCTTGCCCAAGGTCACACAGCAACCACTTAGCAGAACTGGGATTAGAACCCAACTCCTTTGACTCCCAGGCCCTGTGCTCTTTCCACTAGCCAGGCAACTTCAAGATTGTCACAAAGCATTCTAAATATCCAATCTCCCTAAACCTATCTGGCTCATTACTTAGATTAAGACTAACGAGACTTCCTATCAATTTTTCAAGCTGTGATTATATTTCTTCTGTGCAGTCACAACCAGAAAATGTTATTTGATGCAGGTGAGAATGAGGAGGATGATGACAACAAAATAAAGTAGTGGTCTGCTAACAGTTAGAAGTCTAGTACCGGAATCATCTCATTTGAAATACCACTTTAGAGATGTAAATTAAGAAAAAATAGCTTAATTTGCTCCATGATTTCAGTTTTTATAATTCACTCATTTAACAAATGCTTATATTTAAAGAAGAGAATGATCAAATATAATTTCATCTACAGCTAACATTTTTACCTAGAATATTTTTTCGTTTCTTTTCAAGCTTAGACTCAATGATTTCTTGTGTTCTTGCAGATGATGTCTGAGCGGAGAAGTTTAAGTAAACAGGAACATAGGAAGCTTCATCTTGGATTCTATTCAGCAATCCTCTTGCAACAACAGACTTCAGATTTCAAAATTAAAAAAGAATGTTGATTGAACATGTAAATTATTACATGTTGATTATTCTGAACTTCCAGTTTAGGAGGATGTCACGATGAACCCACCCAAACTACCAAGCAAGGAAGAACCTCCCTATACTCTGTTTCCTAATTTTTTGAAGGCAGCTGAGATTCACTTTGCCACTACTGAAGTTTACTCCCTGCCAGTAGAGAGGTCAAGAAGGTTTTCCTCTTGGCTAAAAATCAGCAAAAAAAAAGTTTGATTCTGGGGAAATATTGAGGGGGCTTATGGAATTAGGGAGCACTAGTACAGAATTCCTACAGTATTTTTTTTCATGGATCTGATAACTTCCCTCTTCCACCCCACCTGACAGACACAATGCCCGATTAAGGAGAACCAGTCTACTGATAGATGACATAATATAATATTTGTATTAATAATGATAATGCCATATTGTATTATTGTAAACTAAAGAATTCAGGTAGAAGTTTAGAGAACCTTAAGGATGTGTTCTGGCCCATAGCTTCCTTGGCAGATTCTTAGAAACAGCCTGTCTGTAAAGCTAGGCTCTTCCACACTGGAGGAGGTCCAAGAGGGTAGGGAAGCCCTCGGATCTCTCACGGTGGCACTGTTAGGCTCTAGAAAAGTTCTTGAGTGACAACCTGGATTAGGCTCATTTAGGTAGATGCCTGTTGGCCTCCCAGAATCTTCTAGAGTCCCAGGGGCCTTCAGCCGCAAAGTTGCATGGCACGCCAAACTAGGGCTCAGATTGGGGATGGAGCAAGGACTGTCTTGAAAGCAGGCAATGAGGTAAATTGAGACTGAGGCAAGACATGGTGGAAGGCCTAGTTGTACTTTTGGGCTATCTAAAACAATCGGGGATAACCACTCTGAGACGTAACTCTTTTTCTCCCGTCTTTTATAATCCGACCATTTCAAGAGTTTGGAAACCGTCACTGGGACACTGATGGTGGTCTAACCTATCCGTGGGTGAAAGAATCCCAGTACCCAGTCTTAATAATCAATCCCCTTTAAAAGAATTATATTTCTTTATTTCTCTGCTTATGTGACCTCGTGGAAAGAGCACAGACCTGGGAGTCACATAATCTGAGTTCTAATGCCAGCTCTGCTACTTGTCTGCTGTGTAACCTTGGATAAGTCAGCGTGGCTCAATGGAAAGAGCCCGGGCTTGGGAGTCAGAGGTCATGGGTTCGAATCCCGGCTCTGCCAATTGTCAGCTGTGTGACTGTGGGCAAGTTACTTAACTTCTCTGTGCCTCAGTTACCTCATCTGTAAAATGGGGATTAACTGTGAGCCTCATGTGGGACAATCTGATTACCCTGTATCTTCCCCAGCGCTTAGAACAGTGCTCTGCACATAGTAAGCGCTTACAAATTACCAACATTATTTTAAGTCACTTCACTTCTCTGTTTCTCAGTTTCCTCATCTGTCAAATGGGGATTAAATCCTCTTCATGCCTACCTAGACTTTGAGCTCCATGTGTGACAGGGACTGTGTCTAACCTGATTACCTTGAATCTACCCCAGAACTTAGTCCAGTGATTTATTATCACTATTATTATTGCATCTCTTACCTTGCCAACCCCAGTTATGCCCGTAAGCAATACAGGATGTTTGACTGCCAACAATTTTTCCATTAGATAACCATATCGGACAGTGTCGATGGTGGGTACAAGCATGTCGAAAAATGGTATATCTTTGCTGTACTTGAAAGGAGGTATGATTCGTTCCCAAGGATCTAGTCGTTTGAGATCAAAATCTACATGAACACTCCACAAATCACCAGAGCTTGGAAGCTAGGTCAAAATGAAAGTCAACTGAGATCAAAAAAACCAAATTAAAGCTACCCCTTTAAGATGCACACAAATTGTTTCTTACTCCACTATTCCTGTAACCATACAGGTGCCAACCAAATTTAAAACTTCAGCACTTTGGTATGGAAATACCCACTAATAGAGAGGCAGGCACAGGTGATACATAAGAAAGCTTGGTGTTAAACTGGTGGTCCAGTTTCATAGCAGATAGCCCAATTTCCAGCTGGTTGGTCCCCTGCTCTGGTCTGGCTCCAAGTTTTCGTCCATTGTGCATCGGATTCCCTGCATCACATTTCACACTGCTCTGGGAGGGAAACACTAAGACTTTGGAGCAAATGGGATCTCAGGGCACCTTCCACTTCCCCATGCCCCCGGCCAGGTAAATACTCCAAGATTGCATAAAATCCACATACTTCTTAGAAAATAGAGGCTGCTACGCTGCATTTGTGATGAAATACTTGTGAGTCACATGCCTGTATAAAGGAGAGCTGGCAGTGCTCACCTTATCTATTGTGTTGCATTTTTCAAACTTCTTTAAAGCATAATATATGAATAGGGAGATTGAGGTTTACATCCCATCATATCATTTGGGGTATAATAAGAAGGACACCAACTAGTCTTTCTCTTCAGCACCAAACTGATAAAATGCATTCTGTATTGTCCCTGTAAGGAATGTTCAGCAGCATAATCCTAGCCTCGAATTGGTGCCACGTTCTTAAATATCTCATTATCTTCATCATTACAGCAAAGCAGCCATATTCAGTAAGGACCATTATGGGTGAAACACTGTACTAAGCCACTTGAACACAGAGAAGCAGCGTGGCTCAGTGGAAAGAGTATGGGCTTGGGAGTCAGAGGACGTGGGATCTAATCTCAGCTCTGCCACTTGTCTGCTATGTGACCTTGGGCAAGTCATTTAACTTCCCTGTTCCGCAGTTCCCTCATCTGTAAAATGGGGATTAAAACTGTGAGCCCCATGTGGGACAACCTGATTACCTTGTATCTACCCCAGCGCTTAGAACAGTACTTGGCACATAGTAAGTGCTTAACAAATACCACCATAATAATAATAATAATAAACAAAGACCTATGGAAGTATTAACAGATCGAGAATCAAGCTTTCATGCTTTAGGTGTGGAAAGTTTGCTATACAGCTTGTGACCCAAACATCACTCTTCTGTTGCAAAGATAAATTACTCTGTATCTACCCCAGCGCTTAGAACAGTGCTCTGCACATAGTAAGCGCTTAACAAATACCAACGTTATTATTATAAATTGATTTTCAGAGACAGGTTTCTCAATGGGGCCTATAAGCCCTGGTTAAGAGCAACAAATTTAGGGGGGCTGGGAGGAAAAAACTGTATTTAGCTTCCAATTCCTCTGTAAAATCCTTCCAAACATGGCAGCCATCAGTCTAAGTTAAGCAGAAGTAGATCTTACACAACACTCTGCTTTGTGGTAGGGGTTGGGAATCAGATTTAGTTACTGCTGTGCTAAATTTATAAAGCCCTTCGAGTAAATTTTCTTTGCCTTTGCCAGTGTTGAGGCATGTATTGAAAACTGTAGCCAAGTACAAGCACATTAGCGATCAAGTCATTACTTGGTTGTTTACACCACTTGGTAAATTGAGGAGGCCTGTGACTATATTTTTGTTTTTGAAGATGATCCTTCTGACGGTAAATTGAGCCTGGCACACAGTAAGAGCTTAACAAATACCATCATCATTCATGCCATGTGGAGGTGGTTAAAAAGATCACAGTGTGCCTGTCTGTGACTTTCTCGGGGTTCCCCTTGTTTCACTTTCATCCAGAAAAGTCCCCACTGGATTGACAGCTCTTGGACACCTGGGTTCATCCCTTCCCAGGACAGGAGGAGTTTCAGGAGACTTCCTCAGACGTACCCTAAAGTATACCCCATAGTTTTGCTGCCATCAATGTTTGACTTTAAAATTGTCCTCCAATGGCAAGGGAGTCTTTGAGGGGTCTCAGGCAACCCATCCCCAGGTTCTAGAGGACTGCTGAAATAATAATAATAATAATTGGGGTATTTGTTAAGTGCCTATTATCTGCCAGGCACTGTACTAAGCACTGGGGTGGATACAAGCAAATCGGGTTGGACACAGCCCCCGTCCAACATGGGGCTTCCAGTCATAATCCCCATTTTACAGACGAGTTAACTGAGGCCCAGAGAAATGAAGAGGATTGCCCAAAGCCACACAGCAGGTAAGGAGCAGATCTGGGATTAGAACCCAGGTCCTCTGACTCCCAGGCCTGTACTCTTTCCACTAGACCACAATTCTTCATTGCTTGTGAACTGGCTGAATTTCAAAACGGCATCATTGGTAATCTTGTCTCGCTACTCACAGGCTATGTCCAATCTGACTAACTTAATAATGATGATTATGGTAATGATACCAAAATGGAGTAATCCGATTACCCCATTTGTAAATATTTTGAACAGATGTCTTCCCTGGTAGGATGTAACCTTCTTGCAGTCAAGGAACATGTCTTGTGCATCTGTGGTACTAATACTAATAACAATGGTATTACGCACTTACTAGTTGCCAAAATGTGCTGCCATCCTAAAAATTGTTTTGGTCAAATAACTGGAGAAATAATGTCACTCTTTGAAATACACCTGCTGTAATTTAGATTTAATTATTTACCTTGGCATCAGGATTATCATCAAAACGTTGCCTAATAAATGAATCAAAGGCATCCCAATGGTTTTCTGTTATATTTCCTCCCAAAGACCATAAATAACAGAAGATAAATGTCTGACATAGGATACCATTTAATCTTGCTTGCTCCTAAAAGACAAAATAGACATCACATTACTCTATATTTTAGGTAAGCCAGCCACATTAAGCCCATACAATTACATAATACAGATCTGAAATGTCTGAAAAATGAATAACTGAAAAGCATGACCAGGCACGAGCAAGTGTGCTCCTTGACGTCATCTCAGAACCCCAACTGACTTGTCGAAAAGGTGCAAATCAATAAAAGTTATTTGCGGTAGCCAAACAAAAAACAAAATCCGGTCAAGAGCCGTATATCAAAACCAAATCCTTAAAACTGAAACGGTGAAGACGTGTTCCGTTGGGGCGAAGGGATGGCAAGTGGTGGGGGTGTGCAAGCATCTTTTATTTTTGTCATAAGCTTCGTCTTCTGTATTTTGGTTTGCCTTTCCTTAAGTGTCTGTCACCAATCCTCCCCTTCTACCAGAATTCCTCATTCTTAGATTCTGAGCTCCTTGGGGCCAGAGACCATGTCTACACCTCATGCATGTCTTTCTGCCCCAGGGCTTAGACCAGTGCTCTGCACATGGTAGGCACTAAAAAGATACTACTACTCTGCCAGAGCAGGGGCTGGGAGTGTGTCTGGCAGAGTCCCTCTGGAGACTGCAGGAGGGTGGAAAATAAACAACAGAGCATATGAGCTTCAGTCAAACAGCTAATAATTATAATAATAGTTGTGGTATTTAAGTTCTTATTATGGACCACGCACCATACTAAGGGCAGGGGTAGATACAGAATAATCGGTCGGGCACAGTCCTTATCCCACACAGAGTTCACAACCTTAATCCCCATTTTACAGATGAGGGAACTGAGGCACAGAGGAGCTAAACGATTTGCCCAAGGTCACCCAGACAAGTGGCAGAGCACAGGTCCTTCAGACTCCCAGGCCTGTGCTCTATCCACTAGGCCACACAAATGAAGAAGAACAACAGGTTGCTGGCAAGTCACAATTTGGCTGAGTCTGCTCTATGTTTTAACCATCAGCGCATGGGCTGACAACAGTAAGGGAGAAAGAAAGATTTTCTAAAACTCTGGTCAGACCCATCACAGCAATGTCGATGTCTGATCCGTTGGACAAACAATTGATGGATTTAGCAGAGGGCTTACTTTTGCTCCCTAAAGCATCATCTCATAATCCATAACACTGATTTTTGTTTACTGAATATGAAAAGGACATTTTGGATGCACCCAAGATCCAAGTTGTGGCAGCTTATTCATCGAGTGGTCATCTGACTGCAGGGCTCTAGAAATGTTTCTATTATTGCTTCAATACCTGGCACTAAACACAAGGCTGCTCATCTCTTCATAGGTGCTCCCTTTCTGCTAACGATAAAGTCAGTGGATTGCAAAGTGGAAACCAAACTAGTGAAGTTACTGAACTTCACACTCTTGGAGAATACAGAGTTACCTGTCTTCTGTGGCTAACCAGAAATGGAGTAACCATCTTAGAGCAGAGGGTAAGGTAAGGTTATAGCACAAAGAGGAAGAAAACAAAGCCGAGCACTGTGGATAAAAAAAAAACACAACACTACAGTGCAGCGAGGGAGAAAATTTACATACATGTGATGATGCAGAAATTGTTCATCACTCATTGTTCTTGTGAGACATAGTGGTGCATATACTCATAAAATCTTAACTTCGAACTTACATATGTATATGTAAGTTACATATACACAAATATATGTGCTTATAAATATATATATATATACAGAACATAATATTAAACACAAACACACATATATGCAGAAGCTGCATGGCGTAATGGTTAGAGCTCGGGCCTGGGAGTCAGAAAGTCATGGATTCTAATCCCTGCTATGCCATTTGCCTGCTGTGTGAAGTTGGACAAATCACTTAACTTCTCTGTGCATCAACTACCTTACCTGTAAAATGGGGATTAAGACTTTGAGCCCCATGGGGGTCAGGGTCTAACCTGACTTGCTTTTAACCAACCTAGTGCTTAGTACGGTGCCTAGCACATAGTAAGCACTTAACAAATACTATAATTATTATTATGCTTCCTTCACCAGTCCTAGATTGACATTCAGTCAATCAGGCATTGGTATTCAGAAATGCAAAGTGACCATTGTTTTAAATGATTATCAAAAGATAAGTATTGAATAATCTAGAAATTACTTAGATTGTGAGCCCTATCTAATTATCTAATCCAACCTGATAATCTTGTATCTACTTCAGAGTTTAACAGAGTACATGATATACAGTAGTAAGGTTTAACAAGTACCAAAATTATATTCCTGAATCTCCACTGAAGCTCCTCATTTCTGAGCCAAATTTTATGTTTTCTCTGAAAGTTCACCAGAAACCTGGATTGTCACCTTACATTTAAAATCAATGAATACTCAGAATAACACAGTTCTATACAAAGTAGTCATGTGTACATATAATTCAATTTTCTAAATATTTCAGTTTAAAAAATGACTTTAAAATAAATATACCAATTTTAGGTCAGGTCCACCTTTCCCAAATATTAAGGACTCCAATAGACAGCAGAGTGTAGTGACTTTACTGATGTCCACCTGTGGGATAGCTTGTGTGCACTTTTTATTGACAAATTTCAAACCATCATCAACGTAATTAGAAAACAGGTCCAACAAATATCGCTTTGTTTCTTCATTTAGCTGAAATCCAAATAACATTATTCATTAGAAAATCATCACTCAATCACTGGCATTTATTGAGCACTTACTGTGTGCACTATACTAAGCGTTTGGGAGAAACACAATACAACGGAGTTGAGAGACATATTTCCTGTCCACTGAGAGTTTATAGTCTAGAGGAAGAAGCAGACATTAGCATAAATCAATATATTAGAGAAACAGAGGTGCTGTGGGGCTGAGACTGGAGGGACTGTAAGCTCATTTTGGGATCATTTTATATTGTACTCTCCCTAGTTCTCAGTACAGTGCTCTGCATACAGTAAGCACTCAATAAATACCACTGATTGATTGAATATCAAGTGCTTAAAGAGTACAGACCCAAGACTTTGCACAGCAGAAGGGAGTGGGAGAAGAAGAAATGAGGGCTTAAGTCGGGAAAGGCCTTCTGGAGGAGACGTGATTTTAATAAGGCTTTGAAGGGGGCGATTGATGGTCTGTTATATTTAATACCTATAATTCTATTTATTTACACTGATGCCTATTTATGTGTTCTGATGTCTGTATCCTCCCCCTACCAAGACTCTAAGCCCATTATGGGTAGGGATTGTCTCTCTTTATTTCTGAATTGTACTTTCCAAGTGCTTAATACAGTGCTCTGCACACTGTAAGTGCTCCTAAATATGGTTGATTGACTGAATGAATAAATATATATAGGGAGGGAGGGAGTTCCAGGCCAGAGGACAGATGTGGAAAAGGGATCGGTGGTGAGATGGATGAGATCCTGGTGCAGGGAGTAAGTTGACATTAGAGGAGTCAAGTATGTCAATTAGGTTGTGATAGGAAATCAGCCAGGTAAGGTAGAAGGGGGTGAACTGATTCAGTGCTTTAAAATTGATAGTAAGGAGTTTGTGTTACATGCTAGATAAAATAGATTTTTAGCAAAAATTAGTCGTTGGAAATTTAGATTTAGAGCTCTGTGTCGCTACGTGAATATGTGCTTAGTAATTCGTATTTTAAAGCAAATCTTCACATGCAACATTTTCATTTTGCTTCAGAATGAAGTACATTTGTGGCATTGAACACACTAATGACTCTGCCTCTGAATTCAATTCTCCCTTCCATGCTGGGAAACATAGGTTCCCCACGTTCAAAGGGGAGAAAAGCCTCTGCTACTCCCCTTCCACATTACTGTCCTCTTAAGGATTCATCAGTCTCTCTAAGCCATTTTACTGTGAATTTCACATTTTAACCAGCAGAAGGCAACCCATGTTGGGACATGGGCCATACTGTTTCTCCTATTATTACTACTACAACTTTCCTTCTACTCCTACCCTAACTACTATTTCTAGTAATAATGATGGCATTTGTTAAGCGCTTACTATATGCAAAGCACCGTTCTAAGCGCTGGGGTAGATACTAGGTAATCAGGGTGTCCCACGTAGAGCTCACAGGCTTCAACCCCATTTTACAGATGAGGGAATTGAAGCCCAGAGAAGTTAGGTGACTTGCCCAAAGTCACACAACTGACAAGTGACGGAAGTGGGATAGCATTTGTTAAGCACTTACTACATGCCAAGCAACGTCTAAGCACTGGGGTAGGTACAAGGTAATCAGATTGGACTTAGTCCCTGTCCCGCATGGGCCTCACAGTCTAACTAGGTGTGAAGACAGGTATTGACTCTCCATTTGTCAGTGAAGGAAGTGAGGAACAGGGAAGTTAACTGACCCACCCAAGGTCACACAGCAGCCAGATGGTGGAGCTGGGTGGGACCAGAACTTCCAGGCCTCTGGAAGTACAGGGCTCTGCTTACAGTTAAGCCTCCATAAACTGGATTGATTGATTGGGTTTTTGTATATGGAGCATCTCCAGCTCAAAATACCCCAAACTCCTCATCTTCCCTATCCAATTCTATCCTCCAACTAAATTCCCATCATAATGGACAACACCTCTGTCCTCACAATTTCACAAGTCTGTAACCATGGCTTGAGAAACTTAAATCACTTGACGGAAGTAAATCTGCAAATCTTATATCACTTTATTTCACGTTTCAGTCTATTGAAAGATATGGTTGCTTCATATTTTTAAAAATATTTAATTAGTAAATTTCTCCAGAAGGATCAAGCGTTTGGGCAATAAAACATTTGAATTTGATTCTTACTTTTGTGGAAATATTCTTCATCCAAGTTTGAACGTAGGGGAACCACTTGAGCTCATCAGGATCAACATACACCATTCCACAGCGACTAACTGTAGCAGGGGAGGCAACTTTGAGATCTTGTACCTGAAATTGATCAACAGAACAGGAAACAGCTGACATTAAATGGATATGATATTGTACAAAGTGTCCCACTTGTTTCCTCTTTTCCTAAGCTGTATAAAATAGATTTAAAAGTTGCTGAACATCAAATGTTCCTAACAACCTGACAACCTGTGACAACCTGACAACCTGGGACAACCTGATTCCCCTGTGTCTACCCCAGCGCTTAGAACAGTGCTCTGCACATAGTAAGCGCTTAACAAATACCAACATTATTATTATTATTAACAAGCCCGATTTAATGAAGCAGCATGGCTTGGTGGAGAAAGCAAGGAAATCAGAAGACCTGAGTTCTAATTCCAGCTCTACCACATGTCTGCTGTGTGACCTTGGGCAAGTCGCTTCACTTCTCTATGCCTCAGTTGCCTTATCCGTAAAATGGGGATTAAGACTGTGAGCCCCATGTGGGACATGGACTCTGTCCAACCTGATTAGCTTGGATCTACCCCAGCACTTAGTACCATTCCTGGCACATAGTAAGCGCATAACAAATATCAAAAAATGGCAGGTGGTGGCATGGGGGTTGGAGGGTGGAAGTGGAGGGAGATGGAGAGGGCCTAGGAGAGGATAGGACAAATAGAGAACAGGTAAATGAGGCACGGAAGACAAAGGCGGATGAGTTGAAGGTAGATGTACCGAGAGGGTGAGGGAGGATACATCACTTCCTATAGAGTTTTTGCAGCTCCTCCTGAGGCAACATTTTGCATTCCTTCATCCAGTGTACACTGTCCAGTCACACATGCCTAATAACATTTCCACTGATCTGTACAAAGTCACTCATACATTCAGACCTTGTAAGCCACCGGTTAAGACCAGGTAGACTCTGTGTTCAGGGAGTAGGAGAGGTTTGGAAGAGATCAGGCTTCTCAGCTTCCTCCCTGTCTTATCAAGCTCAGGGCTACTGGTATTTAAGTGCTTACTGTCTGCCAAGCAATGTACTAAGCTCTGGGATAGAAACAAGGCAGTTGGGTCCCACAAGTTAATAAGTTTGGACACAGCTCCTGTCCCTCATAGGGCTTGCAGATTACAAGTAAGGTAACTGAGGCAGAGAGAAGTTAAGTGACTTTACCAAGGTCACATAGCAGACCAGTGGCGAAGCTGGGGTTAGAACCAGGTCATTTGGACTCCCAGGCTCATGCTCTTTCCACCAGACCATTACTACTTCTAGTCAGTCAGTAATATTTATTTAGTGCTTACTGTGCGCAGGACATTGTACTAAGCACTTGGGAGAGTACAATATATCGACATACATCAACATTCCCTGCCCATAACCAGTTTACGGACTAGAGGGGGAACTACATTCTACACTCTACAGGTCTAAAGCCTAGATTGGAAGCTCATTGTGGGCAGGGAAAATGTATACCAGCTCCGTTTTATTATACTCTCCCAAGTGCTAAGTAGAGTGCTCTGCACACAATAAGTACTCAATAAATACGGCTGATTGATTGATTGATCTTCTGAGAAGCAGAAGCAGCATGGTCTAATGGAATGAGCAAGGGCCTGCGAATCAGAGGACCTGGCTTCTAAACCCAGCTCTGCCACTTGTGAGCTGTGTGACCTTGGGCAAGTCACTTGTCTATGGTTTCCTCATCTGTAAAAATGAGGATTAAATCTTACTCCCTCCTACTTAGACTGTGCACCCCATGTGGGACAAGGACTGTGTCCATATTAATAACCTTGTATCTACCCCAGTGCTTAGAACAGTCTTTGCCCATTTTAAGTGCTGAGTAAGTACCACAGTCATTATTATTATTCTGAAGTATCTGAAGTATTCACAGCTGCTTGGATGCTCAGAGCCATCAATTCATCTTTCCAGTCTAACGTTAAATGGTTAGCTTTGCCCTGGAATGGTCGAAGCACCTCACTGGCCGGCTAACTGACAGTTCCCCGTCACGCTATAATCCAGAAGGCTGAACCCCGATACCACAAAGACTCCCCCCGCTCCCCCTGTAATGCCGATTTTCCCGAACAGCAGGGTGCTGGCTTCCTTGGAAACAACAAGCACCCCAAATACCCAGATACCGTTGACTGCCAAGCCGATCGACAGTGTGAAAGCAGTGTACTGTACCTCAAAAACCATGTGAATCTGGGGAGTAAGTTTGATTCTTTCACTGTTGGCCAAGCAAAGCATCTTATTGTCATCCAAGACTGTGTTCATATTTTCGATCCATAGGGCATCCACCGGCCCATCGCTGATAATCCACTTATGATCTTCTGAAGTGTCGTTTACAGCTGCTCGGACGCTCAGAGCCATTAAGCCATCTTTCCATTCCAACGTTAAATGGTTAACCTCACCATATAACTCGCCCATGGTGATGGATTTCGGATTGAGAATATAAGTCTTAACGGGTTGGTAGAAGGGATTTGGTTCTTTCAACTTGTGCAAAATTCCCAGAGACTCTGCCAGAATTCGGTAAACTGTCGTCTTGCCGCTTCCCGTCGGCCCGACGAGCATCACTCCATGTCTCACCAGCATCGTTTCGTAGAACTGTATCACTTTCCGAACCATGGTGGGCTGGGGTTGTAGTTTCTGTCCCGTCATGACGTTGATGATCGTCGACTGCAAAATGCCGTAATTGTGTTCTGGAATCGTGACTCCGGGGAAGAGATCAGAAATGATCCCACTAACAGAAATCAAAATCGAATTAACTGGGAACCTTGAGTTTTCTTCCAATTAGACTGAAAATCATTTTGAATCTGATTTTTCTTCATAGGCAGTGGTGAGGTACAACACTGAGGAAATCCTTAAACACTTCTCCCAGGGATGAGGTGGGAGCCATTTTACCGGAGCACTCCCACCCATGTGAGTTCCTTTGATAACCAAGGGGAATGGGGAGTGGGAACAAAGGGAATGGAGAATACCCTGGAAGTGCTGAGAACGAAATGAGGAGTCAGTTGCCATGCCATGTGGTTTTTATGCACTTTTTTCCGAGACTAGCTGGGCTTGGAACTAGTAGTAGTTGTAATAGTATTGCTTACTGTGTGAACAGCACTATACTCAATCAGTCGTATTTATTGAATGCTTACTTTGTGCGGAACATTGTACTAAGTGCGTGGGAGAGTCCAGTACAAGAGATTTGATAGCTACCATCCCTGTCCACAAGGAGCTTAATGGGAAGGAATACACAAGTGGGAATTAGGCATGGCCCCGTCCCATCTCCAGGGCACAATGGGAAGAACAGAGCCCGATGTTAATTAAAAAAAATAAATAAAAAAAGACTTATCCAGTCTAAGGAAATTCCCCAAAGACAAACCTATGCTTTTCCAAAAGAATTCTCTGAAGAGATTTCACAGCTATTCTGGGAATGCATTTTCATGGTTAATAAAACTCATGAAAAAGTTCTACCCAAGGCCTGATTTTAAACCCTTTGGCTGTATATTAGCTCTTTCCTTCTTTTCTATTCTCAGAGGAGATGGAACACTTCCTTTCATCGTTTCCCATGTAATGGTTCTCTCAGAACATATCATTTTTAAAAATAACCATACGTAGAAATAAAATAATAGATAATGAAGCTTTAGATTCAGTTGTCAACACAACTTTTTCCACTGTGATGCTTTCCTGTAGAGTCATAAACATGGACTCTAATTTTTACATCTCGGTTCTTGGTAAAATTACAATTGAATGTAGGATTACTTGGGTTTTGTTGCTCTAGATAACTCCAGGAAAGGTCAGTTGTTATTCAGAAAATTACCTGAACAAAAGAGCATCATCTGAAAGAAACTTTGGTAAATTGGAATCGCGTAAAGCTCTTATCAACACCACTTCTTCATTCAGGTGAGGGGTTTCTCTCTTCAGTGACCTATATTTAAAAGATCCACATTGCAAAGTAGTCAAAAAATGCATTTCTCCTCCCTGGCCACACAGGGATTTGAAAATGAGGTCTAGGGACAAGTTGGTCTTGACCTTTGGGTGGGCCAGATCAGAGCATCAGCATATCCATACTTCCTTGGCCCCGAGCAAGAGCTTGGGCATCAAAAGACCTGAGTTCAAATCCTTACTCTCCTGCTTGCCTGTTGGGTGTCCTGGCAAGTCCACTGCTCTTCGCCTCAGTTTCCTCATCCATAAAAAGATAATTCAATATCCGTTCTCCCTCCTGCTTAGACTGGGAGCTCTATGTGGGAAAGGGACTGTGTCGGACCTGATAACCTTGCATCTACCCCAGGGCTGAGCACAGTGCTTGGCACATAATTAACGCTTAACTATCATTAGTATCATTATTATTATTATATGCTAATTTCCTACAGACAGCAAGCAGGCTGTCCTTGGAAGAGAGAAAAGTCCCACAAATGCTCCTAGAGAGTTGCAGTGTTGTAAAAGTCATTATTTATGTCACTGCATCCCCCCAGTAGTTAGCTCTTCTGCTGGTTTGAGGGGGAACATGAGAGAAGGGTCATTTGGCCTTTTATGGGGGAAAGAGCCCACTTTGTGCAGCTGGGGTTCCAGCACTACAACTGAGGAAAGGTCAAGAGGAATGAAGAAAAATGACCCCATCATCCTCTTCTCCACCATTACCCCAACTTCAGTCCTCAGTTGAATGGCATCTCCAGGTATGGGAGAAAGAATAATAGTAATATCTTGAAATTGTGTGACAGAGTATATTTACGAGACTTATCATTTTATCTTTCCAACATTGCTGAGAAGGCACAGGTGTGATCATTTCCATTTTACAAGTGAGGAAATGGAATTTGCATTTGCTCAAAGTCATACAGCAGGACAGTGGCAGAGGTGAGATTTATTTTTTAATGATATTTGTTAGACATGTACTAAGTGCCAGGCACTGTATTAAGCCCCGTGGTAGATACATGATAAGCAGATTGGATACAGTCCGTGTCCCACATGGGGCTCACAGTCTTAACCCTCTTTGGGGTAACTAAGGCACAGAGAAGCTAACTGACTTGCCCAAGGTCACATAATCGAGGAGTGGCAGAGCTGGGATTAGAACCTCAGTCCTTCTGAATTCCAGGCCAGTGCTCTATCCACTAGGCCATGTTGCTTCTCTCTGTGACATCATCAGCCAGAGGCCTGAGATCTACATCTAGAAATGGCATTATTTTGAAATAGACGGCATATCTACTGGAGGCAATTTCTGAATGGAAATTCCACATTCTTGCCCATACCCAGTTAATTTAAAAGATATAATCAATCAATCAGTCAATGGTTTTTTTGGAGCCCTTATTGTGTGCTGAGCACTATACTGAGCGCTTGGGCTAGTATGATGCAACAGAACTGGTAGACACAATTCCTGATTGTAAGGAGCCTAAAGGCTAGTTGGGAAGACAAGACTTCCACCCCACCCACACAGGGCTTAGGCTTAAAGAACCGTTCATGTGTAGAGCACTGTACTAAGCACTCCTCCAAAATCCATCCCAAACTTCTAAGACATAAACTCATTGTGGGTAGGGAAAGTGACTTCCAACTCTTTGGCACTGTTCTCACAAGCGTTTACTACAGTGCTCTGCCCGCGGTCAGAGCTCAATAAATACCATTGATTGATTGATTATATCTTTTAAATCAGCTGGGTATTGGCAAGGATTTGGAATTTCCTCTCAAACACTACCTGAAGGTGGCATGCAGTCTATTTCAAAGTAATGCCTTTTCTAGTTGTCCCTTGGGGACCCTGGTTCTCTGGCTGATGATGTAACAGTGATGTAACAGTGAAACTTGTCTAAACTTTTCCAAAGATGACTTTCTTTGGGAATCGTGGTTGACGGTTGAAAGGAGGCTCTACTGGTACTTCTTGAATGGAAATAATATTAATAATAACAATAATAAGAGTATTGTATGCCAAACATTGTACTCAATCCTGGGGTACATACAAGATAAAGAGAAGTAGCATGGCCTAGAGGAAACATCGTAGGCCTGGAAATCAGAGGACCTGAGTTCTAATCTTGGCTCCACCACTTGTCTGCTTGAACAAATCACTTCACTTCTCTGTGCCTCAGTTGCATCAGAGACCCAGATTCAATGCCTGTTCTCCTTCCTACTTCCTACTGAGCCCCATCAGATCTGATTACCTTGTATCTACACTGCACAGTAGAGTGTGCATCTACACTTGACACAGTGTAAGTGGTTAACAAATACCATTATTACTATAAACAAATAATAATAAGAAGAAAATCAAGTCCCACATGAGGCTCACAGAATAAATAGGAGGGAGAACAGGTATTGAATCCCTATTTCGCCCATGAAGAAAATTAGGCACAGAGACGTTAAATACTTGCCCAAGGTCACACAGCAAACAAGTGGCAGAACTGGGATTAGAAACCAGGTCTTTTGACTCCTAGGCCTGTGCTTTTTCCACTAGGCCATGCTGCTTCCCAAGAAAGAAATAAACTTAGGGGGAGATGACAGTTAATGAAGAACATTCAGGTGATAAAGATTCGTTTTCAAATCATTTCATGTTTCAAACAATTGTTTAAGGAAAACAAAGATAACAGTAACGGGAGAAGCAGCATAGCGTAGTGGATAGAGCATGGGCCTGGGAGTCGAAGGTTATGGGTTCTAATCCCGCTCTGTCATTTGTCTGCTGTTTGACCTTGGGCAAGTCATTTCCCTTCTCTGGGCCTCAGTTACCTCATCTGGAAAATGGGGATTAAGACCGTGAACCCCACGAGGGACATCCTGACTACCTTGTATCTACCCCAGTGCTTAGAACAGTGCTTGGCACATAATAAGTGCTTAACAAATATCATAATAATAATTATTATTTAGTATCAGTGTGATGGTTCAAATATTAATGATTTAATGCAAAGGTTTTTTAATTTCTTACCCAGCCATGACCAATACAGATTTAACTGCCCTCATGCCAAAGTCATAGTGATCTTGCTGAGAAAGTTGCTCACTGCAAAGTTTATACATTTGAGTCATTTTCCTTGCTAGAATTTTACTGGATTCAAATCCTTCTGAATATAAAATGACCTAAAATATACAACAATTGAAGAAGTTTTTACTATTGTGCTGAAAACCGAAGCAAAATAATATTTGATGGTATCTCAAAAATGACTGTTACATTTAGGAGAGCTAAAGAGCAACCAAGTCTTGTATATCAATGAGTCATATTTATTGAGTGCTTTCTGTATGCAGAGAACTTTACTAAGCACTTGGGAGAGTACAGTATAACAACAGAATGGATACATTCCCTGCCTACAATGAGTTTACAGTTTAGAGGGAGATGCAGAAGGGAGTGGAAGAAAAAGAAAAGAGGGGATTAGTCAGGGAAGGCCTCTTGAAGGAGCTGTGCCTTCAGTAAGGCTTTGAAGGCAGGGAGAGTGAATGTCTCTTGGCTATGAATGCATGCCAGGCCAGAGGCAGGACATGGGCGAGATAAACAAGATCGAGGTACAGTGGGTAGGTTGGTGTTAGAAGAGCCAAGTCTGTAGGGTGAGTTGCAGTAAGAGAACAAGGAAGTGAGGTAGGAGCGGGCAAGGTAATTGAGTACTTTAAAGCCCATGGTAAGTAAGGAGCTTCTGTTTCTGTGGAGGTGGATGAACAACCACTGGAGGTTCTTGAGGAGTGGGGAAATATGGACTGAACATTTTTGTAGAAAAATGAGCTGGGCAGCAGAGGGAAGTATGGATTGGACTGGGGAGAGTCAGGGAGCTCAGCAGGGAGGCTGAGCAAGGTGGGATAGGATAAGTGTTTGGATTAGTATAGAAGCAATTTGGATGAGAGGAAAGGGCAGATTTTAGCAATGTGAAGATTGAACCGACCGGAAGATTTTTTGACAGACTGAAATTGTGGTTTGAATGAGAGGGAGGAGTGAAGGATAATGCCAAGACTATTATTAGAATCCAGAGGAGTCAAGGATAATTGTGAGATAGGAAGGATGGTGGTGTTGTCTACAGTAATGGGAAAGTCAGAAGAAGGGCAGGATTTGGGTGGGAAGAGGAGGAGTTCTGTTTTTGACATGTTAAGTTTGAGGTGACAGCAGGGCATCTGAGTAGAGATGTCTTGAAGGCAGGAGGAGTTGCAAAACTGTAGAGAGGGAAAGAGATCAGAGCTGGGAATTTAGATTTGGGAATCATTTGCACAGAGGTGGCAGTTGAAGCCATGGGAGTGAATGAGTTCTCCAAGAGAGTGGGTGTAGATGGAGAATAGAAGGGGACTCATTACTGAATCTTGAGGAATAACCACAGTTAGGGGGTGGGAGGCAGATGAGGAGCCCACGAAAGAGACAGAGAATGAGTGGCCAGAGAGATAGGAGAACCAGGAGAGGACAGAGTTCGTGAAGGCATGGATGGATAATGCTTTCAGGAGAAGGGGTTGGGCGACAGCATTGAAGACAGCTGAGAGATGAGAAGAATTAGGATGGAATAGAGGCCCCTGGATTTTCCAAGAAAGAGATCATTTGTAACCTTTGAGAGGGCAGTTTTGGTGAAGGGGATGGGACCCAGATTGGAGGGGCCAAGGAAACAATTGGAGGAGATGAACTGGAAACAGCGGGTATAGGAGTTTGGAAAGGAATGGTAAGAGGGAGATGGGGTGATAACTGGAGGGAGCTGTGGGGTCAAGGGAGGGATTTTTTTTAGGATATTGGAGACCTGGGCATGATTGCAAGCAGTGTGGAAGAAGTCAATGGAGAGCAAACAGTCGAAGGTGGCAGTTTGAGAGAAGGCGGGAGATCTCCTCTGAGATACTGCTGGGAAAGAGGGGAGAATCAGAGAAGGGGCAGGAGGGTGGGGGGACTGGGGAGGAGTAGGGGAAATTTTAGGGAAGTTATATCTGATAGTTTCTATTTCCTCAATACAGTAGTGGCCAGGTCATTAGGGGCAATAAATGGGGGAGGTGGGGGAATGGCGGTTTGAGGAGGGAGTTAAACATCTGAAACAATTGGTGAGGGCAATGGGCAGAGGGGCAATAAAGATGTCATTAAAGATGGAAAAATAATATTTCCAGGCAAAGGAGAGGGCAGGGTTAAAGGATGTAAGGATAACTTTGAAGTGGACGAGGCTGTCCTGATATCTAGATTTTCACCAGCAGCGATAGGCAGTTCATGCACAAGAAAGAAGGAGGCAGATTGGGGAGGTGACCAGGGCTGTGGGTTAGTGATACAAGATGAACAAAGGGATGGGGGAGCAAATGAGATGAGCTCAGTAAGGAGGATGGTGTTGAGAGCATCAATCCGGTCATCAAGGGAAGGTAGTTTGGGTTTGGAGGCTAAATAGGACATGATGAGTTGAAAAAATTGGATGGGGTCAATCGACCAGAGGTCTCCGTGGGGGAACAGCACAGATTTGCAGGGAGGAGGTGTGTGAGAGAGGTATCAGATAGAGGGATTTCAGAGTTGGTGAGGGAAGAGACTATGCAGTGGCTACAGAGGTCTCCGTGGGGGAACAGCACAGATTTGCAGGGAGGAGGTGTGTGAGAGAGGTATCAGATAGAGGGATTTCAGAGTTGGTGAGGGAAGAGACTATGCAGTGGCTAGAGATGATGAGGTTGAGTGTATGTTCAAGTTGGTGAGTGGGTAAGCTGGGGTGGAGCAGAAGATCAGTGGAGTTGAGGAGTAATAGAAAACGGGCAGTAGAAGGGTCATCAGAATAGCCCCAAGGATCAATTTCGGGATGGAAAAAGAGAGAAGTAATGTGAGAAATGGATCAAGATGGCTAAGAAGGTTTGTGGTAGGGCCTGGGGAGCAGTGGATGACTATTATTAGAATCCACGGTTGGTGGTAGAGGCAGAAGATGTGCGCTTCGAAGGAAGGGAAAGAAAGGGATGGGGGAGGTGGAATGGTGAGAAAGTGGTATTGGGGAGTGAGAAGGAAGCCAACACCTCCTTCTTTACCACTGAGTCGGGGGGAGTGGATGAAGATATTTTAAAAGTAAAGAAATCAATTGTGGAGTACAAGAGGAAGTGAAAGGAGCATAAAAATCAAAAGGCTGGAAGAGATCAAGTAAAAGGAATCTTAAAACGTCAGTCAAAAATCAAAGGGAATCCTTGTTAAAAAAAAGCTGGTGGACCTCTTTCAAGAGGTTAGTTAAATTTTGTGATGAATTGGCTCACAAAACACAACAATCGCAATACTTAAATATTAACTTAACCATCCATCCAACCAATGTTGCTAAACACTTAACAACCACACATTTCTCCTCATCTTCCATTTCTAGTTACAAACCAACAAGTTCAAAGGATATCGAATTCCCCTAACCCTGCCTGACAGTGAGCCAGGTGGATTCACAACAGGGGGAGGATAGATTTTTGCTCTGGAGGAATCAAGATACATGTTGAAATTCGGCTGGTTTTTATGGGAAACTCACCTCCGCAATCAAGGCATAATTTGGAACCATCATTGCAAATGGCCTAAATAAAGCTTTTAGATTATCGGGCAATTCGGTCCGTCCAGCATAACCAGGGTTCATTGTGATGAATGCCACACAGGTCATAACCAACTTGATTTCACGCCCCTCAAACATAAATCGGGAGAGCTGTTTAAAAGAAACAGAATTTTAATATTGTCACGTCCCTCCCTCTGCCCCACAGGATTTATGTACATAGCCGTAAGTTTTTTCTTTATATTAAGAACTGAAAAACAGCATAAGGAATCATTTGCTCATCATAGGATAAATCCCTACTCTAGCATCACCAATTCCTTTCACTGATGAGCATCTCCTGAGCCTGCTACTTTAAGAAACTAAACTCCAGAAAAATTCCCTGTCTTAAAACACCCCATTCACCTCTTAACCTGAAAGGGACACAAACCTTACCTTTGCAGCCTTGGCATTTCTAATTGTAATAAGTTGCTGGGCAATAACAGACAAAACCTCTATGTCAATTCTGTTAAATTCATCAAAACAGCACCAGGCTCCTGACTGTGCCAAACCACTGAAGAAACGTCCCATCATCTGAAACCAAAGGACCAAAGTTGAATATTTCAGGCTGGGGAGATCATTAAAACTGCGTACCACGCTGCGCGATGTGTGCACACTGTACCTTATAATCCAAACCGTCAGAACAATTAAAGACCACACACTGGATGGCGAGGGCTTTGGCCAGATCTTTGGTTGTCTCGGTTTTGCCGGTGCCTGCGGGCCCAGCTGGGGCTCCACCCAAGTCAAGCTGCAATGCTCCCATAAGACAGAGGTAGCAACGATCCTAATAAGGAGACATATTACTACTAGTATCATCGACGAGCACTTCTATTTGTCACCAAATGAATATTTCTATGTATTTCTTTTCTTTGTTATTAGGGGAAGAAAGCCATTTCCTATTAAAGATTTGATAAGAGTGGCAATACCCAGCCAAATTTACCAGTTGGAATAAAAATTGTATTACTCCCAAGAAAATCTGAAAAGGAAAAGAAACTTTTTATGGTATTTGTTAAGCACTTCCTATGTTAAAAGCTGGGGAAGGTACAAATTGGTTAGGTTGGACCCAGTCCCTGTCCCACATGGGGCTCACGGTCTGAGTAGGAGGGAGAACAGGTATTTTATTCCCATTTTACAGTTGAGGAAACTAAGGCACAGAGAAGTGATGTGACTTGCCCAAGGCCACACAGCAACAATCGGAAGAGCCGGAATTAGAACTCAGGTCCTCTGACTCCCAGCCCGTACTCTTTCCACTAGGCCACCATACAGGTAAAGAATAGGATTTATTTTCTATACATTTCTCTGAATTATTAAATGATGATTCTGGCTCTATCTAGCTCTTTCTTTATGTTAAATGCTGAGACAGAAAGGTATAAGATCAGACAGAGTCGCGGTCCCACATGTGACTCACAATCTATCTCATCCCCATTATTTTGATGAGGAAATTAAGGCACAGAGAGATTAGGTATCTGGCCTACGGTCAACCTTCTAGGCCAGCGGTGGAGCAAGGGCATGAACTGGGTCTTCTCACGTTCCGTCACGTTCAGTCTTATGCTCTTTCCACAGTTACATCTTATGGTCTTCTCCCTTTGAAGATGGCATTACTATTCTTCAAAGAGCAAATGTCTTTGGAAATATGGGCATAAAACAAAAAATAACTTACGGTGAGAGGAGTAATCACTAATCTTGGGCATGCACCCAAATATTCGTAGCCATAGGTATACTGGGATAAAGCCATTCTAGCAATACAATTATCCAGTTCCAGATCCCAATAATAGCGTAGTTGTCTTTGCCATTCAAAGCAGTCAATGGTATCCACCTAATAATACAAATGATACACATTTATTCTAATATCTTCTTTGAAAGTGGCTCATTCGGAAGGGATTTTTACCCAAGAAGCAATATTACCTTTCCTCCAACGAGGTCACTGACAATGTCTCGAGCATGAACATCGATGGTAATCAAAGCAGTAATGATATTTCTGTGTAATGTAGGAAGAACACCTCGAACTAATGTGGCCAATGCGTTTAACCTCTGCAAAAAAGGGAAGCATCTGTTTAAATCAGTTGCACAATTAAAAATGCCTGGCTAGGATCATTTCTTCCCTACTCCGCTTGAATGTTCATCCCCACTTCTGTTAAGCCCTACCCATCGGGAGTTTGGCCTCTAAACAACTTTTATCTCCAGAAAAGGTGGCTGTACTAAGCACTGGGATGGATACAAGCAAATGGGGTTGGACACAGTCCCTCCCATAAGGGACTCCCAGTCTTAATTCCCATTTTACAGATGAGGTAACCGAAATACAGAGAAGTTAAGTGCCTTGCCGAAGATCACACAGCAGACAAGTGGCGGCATCGGGAATAGAACTCAGGTTCTTCTGGCTCCCAGGGCCGGGTTCTATCCACTAGGTCACGCTGCTTCTCTAACCAGGCTCCAGTTAGTTAAAGTGAGGAACAGAGTTCAAGGTTGTCATATCTCATGTGATGTATTGATACCGTGTGTCACACTGGGGTTTTGCAAAATCCATCAGTTCCAGGCACACACGGTTTTTAAACAAAACTCGCCTCCCAGACAACCCCAGGCCTCTGTGGCATTCTTTCTTTCTTTCTTTCTTTCTTTCTTTCTTTCTTTCTTTCTTTCTTTCTTTCTTTCTTTCTTTCTTTCTTTCTTTCTTTCTTTCTTTCTTTCTTTCTTTCTTTCTTTCTTTCTTTCTTTCTTTCTTTCTTATTTGTTGAGCACTTACTGTGCGCAAAGCTAAGGGCTTGGGAGATAACAATGTAATAATAAAACAAGCACATTCCCTGCCCTCAATGATTGCACAGCAGAGATACAGGAGACAAAAAAATCCATGAAAACACACGTACATAAAAAATAAAAATTGGAACAGTTTCAATTCCTAATGGAGGTCAGAAGTCTCCCTCATTCTGTTGAAGTATTACGAAGTTCTGAAAGAATGGACGTATACACTGTTCCCTTTTTAAAGGGAAAATTGCTACAATAATAATGGTAAAATAATCTTCATTTTCAGATGTGGTAACTGAGGCACAGAGAAGTTAAGTGACTTGCCCAAGGTCACAGAGCAGACAAGAGGTGGAGGTAGGATTAGAACCCAGGTCCTTCTGACTCCTAGGCCTGTGTGCTATCCACTAGGTCATGCTGCTTCTCACATCTACCCTGTAACCTATCGCCATGACTGTTACATACTTTATTTCCTTTAAAACTCACCTCAAAGTTTACTTTTTCAAATCGTTCCAAGGCTTGTAAATGATCATGATTCTCTCCTTCTAAACAATTAGTCATATCCTGGCACCACATGATCTGAGAAACGGTCAGCACAACCTATACGAAGATAGTTCTTTCAGCCCCGAATACATGCCTCAAAAGCGGCACCGACATATACAGGAATGAAAAAGAAAAGGAATTACTTGAGAAGGATGGCCAGCCGTTACCCACTCTATCCTTGGTTTATACTGATAATCAGCAATAGCCATTTTACTCAAACGTCTCAGAGATATGAACATTGCTTCTTCTACTTTACCAAGCCAGTCTTCTACGTTGCCTCTTGCTTTAAGTCCTTTCCCCAAGCTAACCTACGAGATAATTGTTATGGTAACTGTGAAATAACATATGCGGAAAGCTTAAAAAAGAAAAAAAAACAGTTTAAGTTTGCAGCTCATTCCACTGTTGTGCAGAAATATATTCGGGTACATAAACCTTAGTGATTTCATTTCCATTTTCCCCCTCCTGAAAAAAATATACACATCTTAAAATTTGAGTAATGATAGGAATGAAGCTTCTCTTACCTTTTCTCCCTCGGGTGACAGCATTGCTAATATGTCATTGGTAAAAACCTTTTCAGGTTCTCCCTCAATGGCAGGAATTCCTTTTGCATCAGAAGGAACCAAAAGGGCAAATTCTAACTTAGCAATTGCATCAAAACATTTTCTTAAATGAGGTTGAACAGCTTGTGGATTGCGTGTTTGGGCTAAAATCTCCAGGAGCTCATCATTCGATAAGAAGTAAAATCTGTAGTTTATAAAAACATAGAAAACATTCTGAAAAGGCACCATGGCCAGGTTAAGTAGATGGAACAATTCCATCTTCAGTTATATAAACTGCATTCATTCATTCATTCAATCAGTCATATTTATTGAGTCCTTACTATGTGCAGAGCACTGTACTAAGCGGTTGGAAAGTACAATTCGGCAACAAATAGAGACAACCCCTACCCAGCAACGGGGTCACAGTCTGTATGCCTAGGAAACAAAAATATTGACCCACATTTCAATACAAATTTATTTACTTCAGTATTGCTCGCCAACTAAAACTATAAGGAGAGGTGCTCGGTACTTTCTGCTTCAAGGGGGCAAGTATTTGCTTTACAGTCCTTAATTTCTTTATACAAAAATATATGTAAATATATATATAGTGGTATTTGTTAAGTGCTTTCTATGTAATAATAATAATAATGTTGGTATTTGTTAAGCGCTTACTATGTGCAGAGCACTGTTCTAAGCGCTGGGGTAAACACAGGGGAAGCAGGTTGTCCCACGTGGGGCTCACAGTCTTCATCCCCATTTTACAGATGAGGAAACTGAGGCACAGAGAAGTTAAGTGACTTGCCCACAGTCACACAGCTGACAAGTGGCAGAGCTGGGATTCGAACTCATGAGCCCTGACTCCAAAGCCCATGCTCTTTCCACTGCGCCACGCTGCTTCTATGTGACAAGCACTGTTTTATGCACTGGGATATATACAAGTTAATCAGGTCAGACATGGTCTCTGTCCTGCATGGAATTCACAGTCGAAGTAGGAGGGAGGACAGTTGAGGAAACTGAGGCCCAGAGTAGTTAAGTAACTTGCACAAAGTCACGCATAAGACAACTGACACATATGGGATTAGGACCCATATCCTCTTACTCCTGGGCCCAAGCTCTTTCCACTAGGCTACGTTGCTTATTATTCTGAGTTAAGACTGAGAGGGTTTGCCTGTTTCTTGGCCACCAACTGCATCTTTATACTAACCAACTGTCACGTAGAATGTGCTGTTGCCCAGAGCAGGCCTGGGCAAGAGAGCATGGATGGGTCAGAGGAATCCATTATAACTACTGACAAAACAATTCAAGGAAAATCTGAATGATACTTAATGAGCACTTCCCATGTACAGAGCACTCTTAGAGAAGCAGTGTGGCTCAGTGGCAAGAGCCTGGGCTTGGGAGTCAGAGGTCATGGCTTCTAATCCCGGCTCCGCCGCTTGCCAGCTGTGTGACTTTGGGCAGGTCACTTAACTTCTCTGTGCCTCAGTTGCCTCATCTGTAAAATGGGGATTAAAAACTGTGAACCTCACGTGGGACAACCTGATCACCTTGTATCCCCCAGCGCTTAGAACAGTGCTTTGCACATAGTAAGCGCTTAACAAATACTACCATTTTTTTTTATTATTTTCCCAAGCAGGAGGGTATAAAACCAGAGTTGATAGTCACGTTCCCTTCCCACAAGGAGCATACAGTCTAGAGAAGGACACTGACATTAATATAAATGAGTAAATTATGGATATGTTCTTAAAGGCTGTGGGGATGAGGGTGGGGTGAATATCAAGTGATTTCAAAATCAAGTGATAGTGGGTTAGCCTATACCTCTATTGAGTTTCACTCTGGCCTTTAAAGCCTCACTTGCACCATAAGCTTAGCTCTAAATATGTCAAACTATTCGGGTTTCAAGTTCTAGTAATAATAATAATAATAATAATGTTGGTATTTGTTAAGCGCTTACTATGTGCAGAGCACTGTTCTAAGCGCTGGGGGAGACACGGGGGAATCAGGTTGTCCCAGATGGGGCTCACAGTCTTAATCCCCAGTTTACAGATGGGGTAACTGAGGCCCAGAGAAGTTAAGTGACTTGCCCACAGTCACACAGCTGACAAGTGGCAGAGCCGGGATTCGAACTCATGACCTCTGACTCCAAAGCCCATGCTCTTTCCACTGAGCCACGCTGCTTCTCATACTTCTCATGCTTCTCATACTTCTCATAGTATCATACTGTGATCCTGCCGCCGACTGCTTTCCCACTCCCTCCCCCTCCATATTACACAGACCACCACCCTCTCCACCTTCAAAGCATTATTAAGGTCACATTTCCTCTAAGAGGCCTTCCTGGATTAATTGTTCTTTTCTCTGGCTCTCTCTCCCTCCTGTGTCATCTATGCACTTGGATCTGTGACCTTCGGACATATGATATTCACCCACCCCCAACCCCTCAGCACTTAAGCACCTTTCCTTAAATTATATACTACAAATTACTTTTTTATTCATATTAATGTCTGTCTCCCCCTCTAGACTGTAAACTCATTATGAGTAGGAAATGTGTCTGCTAATTCTGTTGCATCGTACTCTCCCCAATGCTTAGTACAGTGCTCTATACATAGTAGCACTCAATAAATACCATTGACTGGGTAAGCAGCGTGGCCTAATGGATAGAGCACGGGCCTGGGAGTCAGAGGGTCCTGGGTTCTAATGCCGGCTCTGCTGCTGGTCTGCCGTGTGACCTTGGACAAGTCACTTAACTTGCCTGTGCTTCAGTTACTTCATCTGTAAAATGGGAATTAAGACCGTGAGCCCTTTGTGGTACATGGACTGTGTCCAATCTTGCTGTCTTGTATGTTCCTCAGTGCTAAGTACAGTGTCTGACACATAGTGAGCTCTTAACAAATACCATAAAAAAAAATGGTGTCAAGTATCTGGGATCAGTGGGTGGCCTCTGCCTCCCTGCACCTGTTATTTCCCTTCTACCTCCTTGTTTCCCTTAATCGTCTCCAAGTTACCTACTACTTCCCTGGGTAGCATTTATTAAGGACTTACTGTGTTCTAAGCACTGGGGTAGTTACAAGTTAATCAGGCGGGATACAGTCCCTGTCCCACATGGGGCTTTCAGTCTAGCAGGAGGGAGAACAGGTATTGAATCCCCATTCTGTAGTTGACAAAACTGAGACATAGAGGAGTTGAGTGACTTGCCTAAGGTCATGCAGAAGGCAAGTGGCAGAGCCAGAATTAGAACCCAGGACTTCTGACTCCCAGGCCCTTTATCCATAAGGTCATGGTGCTTCCAGTGCTTACTCCACTTACTCCAGCTCTTCCAGTGCTTCCCAATTGTAGATTCTATTCCAGGAAATGAGTGGAATCTTTGGTATCTGGTGTCTCTTACACCCACACTCCAAGAATGCATTTACCTCCCTAATGCTAACAGACACCATTGCTGGATATGGTGTCCTCTCTGTTCACAGTTAAACACTTTGTATGCACAGCCTCTGTTTCCTTGCCACCAACTCCCTGACTAAGCTTTTGCCATCTGGTTAAAATCCTCATCTTCCCCCCAGTTCCCACCAAGTTTTCTCTCTCTTGTGGAGCACCATTTCCAAGCTTGTCTCTTGGAACATCCAACTCCCAAAAGATCTTTGAATAACTTCTTTTCTCCAGTCCCATCACACATTTTACCATCCCAGACCACAAATCCCCACACCTTCCCAGGCTTGGAATCCCTCTTCCTCAAAGATGACCTACGTTTGCTTATGCCCTCTTTGCTCCTTCCCAGTTTCTTTGAGTCACAACATATTATGGCAATACATATGGCTTCATTCAGTGGATAACTAAAGGTAATTTCCAACCTTACTTATTGAGAAAAACTAACCTGGGGAAGATAACTCTCTTGGATTCCAAATAGGCTTCTAGGCACTTCTGAATTTGATCAAGCAGGGCATTATTGTTTTGAAAAGTCTCCAAAAGTCCTGAATGTTGAAAAAAAAATAAATCAGGGGGAAAAACAGATTTTGTTTTCCAAAATTAAGCAGTGTATTATACTAATGGAAGATCTGGCTTGGTTTGATGAAAGCATCTAATAAATTACAAATTGCCATTGTTGCTCTTAGGTGGATTAAGAGTTTAATAATAATGTTGGTATTTGTTAAGCGCTTACTATGTGCAGAGCACTGTTCTAAGCGCTGGGGTAGACACAGGGGAATCAGGATGTCCCACGTGGGGCTCACAGTCTTAATCCCCATTTTACAGATGAGGAAACAGAGGCACAGAGAAGTTAAGTGACTTGCCCACAGTCACACAGCTGACAAGTGGCCGAGCTGGGATTCGAACCTATGACCTCTGACTCCAAAGCCCGTGCTCTTTCCACTGAGCCACGCTGCTTAAGATACCTCTAATATATTACAGAGGGTATTAAATCTCCAATTTCTTCAATAGACATCCACAGTTCATTTTAAGCTTCACTGCACTGGAGTATATATCCTGAATTATCAATGTTAAGAATAGATAGACAGCTGCATTTAACTCATTTATTTTACATTTTTCCAAGTCTATCTTTTTTTAATGGTACTGGTAAAGCACATAGTAAGTGCTTACCACGCAGTGGGGTAGACACAACCTAATCAGGTTGGACACAGTCCCTGTCCCACATACGACTCACAGTCATAATCCCCACTTTACAGATGAGGCTACTGAGGCTTGCCCAAGGTCACACAGCAGACAAGTGGCAGAGCCAGGTTTACAACTCAGGTCCTTCAGACTCCCAGGCCCATGCTCTATCCACTAGACTGCTTCCCCTATTTTCCATCCAGACTGCAGTCATACTACTGCTATGGATGGTACCGTGAAGCTAATCCGACTTTGTGAACAGAGATTTTCCTGTATGGTGAATTCCCCAAGAAGGATCAATTAATCAATCAATCATTTATCAAGTGCTTACTGCGTGCGGAGCACTCTTCTAAGCACTTGAGAAAGTACACTTCAACAGAATTGGTAGGGGTGAACCCTTCTCAGAAGTAATTTACAAGGTGTAAACCCACCCTGATTCACTCTCTTTCCTTATTGAGGATAATTGAGCTCGTGAATAAAAACCAACTTTATTGCCAGCAGAATCCATGTATCAAGGATCAGAATAAAAAGAAAGTAGAATACAGTTGTCCAAGGTAATGTGCTTCTATAATTCCATATTCAGTAGAAGACTTTAAAAGTAAACAGAACTAAATTCATTCCTATTGAAATGTACTGAAATTTCCTGGAATATATGCAAATAAAATATGGATGGGGTTACTATGATTTAGTCCCCAGACCAGAAGGTAAATTTCTTACTCCAGCAGAGGCACACCTTTAAGGATGAGGTAGTCATGGAAGGGAGTGCAAGTTAAGCACTCTCAGGCCCTGAACACTGCAGCTCCATGCACTAGCAAAGAGGATTTCCAAGAATGGGAAGAAGAAGTCCTGAGTCTCTAGGTAATACAGGAGGGTGATCTGTAGGAGCGGGGCTTCTAGGGGTCGTGGAGGAAAAAAGTCAGGAAACAGAAGGGGGTGGAGCGAGAAGGAAAGAAGGATGGTGAGAGGAGCAGCAGGGAAATAGGAAAAAAGAGGGGAAAAAGAAGAGAGATATGAGAGATAAGAAGAGAGAGAGATAAGCAATGGGGTAGAACAAGATAATCATGTTTGATGCATTCTCTGTCCCACATAGGGGTCACAGTCTAAGTAAGAGGAACTATGATTTAACTATGTGGGGGTCTCTCTCGTTCACCCCACACATCCTATCCGTTACCAAGACCTGCCGGTTTCACCTTTACAATATCGCCAAGATCTGCCCTTTCCTCTCCACCCAGACGGCTTCCTTACTGCTACGGGCTCTCGTTATATCCCGGCTAGACTACTGTGTCAGCCTTCTCTCTGACCTCCCTTCCTCCTCTCTCGCCCCGCTCCAGTCTATTCTTCACTCCGCTGCCCGGCTCATCTTCCTGCAGAAACGATCTGGGCATGTCACTCCCCTTCTTAAACAACTCCAGTGGTTGTCTATCGACCTCCGCTCCAAACAAAAACTCCTCACTCTAGGCTTCAAGGCTCTCCATCACCTCGCCCCTTCCTACCTCTCCTCCCTTCTCTATTTCTACCGCCCACCCCGCACGCTCCGCTCCTCCGCCGCCCACCTCCTCACCGTCCCTCGGTCTCGCCTATCCTGCCGTCGACCCCCGGGCCACGTCCTCCCGTGGTCCTGGAACGCCCTCCCTCCTAACCTCCGCCAAACTGATTCTCTTCCCCTCTTCAAAACCCTACTTAAAACTCATCTCCTCCAAGAGGCCTTCCCAGACTGAGCTCCTCTTCTGCCTCTACTCCCTCTACCACCCCCCCTTCACCTCTCCACAGCTAAACCCTCTTTTATCCCTTTCCCTCTGCTCCTCCCCATCTTCCTTCCCATTCCCTCAGCACTGTACTCGTCCGCTCAACTGTATATATTTCCATTACCCTATTTATTTTGTTAATGAAATGTACATCGCCTTGATTCTATTTAGTTGCCATTGTTTTTACGAGATGTTCTTCCCCTTGACTCTATTTATTGCCATTGTTCTTGTCTGTCCGTCTCCCCCGATTAGACTGTAAGCCCGTCAAACGGCAGGGACTGTCTCTATCTGTTGCCGACTTGTTCATTCCAAGCGCTTAGTACAGTGCTCTGCACATAGTAAGCGCTCAATAAATACTATTGAATTTAATCTCTATTTTACAAATGAGGTAAATGAGGCACAGAGAAGTTAAGTGACTTGCTCTAGGTCACACAGCAGACAAGTTGCAGTGTTGGGATTAGAACCCAGTTCCCCTAACTTCAACCTGCCTACCCCCCTAGATTGTAAACTCATTGTGGCCAGGGAAGATGTCTTCCGATTCTGTTGTACTGTACTCTCCCAAGGACTTAGTACAGTGCTCTGCACATAATAAGCACTCAATAAATAACAATGATTGATTGACTGGTTTCCATTGCTTCTCTGCAATGTGTTGTAGGGATCTGCCTCTTGCCATCATTCTCTTCCACTTTTGCTGACAGCCACTCCCAACCACTCTCCTACTCCCCCTCCACCATCTCCTTCACCCCCAGCTCTGACAAAACTGGGCCTTTCTCCAATGAAACTGGTGGGCTGGAAGGATCCCTGGATAGATAGTGGTAGTAATGGGCTTGAAAGCAACCAATATAGATTACTGGTTTCTTATTGGGAAGCTGCATGGACTAGGGTAAAGAGCTCAGGCTTGGGAATCAGAGGACCTGAGTTCTAATCTCAGCTCTGCCACTTGCCTGATGTCTGATCTTGGGCAAGACACTTGACTTTTCTGGGCCTCAGTTTCTGCAACTGTAAAATGGGGATGCAATACCTGATCTCCCTCCTACCTAGGCTGTGTTTTTTGGGACAGGGAGTGTGTTAATCTGATTTTCCTGTCTCTATCCCATCGCTTAGAACAGTGCTTAATACGTAGTAAATGCTTAACAAATGCCATGTTAACATTGCTTAACAATAATTATTTAATACCAGGTTGAGTAGCTGCACGAAGAGCATTTGGCAAACGGTTCACTTTTCTCATTATTTCTTTCCAAGACTTGTCCACCTGCAAGAACATCTTAGCCTCTCCAGGCAACTGTCTCTGAATGTCTGGAGCACTGAAAATACTTTCTAAGTAAAGCCAGTTTCTCTGACAGTTCAGCCATTCTTCCTAAGGGTAAAAAAGAAGCAGAAGATTTACTGAGGAACTTTTTTTTAAAAGATATCATTTAAAAAATAGGCTTAAGAGAGTCCAGATAAAACATCTAAAATGACTCAAGAAAGGGAAAATATATCCTGTAAATAAAGGTAAGAAAAAACATGGATTATTAAACCTAGAAAAGAGAACACAGGGGCTAATTTAAGTGTGTGAAAAGTCAGTATAAGAAATAGTACACTTATCAGTTGTCCACCCTCTCCACAAAAGATGAAGAAGAGGAAATGAGTTTAAATCCCAGCTTTTTGTTTTGTTAGTTTTGAAAGTTTGAAAGTTTTGTTAGAGATGAGGAATTACTTTTCAAGTATAAGAGTGATAAAACACTGGAACAAGGAGGGAGAAAGAAGGGATATTGAAAGGGGAAGAAGGAGGAAGAAGGGACTTATCACACCAGCTAATCCTGCATCTCCTTTTGCCTCTTTACAGCCTCATGAGTGTGATGTTTCAGCACCGCAGACTCAACAGGATAAATTTTGTCTTTCCTCCTAAATCCCCCTGCCCTCTCAACTTCTTCATCTCCACTGAGATGACCTACTTCCTTTCTGTGACCCAAGTCTGCAATCTTGGCATTACCCTCTAGAGCTTGTTGTGGTCAGGGAATTGTTGTTAACTCCTGTATTGCGTCTTCCTCCTCACTGGTCTCCCTGCCTCCAAAATCAATATTCCCTGAAGCTTCCCACCTTATTTTCCTCAAATGTCATTTAGCATACTTGTCTCCTAATACCTGTGTTATTTGCCTATCACTGTTGGGGTAGATACAAGATAATCAGCTCAGACGTGGTCCCTGTTTCACACAGTTTAAGTAGAAGGGAGAACATGTTTTTAAGCTCACTGTGGGCAGGGAGCATGTTTACTGATTCTATTATTTGTAGTCTCCCGGGTGCTTAACACAGTGCTCTGCACATACTAAGCACTCAATTTTTTCTTATGGCATTTGTTAAGTGCTCACTATGTCCAGTACTAATTGCCAAGATAGTTACAAGACAATTGGGTTGGACACAATTTCTGGCCCATACAGGCTCACTGTCTTAATCCACAATTTACAGCTGAGGGAACTGAGGCATAGAGAAGTTTAGTGACTTGCCCAAGGTCACATAGCAGACAAATGTCAGAGTTGAGACTAGAGCCCGGGTCCTTCTGACTCCCAAGCCTATGTTATATCCACTAGCCCATACTACTTTTCTAAATACACAAATAAATACACTACTTTAAGCACTGGAGTAGATACAAGATCATCAGAGGTTGGACACTGTCCCGTCCCATATGGGGTTCACAGTCTTAATCCTCATTTAACAGATGAGGTAACTGAGGTCCAGAGAAGTTAAGTGAGTTGCCCAAGGTCACACAGCAGACAAGTGGCGGAGCTGGTATTAGAACCCAGATCCTTCTGACACCCAGGCTATCCACTAGGCCCTGCTGCTTCCCAGCTGTGTTTAAGCAGTGGTGATGTGCTAAATTTACCCCACTCTATTGCTGACGAAATGAATTGGGAGATTGTTTTTGGAATAAGGGTGCAATCTGTCACCAGAAAACAGAATGTCTCTGGGCATGGTCCATCGGCAGCAACAGACCTTGTTGTGTATAGCCGTCCGAAGAGATAGTCTGTTCAATGTCAGGTGCAGTGCAGGGGAATAAAGAATCACATGACAATCAAGACAACCATGACAATAACTCCAATGGTTACCCATTTCTCTCTGCATCAAGCAGAAACTCTTGGCCACTGGCTTTAAGGCATTTACACAGCTGGCATTCTCCCTCTGACCTGGCTACATCTTTGTCTCCATGTGAATCCTGAAACTGTTCACTTTCATGTCCGAGCTTGACTGTGAGATAAGGTGAATGGATGGCGGGCAATGAAATATCTCATGACAACGGTCCTAGATTTTTTAAAGTTTCCTACCTATGTATCTTTTCTTAGGCTAGGTGTTTCTTCATGTGCTGGGTCTGCTGACCTTTATGGAGCACCTATTGTGGGGTGTTTTTTTTTGACCTCCCTATTTAACCAAGGCTTGAAAAACTCCTTTCTGGAGTTTTTCCTCAGAAAAAAAAGCGCTACTTTTCAAGTGAATTGATCTGCATGAGGACTGTAAGGGGGATTTTACATGGCTAAGAGTGGGAGTGTGTCAGAATAAGTGTGTGTATTTGTGTTTGTGTATATCTGCCCAAGTAAATCTAGCTGCCTGAGAGTACAGCTGAGGGGCATGTCAAGAGTTAATCTAATGGCATATTCATAGTGTTAATGAGTTTTTAAAAACTGTTAACTAGGATGAATGATTAGACATTTCCTCCATAAATTAAAGATGAAGGTGGGGACATTAAACAGGAAAATGAACTTAAGAAGAACTTTCAGTCAAATACAGACTTTTCTAATACAACAACCCACAATTGCATTTTTCTCCTTTCAATCCCATCATGGTTTTTAATTTTCCTGATAATATTAAAGAGCCTGGAAAAAGTCATGAAATGTGCTGTTGTAACAATTGCCACAAAAATACAAATTGTCAATTCTGTGGTGTTTCAAATAACAATGTGTAGATCTGAAAACTGTACAGTGAAAAAACAGGATAGGAAGAACATTGATTCTTTGGAAATGTGGTGTTGGAGAAGGCTTTTGCTAATACCAAGGACTGCCTGAAAAACAAACAAATGGATTTTAGCGCAAATTAAGCTACAGAGGTCTTTGGAAGGCCCAATAACTTGACTTAGATTAGCATATTTTGGACACATAATCAGGAGGACTAATTCTCTGGAGAAGACACTAATGCTAGGGAAAGTCCAGGGAAAACGAGGAAGAGGCAGACCGGCAGCTAGATGGATAGAGAGCATAAAAACGATAACGGAATAACCATTAGAAAGGTTGCAGATTATGGCAGAGGATAGGACATTCTGGAAAAACTATATCCCTGGAGTTGCCATGAATCAGAAATGACTTGACGGCATTTAATAATAATAATTAATTATAGAGCTTTCTCACTCTGAGATGATGATCCATAATTGATCCTGCCTTAAATACTTCCCTTCCCCTTCCCTTGGAACTATTTTGACTGCTTCTAATTAAGTGATTATAGTCTCTTTAAATTTATAATTGATAATGATGCTTTTAGCCTGTTAGAAAAAGTGCCTTTTTGCTGAATAGGTTGTCAAAGACAATGCTTTGAAAAATATTTGCCATATTCATATACATAAACAACAGTATCTAATTCACATCTTTCATTATTGGTAAATAATACAACTAAATAATATTATTATTTGATCATGTAACTGTATGCTTTGTATTTTTAATAATAATAATAATAGTAATAGTGGTATTTGTTAGGCGCTTATTATGTGCCAGGCACTGTACTAAGTGCTGGGGTGGATACAAGCAAATTATTTTTAATCACTCTAAAAATAAATTTATGTTGTTTTGGTCAATTTTTTGAATCTTGAGAATGCATTATTGCAATTTACCTAATTTCCTTAGGGAAACTACAGTGTTTAGTGCTCTTTCACTTCCAATCTATTTGCGGGCAATCACTTAAAATCACTAACTGGAATACTATCAACAAATACTTAGAAATGTTCCTATTAAAAAACATGAAAATCAATCTATTAGCTTGAGGCTTATTTCTCACCAGTGTTTGGTTAAATAGAGCGAGTTGCTTTTGCCATTCATCCACACGGCTCTTAAGAGGGCCCACATATCTTGAAGAGGCTATAGTTGCAACATTAATAGTACTGTCATCAAGGAGAACCTTCAAAGAGAAAGGAAGGAAAGGCAATCGGCTTATATTTAAAAATATATTAAATTTCCATTTAATTAACATAATGAAATCAATGAGGCTGGATTTATTTACCCAGTTGATTAGTCATTTTTCTCACTGAGACAGGGTCTGATTTTTCCAAATTTTCTGGCTGGGGAGGGCCAGTGAGGGAACAGTGCTTGGCACATAGTAAGCACTTAACAAATACCATTATAAAAATAAGAGGGCTAAACTTAGAGCTGCTGTCTCACTCAAACCCAAACCCACCAAGTTTATCAAAACACTGGGACTGGTGACTCTTAATCAGGTGATGCAAAAAAACCCAACATAAATAAAACCAACTAAGCTGATCAATCTCTATCAGTAGGATGCTACTGGATGGCAGTCAATCAATTAGTGGTATTTATTGAGGATTGACTATGTGCCGAGCACTGTACTAAGCACTTGGGAGATACAGTGCAACAAAATTTATCAAAGGCAGGCACTAACCTGTATGTCATCTGTTCCACCCAGGATAAAAACATCTTTGACATCACGGTGAGGCAAGACAATGAATTCAGTTGATTTCCAAGAATCCTCCACCTTAAAAAAGATGATACATGTTGTAAATCTAGTTCATTTGTATGTTAAAATAAAATGTAAAAGATTGGGATTAGAGACCAGGTCCTTCTGACTCCCAGTCTGTGCTCTATCCACTAGGCCAGGCTGCTTCTCAGAATTCTCTTTTAGATGTTACCTTTTTAAGAATTGTCTCTAAAGAGGCCTCTCCAGAAGCCATTCCAGAGATGTCTTGAATTTCCTGGGCAAAATCAAAAGCATTCAGCTCAATAAGTCTAGCCAGGGATAATGGACACTCTAGGTCCACTAATGTAGCATCGATTATTTGCTCCAGGACTGCCCAATGTCTTGGTTTCAAAAATGGATTTCTCAAGTCCGTGATAACTGGAAGCTGTAAAAACAAATGAGAAAAAATTATCTCCTTTATTTTTAAAACATAACCTGAGGCCCTTTGGAAGTAAAAATATTATTGACTTCAGACAGTGAGCCCTATGTGGGACAGGGACTCTGTCCAATCCTACTGTCTTGTATCTACCCCAGTACTTAGTACAGTGCTTGGCACATAGTAAGCACTTAACAAATACCATCATCAGTATTATTATACTTTAGAAAGATTATAGAGTTCATCCAAGGGAAAAAAGCAAAGCATTTTAAAAAATGTTTAAAGTCTATCTTAGAAGAATCATCAGGTATTGCATTGGATAAGTTCATAAAACTTTCCTTTAAAATCAAATGACACTGACTAGGGCAACTTTATCAAAATATTTTATCTAAAATATTTTTAACCTTGGGAATATGCTTACTTTTTCTCTCATTTTTTCCACCTTTTGCTTGAGTAATGGCACTACGTTATTCGATGGCAACCCTTTTTCCAACTGACTCACAAATTTGGCATACTTTGCAACTTGAGAATTTAACTGTTCTGGATCCAGGCCATCAAATTTACACTGAAAAAAAAAAGATAAATTTACTGCATAGCTAAACCCCCAATATTTGGATACATTTCAATGGTCAAAATTCTACATGGGTATACCTAGACATATTCCATCAGTCAATCACTCACTCAATCAATAGTATTTATTGAGTGCTTACTATGTTCAGAGCTTGGGAGAGTGCATTACAACAGAATTAGCAGACATGTTCCCAGTCTATACGAAGCTTACAGTCTAGAGGGGGAGATAGATAATAATATGAATAAATAATTTGTAATATATAATTTAAAGATATGTACATAAGTGCTGTGGGGCTGGGGGTGGGAGAATATCAAATATCCAGAGCTCACAGATTGAAGTGAATAGATGATGAAGAAGGGAGAATGAGCTGAGGAAAAGAGGGCTTAATCAGGGAAGACCTCTTGGAGGAGATCAGTCTATCAATCCATCAATTGTATTTATTGAGCATTTACTGTGTGCAGTGCACTATGCTAAGCCCTTGGGAGAGTACAATGTAAGAATATAACAAATGTGACCTTAGTGATGCTTTGAAGGTGGAGAGAGTGGTGGCCTGGCATATATGGATGGTGAGAGAGTTCCAGGATGTGGGGAGGATGTGGGAAAGAAGTTGTCAGTGTGATAGATGAGATAGGTGTGTGAGCTGGGTTGTAGTAGGCTATTAGTGAGGTGAGGTAGGATGGGGTAAGATGATTGAGTGTTTTGAAGTCATTGGAAAGGAGTTTCTGTTATATTTGAAAGTGGATGGGAAGCCACTGAAGGTTCTTGAGTGGGGCCACATGACTGAATGTTTTTGTTGATAAATGATCTGTACAGCAGAGTGAAGTATGGACTGGAGTGGGGAGAGCCAGAATGCCAGGAGGTCAGTGGGAAGGCAGATGCAGTACTCAAGGCCGGTTAGGATGGGTGCTTGGATTAGCATGGTAGCAGTTTGGATGGAGAGGAAAGGATGACAGACCAAATATGTGGGTGGAATGAGAGGACATAATCTTGGCATATGAGGATAGTGGTGTTGTCTACAGTGCTGGGAAAGACAGGGGAGGACGGGGTTTGGGTGGGAAGATAAGGTGTTCTGTTCAGTTTTGGACATGTTCAATTTGAGGGGTCGGCAGGACATCCAGGTAGATATATCTTGAAGGCAGGAGGAACTGCGAGATTGCAGGGAAGGAAAGAGGTCAGGGCTGATGATGTAGGTTTGGGAATCATCTCCATTGAGATGAGATTCACACCATGGGAGTGAATGAGGGTGAGCTGAAATCAACTGGAAAGCTTTGTGGGTGAGTCCTGAATAGTCTTATGCTAATGAAATCATTATCAGAACATACAAAAGCCTATTTTTAAATTTGATAATTTGAGCCGGGATGTGAGTTAACTGAACTATGGGTGGGACAATAAGATGCAGTTGGTGGGATTTATCAGGTTGTCATGAGGCTTCAGATATTTCTTCCAGGTAAAATAATGGTACCTATTGCATTTCCCAGGGTGAGATCAGGTGGCAGGTGAGCAAGGCAACTCTTCCATTACTCCATTGGGCAATGAGGAGAACGAGTGGTTAATGAGGAGCAATACAACATTGTGACATTCTTCCGCTAAAGTAGGGGTTAGGACTTAAAGTTCCCCCTTCCCCTCCCCTCAGCACTGTGCATATTTGTATAGATTATTTATTACCCTAATAATTTTGTTAATGAGGTGTATATCTCCATGATTCTACTGATCTTGATGATGTCTTGTTTTGTTTTGTTTTGCTTTGCTGTCTGTCTCCCCCATTTAGACTGTGAGCCTGTCACTGGGCAGGGATTGTCTTTATCTGTAGCCCAATTGTACATTCCAAGCGCTTAGTTCAGTGCTCTGCACATAGTAAGCGCTCAATAAATACTATTGAATGAATGAATGAATGATCTTGGAACAGGGTCTCGATATAATAATAATAATTGTGGTATTTGTTAAGCCCAAGTTGAAGAGTGTGTGAGATGGTGTGGAGCAGGAGGTCATTTGAGTAAAGGAGTGAGAGGAAGTGAACAGTGGAAGGATCATTGAAGACATTCATATGAATATTGAAGTCCCCAAGGATCTCTGGAGGGATGGAAAATGAGAGAAGGAATGTGGGAAAGGGATCAAAATTGTTCAGAAAGTTGGAGGTAGGGTCTGAGGAGTTGTAGATGACCATGACTAGCAATTGGAGTGGAAGGGAAAGGGAGGGATGGGGGAGATGGAATGATATGAAAGTGGCATTGGGGAGCTACAAGGAAGATGATTCCTCCTTCTTTCCCGGCAAGTCTGGGGGAGTGGGAGAAGATGAGACCCCCTTTAGAGAGAGCAACAGGGGAGACTGTGTCATAGGCAGATAGACATTAAAATAGATTACGGATAGAAGAATCACTGTAGTCAGTCTAGAATAAGCTTACCTTCTTGGCCTTTGAGAATTTGGAGAAAGTTGTAGCATTGTGGACATAGGATTGTTAGTACAGGAGTAGAGAGGAATCTGAGCATTATTCCTTCCCAGGGGGATAGGAAGAGCCAGGTTTCAGTGGTAGTGAGGAGGAGCAGTGACTGGGTTAGAAACAGATCAATCACGAAGGGAAGCTTCCCCATGATGGAGCTGGGGTTCCACAGACTACACTTGGGTAAGGCTGTGGGGAGGGTGCATGGAATGGAGATGGTGAGGGGGAAGGAAGGGCCTGAATGGGGGTGAGCTGATGGGGCCCAGTGTTGGGGAAAGGGGATGAGGGGCAGCGTTAGGACAGGATGACAGGGATGGGGTGAGGAAGGTGCAAGGGGTGGGGAGGAATTGCATGGAAGTACTCTGAAAAGGGCCAGCCTGGGGGGGTGGTGCTGGGAGTCGGGGGGAAGGGGAGGAGAGACCAGAGGGAGGGGACTGAAGGCACATTCTCTCTGTACAAATACATAGCATTTTGTCTAAAGTTATTTTCAACAACGGTTGAGTTTTAGGCATGATGCTAAACAGAAATCCCACTTGTGAGTCTCTCACGAATCCTGACAATAGTATTTAAATCTGATTGACAGAGAATCTCTGTTACTAAAGGGGTGGGAAGGATTTGGGGAGTTGAGAAGGGGGTTAGGGAGAGCTCATGCCTGATGGTTTCAATTTGGTAGACTAAGTAGTTGGCGAGATTATAGTCAGCTCCTTTAAGCAGCATAGCATAGTGGATAGAGCACGGATTTGGGAGGCAGAAGGTTCTAATCTCAGTTCTGAAACTTGTCTTCTCTGTGACCTTGGGAAAGTCACTTCACTCTTTGGGCCTCAGTTACCTCATTTGTAAAATGGGGATTGAGACTGTGAGCCCCATGTGGGACAGGGACTGTGTCCAACCTGATTTGCTTGTATCCACTTCAGCGCTTAGTACAGTGTTAACAAGTAACATAGTAAGTGCTTAACAAATGCCAAAATTATTATTATTATTAAGCAATTAAGCATCATTCTTTAAATGAACCATAGTGGTACTCTTGAAAACCACGACTATGACTCTAAAATAATTTCCACTTTACATTTTAAGGATTTTGAAGAGTAAATATATGTATTTTACCTCCAGCCACTCTGTTTGGTGAATGTCCCATTCATAGAAAGAATCCCAGAGCAATTGTTTGAGCTTCAGTTCTGCAGAAACTTCTTCCAAAGTATCAAACTTTGAAACCTCCACCTTTAAAGAAAAGCGAGCCAAAAAGTTGTATTTTGAAAAATATTTAAAAAACCAATGAACAGTTCTGACACTGTAGAGTTTGAGAATCTGGGTCTCCATTCCACAGAGGGGAGCTCTTAGCTTGTAAAAACATGAATTGGTATAATCACTTCGCACTTAATACTTTGGGGCTGTGAAGGCCTACAGCTAATGCATGTAAATCTTAGGGTGGGATTGGGTCTGCCTAAAGACCCTGGAATTTCTTTCCTCCTTCTCTCCCTCTCTCCCCACCCACCATCACCCAAGATTGGACCAACTGCAAGCTTCTACCTATCTTGCTGGTCCCCACCCCTGGGCATCTAGTCTCTAATAATAATGATGGCATTTGTTAAGTGCTTACTATGTGCCAGTCACCATTCTCAGTACTGGAATAGGTAAAAGCTAATCGGGTTGGACACATTCCCCATCCCACATAGGGCTCACAGTCTTGACGAGAAGATTTTTGAGAAGCATTATGACGTAATGGACAGAGCACGGGCCTAAGAGTCGGAAGGTCATGGGTTCTAATTCCGGCTCCGCCATTTGTCTGCTGTGTGACCTTGGGCAAGTCACTTCACTTCTTTGGGTCTCAGTTACCTCATCTATAAAATGGGGATTGAGACTGTGAGCCTCCCCCGGGGGGACAAGGGACTGTATCCAACCCAATTTGCTTGTATCCACCCTGCACTTAGTACAGTAGCTGTCACATAGTAAGGGCTTAACAAGAACCATCATTATTATTAATCCCCATTTTACAGATGAGGGAACTGAGGCATATAGAAGTGAAGTGACTTGACCGAGTTCACACAGCAGACAAATGGTGGAGCTGGAATTAGAACCCGAGTCCTTCTGACTCTCAGGCCCATGTTCTATCCACTAGGCCACGCTGCTTGAGCTACCTGAAGGCCAAGCAGACTCCTCCTTCCCCCTTTCCTTCCCTGGTATCACTCGATCTATCAATCAATCAATGGAATTTATTGAGTGTGCACCATCTGCACTGTACTAAGGTCTGGGAGAATACTGTACAACAGAGTTAGTGGGCATATTCCCTGCGCACAGGGAACTTATGTTCTACAGGGGGAGATAGATATTAAAATTAATTATGGATAGAGGAATCACTGGAGTCTAGCTAGAATAAGCCTACCTTCTTGGCCTTTGAGAATTTGGGGAAAGTTGTAGCAGTGAGGACATGGAATCGTTAGTCCTGGAGTGGAGAGGAATCTGAGCATTATTCCTTCCCAAGAGGATAGTATTACTGCTTTGGTTATTATTATTGAATTGCTGTTTTTGCTGAATGTATCCCGTTATACATTCAGACTGTAGACTGTAAGCTCGTTGCGGGTAGGGATTGTGTCTGCTTAATTTGCTCTCCCAAGGGCTTAGTACAGTGCTCTGCACATAAGCACTAAATAAATAATAATGTTGGTATTTGTTAAGCGCTTACTATGTGCAGAGCACTGTTCTAAGCGCTGGGGTAGATACAGGTAATCAGGTTGTTCCACGTGAGGCTCACAGTTAATCCCCATTTTACAGATGAGGTAACTGAGGCCCAGAGAAGTTAAGTGACTTGCCCACAGTCACACAGCTGCCAAGTGGCAGAACCGGGATTCGAATCCATGATCTCTGACTCCCATGCCCGGGTTCTTTCCACTGAGCCACACTGCTTCTATCACTGAATGGTTATTTCTTTCCCCAGATGTCTCTCCTCTCTCTTCTGTATTTTAGATTATCTTTGTACCCTTTCATCACATTTAGAGTAGTACCTTGCTTAGTATTAGCATTTAAGAAATGCCACAAAAATAATTTGCAAGTTCCTGAAGAATAGATTATAAATTCCTCATGATCAGAGGCAATGCCATGTGCTTTAATTCTATTCTGGCAAGTGTTTAGACTCTCCTCTTTATAGAGTGGGAACTCACTAAATACTGATGCTGATGAAGATGATGATGATCAAACAGTCAACCAATCAATGGTATTTATTGAGTGCTTACCTTGTGCAGAGTATTCTACTAAGTGCTTGGGGAGAGTATGATAAAACAGAATTGGTAAGCACGTTCCCTTCCTACATCAAGCTGCTGCTGCTGCTGCTGCTGCTAATGAAGGCTGGACAAAAGAGAGCTCCACATTTTGGGGGATATTATCTCTGCCTGCCTCAACATAGACCTAAGGCTGTCCCGATGTCCCTGAAGGATGTGTAGGCTGGTCAGCATTCAGCCAAGTTTAGGATTCCTGAGTCAGTCAATGTATCATTTTGGCCCAAATCTAAACCTTGAAAAAAGCAGCTCTTCTCCACTTTCAGGGAAAACACATTTCATGAGGAGAAGGGGAGTATAACGTCCAGGGGTCCTCTCTCCTATTTCCCTCTCTCTTTTGGAAGCTTTTCTTACTTCAGCCCTTGAGCATGAGCTTGCAGGCTATTTCCCATTTTTTAATGCTCTTTGTTAAGCGCTTACTATGTGTTAAAACCCTATTCTAAGTGCTTGGATGGGTACAAGGCTCACAGTCTAAGTAGGAGGGAGAACAGCTATTTAGTCCCGATTTCACAGTTGAGGAAACTGAAGCAGAGATAACGGAAGTGACCTGCCCAAGTTCACACAGCAACCCAAGTCATTTAACTCCCAGCTCTGTGCCCTTTCTACTAGGCCATGCTGCTTCTCTAATCTCCGATCTCTTTTCCTTATAACGAGTCTCACAGTGATCTCATCAAATGTCATATTCATTCAATAGTATTTATTGAGCGCCTACTATGTGCAGAGCACTGTACTAAGTGCTTGGGATGAACAAGTTGGCAACAGATAGAGACAGTCCCTGCCGTTTGACGGGCTTACAGTCTAATCGGGGGAGATGGACAGACAAGAACAATGGCAATAAATGGCAATGGCAATGGCAATGGCAAGAAATGGCAATAAATAAATGTCATAGATTTAACGCCACTCAGCTAAATGTCTTAGAATGTCATAGACTTAACGCCACTCATCTAATGACTACTCCCTGGCCCATCTTTCAGTCAGCATCTATCTCCTTTGGACAAATAATGCATCAGTTGCAATTTACAAGCCTCATCACCAGTTATACAAGCTATGCTGCAAAGACTAAACTCTTCATTCCTCCTCTTCTACTCTACCAGGTTACCATTCATTATTTCCTTCAACTCTTAAATCTGGAATCTCAGCTTCTCTTTCCCCTTCCTTCTCTCCGAAATCCAAAGCCATGTCTTGACTCTTCTTCTTTGCCACTCAAATTCAAAAATTAACTGGGCTACTCATTCCTTTCTGGAGTACTGCACTATTTTCTTTGGCAATAGTCCCTCCCCTCTACTTCTATCCTTCCAAAATTCTGGTACTAAAATGGCAGTTTTTGTCCTTGCTGATCATCTCTCTTTTGAAAACGTCAATGAATCTGCATTACATATTTCAACAAGCCTAAATTATTCATTTTGGGCTTGAAAATCCTTGATTACTATTATTATCATTATCCTTCTTATTATTATCATCATTACATTTATTTACTGCTTACTATGTGTCAAACACTGTTCTAAGCACTGGGGAAGATACAAGTTAATCAGGTGGGACACAGCCCTTATCCTACATGGGGCTCAAGGCCTAAGTAGGAGGGAGAGCAGGCATTGTTTCCTCAATGTTCAGCTGAGGAAACTGAGGCCCAGAGAAGTTAAGTGAATTGCCCAAGGTCACACAACAACAAATTGGCAGAAGTGGGATTAGAATGCAGGTCCTCTGACTCTTAGGCTCATGCTCTTTCCACTAGGCCAAGCTGCTTTTCTACTTGACAAGCACTTTCCTTATCTCCCTTTACCCTGGTACTTTCTATTGTCCACTTAATCATTTTTTTAAATCTCTCACAAAAGCAAGCATAGGTGAACCATATGTTTTTGCTTTTTTTAAAAATTTGGGGGAAAAAAAATCTGTACACCATAAATAGCATATGCCCATTTGAAAACAGATTCATGGATACAGTTACCTTAAAATTCTTCTGGTAGGATTTATATTGGAATGCACGTTTTTGTAGATCATCTACAGTAGCTTGCAAGTCAGTCAAGATTTGTTTTACTTTGGTTTGGTCAGCTGCAATATCCAAAATCTGGGGATCCTATATAACAAAGACAACTTTAGATTAACATTGTGAAAAATCTCTTGGTACTGATTTAGCTAGGTGATATTTTTTCAGGCCCATTTTCATAAAATTGAGGCAAGTGAATATTTTCAGTATTCTAGTTGTTTACATGTCATGAAATTAAACCTACAGCAGCATGGTCCAGGGGCTAGAGCATGGGCCTCGGAGTCATAGGATCTGGTTTCTAATCCCTACTCTACCATTCATTCAATAGTATTTATTGAGCGCTTACTATGTGCAAGGCACTGTACTAAGTGCTTGGAATGTACAAATTGGTAACAGATAGAGACAGTCCCTGCCTTTTGACGGGCTTACAGTCTAATCGAGGGAGATGGACAGACAAGAACAATAGCAATAAATAGAATCAAGGGGATGAACACCTCATTAAAACAATAGCAAATAAATAGAATCAAGGCGATGTACATCTCATTAACAAAAATAGGGTAATGAAAATATATACAGTTGAGCGGACGAGTACAGTGCTGAGGGGATGGGAAGGGAGAGGGGGAGAAGCAGAGGGAAATGGGGGGAAAAGAGGGTTTAGCTGCGGAGAGGTGGGGGTGGATAGAGGGAGCAGAGGGAAAAGGGAAGCTCAGTCTGGGAAGGCCTCTTGGAGGAGTTGAGCTTTAAGTAGGGTTTTGAAGAGGGGAAGAGAATTAGATTGTTGGAGGTGAGGAGGGAGGGCATTCCAGGACCGCGGGAGGACGTGGCCCAGAGGTCGAAGGTGGGATAGGCGAGAACGGGGGACGGTGAGGAGGTGGGTGGCAGAGGAGCGGAGCGTGTGGGGTGGGCAGTGGAAAGAGATAAGGGAGGAGAGGTAGGAAGGGGCGAGGTGATGGAGAGCCTTGAAGCCTAGAGTGAGAAGTTTTTGTTTCGTGTGGAGGTCGATAGGCAACCACTGGAGGTTTTTAAGAAGGGGACTGACATGCCCAGAGTGTTTCTGCAGGAAGATGAGCCGGGCAGCAGAGTGAAGCATAGACTGGAGTGGGGAGAGGAGGAAGGGAGATCAGCAAGCAGGCTGTCACAGTAATCTAGCCGAGATCTGTTTGCTGGGTAACCTTGGGCAAATCACTTAACTTCTCTGTGCCTCCGTTACCTCATCTGTAAAATGGAGATTGAGACTATAAATTCCATGTTCTAAATGGACTGTGTTCAATCTGATTATCTTGTATTGACCTCAGCAATAAGTACAGTGCCTGGCACACCGTAAGCTCATAACAAATACCATAAAAAACCCCCAAACAGGTAAAGAGAGTGATGAATGTCTCTGTGAATGGCCAGGTCATGGCAGCCCATCCACTGGGAGCAATTGCCTTTTCTCTAGGAGTGTGATTTGTAACTAAATGAAACTCATCAGGTAAAAAACTGCAATACAATTGGATTCAGTCATTTATTCAGTTGTATTTATTGAGCAATACGGGGCACAGAGCATTGTACTAAGCATTTGGGAAAGTACAACAACAAACAGTGACATTCCCTGCCCACAGTGAGCTCAGAGTCTACGGGGGGCGACAGACATCAATACCAATAAATAAAATTACGGATATATACATAAGTGTTGTGGGGCAGGGATGGGAAGCAGAGCAAAGGGAGCAACTCAGGAAGATGCAGAAAGGAGTGGAAGATGAGGAAAAGTGGACTTAGTCTGGAAAGGTCTCTTAGAGAAGATGGGCCTTCAATAAGTCTTTGAAGGGGGGAGAGTAATTGTCGGATTTGAAGAGGGAGGGCATTCCAGGCCAGAGGCAGGCCAGGGGTTGGTGGCGAGACCGGGGAGATCGAGGCATAGTGAGAAGTTTAGCATTAGAGGAGTTAAGAATGCGGGCTGGGTTGCAAAAGGAGAGAAACAAGGTGAGGAAGGAGGGGGCAAGGTGATGGAGTGCTTTAAAGCCAATGGTGAGGAGTTTTTGTTCGATATGTAAGTGGATGGCCACCACTGGAGATTTTTGAGGAGGGGGGTGACATTCTGAATGTTTTTATAGAAAGATACTTCAGCAGCGGAGTGAAGTATGGACTGGAGTAGGGAGAGATAGGAAGCTGGGAGGTGAGCAAGGAGGCTGATGCAGTAATCTAGGCGGGATAGACTGAGTGATTGCATTAACGTGGTAGCAGTTTAGATGGAGAAGAAAGGGCGGATTTTAGTGACGTTGTGAAGGTGGGACCAACAGGATAGATTTGTGTCCTTTAGGGGTCCCTGTCTCTGTCTCCCAACCCTCATCCCCTCCTTTGATTGGCCTGTAATTTTGGTGGTTTCTGTGGAAGACTGGAAATTTAAGTGGAGAAATGAATGTCATAACAAACTATAATTGTTGGTGTCTCTGAAAATAAACTAAAATAAAAACTGAAAATAAAATAAATAAGACCTTGATTGCTGATATACCTTATTCCAGTGTAGGGCGGGGTTAAAGTTAGGGAATGATTTGGGGGTCCATTTAGGATTAAGATGATGATTTGTTGCTAAGTGGTTTGTTCACAATTGGACTGTTGCTGAATGCACATTAGATGAATGATTTGTGAGTAAATATCCTTTAGTTGTTTTATTTGTTGGGTTTCATTATAAAGGGAAGAAGCATTGTCTAGTGGAAAGAGCACAAGTCTGGGTGTCAGAAGACCTAGGTTCCAATCATGACTCCACTTGCTGTGTGTCCTTGGGCAAGTCACTTAACTTCTCTGGGCTTCACTTTCTTCAACTGTAAAATAGGGATTTGATGCCTGTTTTCCCTCCTACTTTAGACTGTGAGCTTCGGGTGAGATAGGGACTATATCCAACCTGATAAATTTGTATCCACCCCAGCATTTACAGCAGTGCTTGACAGATAGTAAGCACTTAACAAGTACCCTTAAAATAATAATAGTAATAATAATTATGGTATTATATTAAGCTCTTACTATGTGCCAAGCACTGTTCTAAGCTTTGGGGTAGACACAAAGTAATCAGTTTGTCCCACGTGGGGCTCACAGTCTTAATCCCCATTTTACAGATGAGGTAACTGAGGCATAGAGAAGTTAAGTGACTTGCAAATGCCCTGCAACTTGTTTGAATTTGATCAATCAGTCAATCATATTTATGGAGTGCTTACTGTGTGCAAAGCAGTGTACTAAGTGCTTGGGAGAGTACAATGTAACAATATAACTCAGGGAGTATGTAAAATAGGAAAAGCAGTTATATGGCATAGGAGAGTCTCATTGTTACAGTTCCCGCGATACCTCCCCTTCCAAATGAATACATATATACCGAAAATTCTCTACTCTTCTAAAATACTGGTCATTAAAAAATATTAAGACTGGCGAGCTCCTCTTGTCCTTCCAAATCCAGTCCCCCCCCCCCCGCCATTTACTCAGTTCCCCTCCATCTCTTCCCCGGAGCGGTGACACTTTGTGATTTTTTTTTTCAGGTTTCAAGACCACCATAGTGACAGAGATGGGCCAGACTGAGGAAGGGTGAGGAAGGGGGAGAATGGCAATGTCCTCTCTCAGACCTCCATCCCTGGCCCACTCAAGACCCTGTGACTGAGGTGGTCCTGGGGGTCATAAGTGGGGAATAATAATTATGGTATTTGTTAAGCACTTGCTATATGCCATGCACTGAACTAAGCACTGGGGTAGATACAAGCAAATTGGGTTGGACAGAGTCCCTGTCCCACATGGGCTCATAGTATCAATCCCCATTTTACAGATGAGGGAACTGAGGCACATAGAAGTAATGTGACTTGCCCAAGGTCACACAGCAGACAAGCGGCAGAGCCAGGAATAGAACCTGTGACCTTCTGACTCCCAGGTCCATGGTCTGTCCACTATGGACAGCTTGGTTGTGAAACAGGAAAAAAAAATCAAAATGAAGAGTGTGGAGCTGAAGAAGAATAGAGGAATGTGTGTGTGTGTGGAGCAATCATAAAGTTATCAGTGCAATTGGGGGCAGGGGATGCAGATTTAGGGGCAGGAAGGCAATGAATGATGTTAGAGGATCTGGGGGAAACAGGGAAACAATTTTCAAAGTTGTAATGGATGGGGAGAGGAGAAGGGAGAGAAATTTATAAAGGGGCATGAAGGGGATCACGGGAGTGTCTGTGGACAGGGAGGGGACAGGGCTTCCTGATCACCAGATGGAGTCATTGGGAAAAGGATTCATGACTCTTTTGCTTCCAAGAAAGTAGAAGTTGGTCCCATTGTCATACCTTTCTTGGATTTTCAATTAGTTTTCTTAATTTTTCTTAAACTGTTTTACTAAATGAGACTTTTTAGAACACGTATATTATAGCAAAATCATTGTCTCAAGTCTCACTGCCCATGTTCTGCTATAACAATGCGATATGCGTGAGGAATTTTGAGACTCCAAAGTGCAACTGAATAGCTGGGCTCTGTAGAAAATGAGTAAAGCAGAATATCTCTTTTTTTCTTCAAATGAAATCTTAAACTTGAAGTTGAACTCATATTCTGAGGCAATTTATTTTAAACAATGTATATTCAGCTAAATATAATATATATTTTATGATAAGAGCTGGGGTAGATACAAATTAATCGGGTCAGATACAGTCCTTGTCCCACATGGGGCTCACAGACTAAGCAGGAAGGAGAACAGGTATTGTATCACCTTTTTGCAGTTGAGGAAACTGAGGCACAGAGAAAATAAGTGAGGGAATCTGTCTGATGTTATATTGTACTCTCCCAAGCACTTAGCATAGTGCTTTGCACACAATGAGCCTCAATAAATATGATTGAATAATGATAATAATAGTATTTGTTAAGCACTTACTATGTGCTTAACACTTACTATGTACTTAACACTGTTCTAAGCATTGGACTTGAATGAATGAATAGGTGATTTGCCCAAGGTCACCCAACAAGCAAGTGGCAGAATGGTGCTGTTTGGGGACAGCAGTCAAGGGATCAGGGTGCCGGTGGGGGGTTGTTACATCCACCTGTATCCAGGAAACTGGATTGTTTTCGACCTCCTCGGGCATTGAGACTGTGAGTCCCACGTGGGACGGAGACTGTGTCCACTCTCATATGCTTGTATTCACCCCATCACTTAAAAAAACAGTGAGTGCCACATAGTAAGTGCTTAAGCAATACCACAATAATAATAATAACAATAATAATTCTTATTTGTTCCTTCTTTGGGGTCGTGTTCAGGGGTCTTGGGAGCTCTTTTCAGGGACCCACACAGGGAACGTGGAGCTTTGACACTGGAGAGGGGTTGTCCGCAACACCATTAACCTTAAATAGAAAAATTCCCAAGTTGGAGGGGAAACCCCCGCCCAAAACCGTGTTTATACATACCTGAGCTTGCTGCTTTATCTCAATCACTTCTCTGTTTAGCTCTGTAATATCTTTGCCAAGATAATGACAGAATCTTTCAATAGTTGTGTCCCTCTCTCCCACCGATTTATCAATTGCATTCTGAACTGCGATGACGGATGGTTTCAGGGTTGCAAATACAGCAAAATCTTCAGGAGGTGTCGGAACTGCATACTGATCAATAAGTTTGTACATCTGACTCACTGCTTTACTCTCCTCTGTAAGACTTTCAATCTGGAAAATAAAATGCATTACCATTAGGCTTTTAGGCATTCATGATGTTTAGATGAACAAAATGATAATTGGTACGTGAATAATTGTGATATTTCTTAAAGACTTACTATGTGCTATACCATGTGCTAAGTGCTGAACTAGTTTGTTGTTATATTGTACTCTCTCACACGCTTAGTATAGTGCTTTGCACACAGTAAAGCCTAATAAATATGATGGAATGAATGAAAGAATGAATGGCTAAACAAATGATAATCAGGTCATTCACAGTCTCCATCTCATCTGGGGCTCACAGCCTAAGTAAGAAGGAGAAGAGATATTGAATCACCTTTTTATAGATGAGGAAACTGAGGTACAGAGAAGTCAAGTGATTTGCCTGAGGTTCCACAGCAGATAAGTGGTGAAACCAGGATTAGAACCCAGATGCCTCTGTCTCCCAGGCTCATGCTCTTTCCACTAGGCAACACTGCTTTATTACTGACATATTCTTTCTGCACTAATATTAATCCATGAGGGAGAAACTAATTTCTTCCCCATCTTTTTGGAATAGTATTCTAACACTTTATCTGTTACTTTTGAGTTTTTAAGAGCTCTAGGCTTTTATTCAAATGGGATCAGAAGTCTTCCAAGAGGCCTGATATAGTTCTGCCCTTGCAGTTTTTGTTTCTCTGTGTATATTCCTGACCAGTGATAATAGGCAGCACACCGGCACACTGAGATAAAAATAGAGACACAAAGACACAGAAGGATTCAAAACAAAAAGGAAACCCTATTGTAGGTAGAGCACTAAACTCTTAGGAGGCTATGATTAAAGTAAAATATGTGTCCCCAGCATTCAAGGAAGCAAACGTATAGTTACATAGCTAATAGTATGCACAGAGAGACAGAAGCATAGGCAATATAAAAGGAGAGAATTGTAAAAGAATGCAGATAAGGAAAGCACAGGCTTGGGAGTAAGAAGACCTGGGTTCAAATCAAGTCTCTATCACTTGCCAGCTAAGTGACCTTAGGCAAGTTAACTTCTCTGTGCCTCACTTTCCTCAACTGCAAAATGGGGATTCAATTCTGCTTCTCCCTCCTACTTAGACTATAAGCCCCATGTGGGACAGGGACTATATCCTCCAGTGACTGCCCAAACCCTCCGCATCAAATAGAAACTCCTTACCATTTCCATTGCAATTACCCTCCCCACTTTCAAAACCTTATTGAAGGCACATCTCCTCCAAAAGGCCTTCCCTGACTATGCCCTCATTTTCTCCCACTCACTTCTGCATCACCCTGACTTGCTCCCTTTATTCACCCCCTACTCAGCCTCACAGCACTTATGTGGACTGTAAGCTCACTGTGGGCAGGGAATGGTATAGTGTAATATTGTCCTCTCCCAAGTACTTAGTACAGTGTTTTGCACACAGAAAGTGCTCAATAAATATTACTGATAGATCGACTGATTACCATAGGCTTTAAAGCACCTGATAACCTAGCCCTCCCTCCCCCTTCCCCACCACCTCCCTGATTTCCTACTACAACCCAACCACTTTGTTTCTCTAATGTCAACCTACTCACTGTACCTCAATTTCATATATCTCACCAACGACCCTTCTCCACATCCTGCCTCTGGCCTGGGGCACTCTCCCTCTTCATGTCTGACAGATCATCACTCTCCCCACCTTCAAAGTCTTATTAATAATGTATTTGTTAAGCACTTACTATGTGCAGAGCACTGTTCTAAGCACTGGGGTAGACACAGGGGAATCAGGTTGTCCCACATGGGGCTCACAGTCTTAATCCCCATTTTACAGATGAGGTAACTGAGGCACAGAGAAGTTAAGTGACTTGCCCACAGTCACACAGCTGACAAGTGGCAGAGCTGGGATTCAAACTCATGACCTCTGACTCCAAAGCCCGTGCTCTTTCCACTGAGCCTAGCTGCTTCTCTTATTAAAAGCACATCTCCCCCAAGAGACCTTCCCTGAATAGGTCCTCATTTCCTTTTCTACCACTCCCTTCTACACCCTTTATTCTCTTCTCCCTTAGCCCCACAGCACTTAGGTACTTATCTACAAATGATTTATTTATATTATTGTCTGTCTCCCCCTCTAGACTATAAGCTCACTGTGGGCAGGGAACATGTCTACCCACTCTTTTTATATTATACTCTTCCAAGTGCTTAGTATGGATATCTGCACTCAATAAATGCTCAATAAATACAATTGATTAATTAACAAAATACTATTATTTGCAATAATAATAAGTGCTTGGGACAGTACAAAAGAGTTTAAAGAATTGATACCTTCCTTCAAGAAGGTATCAGGCTAGGGAGGGAATCAGACACTTAAATAAATTATAGCTGGGAGTAAGTAATAGGATATATAAGTCCATAAGTGCTGAGGGAATTGTGATACCTTATCTCTTCGTTGGTTCCAAAGGGCTGAAGTGGCAATATTTGACACGAAAAGCGGAGAGATTAAGATATAAAGTGGAGCCACCACTTACCTGCTTTTTGACCTTGGGTGAGTCACTTAACTTTTCGGTGCCTCAGTTACCTCATCAATAAAATGGAGATAAAATACCTGTTCTCCCTCCCTCTCACACATGAACCTTGTGTGGGACAACAACTGTGTCCTCTCCTCTTATCATTCCATCAATCAATCACATTTCTCAAGCTCTTACTGTGTGCAGGACACTATACTAAAAACTTGGGAGAGTACAATATAATAGTGATGGTAGCCGTGTTCCGAGGCCACAATAATAATAATAATAATGTTGGTATTTGTTAAGTGCTTACTATGTGCCGAGCACTGTTCTAAGCGCTGGGGTAGACATAGGGGAATCAGGTTGTCCCACGTGGGGCTCACAGTCTTAATCCCCATTTTACAGATGAGGGAACTGAGGCACAGAGAAGTTAAGTGACTTGCCCACAGTCACACAGCCGACAAGTGGCAGAGCTGGGATTCGAACTCATGAGCCCTGACTCCAAAGCCCGTGCTCTTTCCACCGAGCCACGCTGCTTCTCGGAAATTATGGTCTGGGGGGGAGGATGGATATATGTGTGAGCGTTGTAGGGATGAGGGTGGGGTGAATAAAGGGTACAGATTCAAGTGCGAGCGGGATGCAGAAGGGAGAAATGAGGCCTGAACTGGGGAAAGCCACTTAGAGGAGATGTAATTTCAATATGACTTTGAAAGTGGGAAGAGTGATCATCTGTCAGATATAAAGGGAAAGGGAGTTTCAGGCCAGAGGCAGGATGTATATTAATAATTATGGCATTGGTTAAATGCTTACTGTGCCAGACACTGTACCAAGCACTGTACTATATTAAATGCTGATATTAATATTATATATTATATTATCAATTGATGAATCACTGGTATTTATTGAGTGCATACTGTCTGCAGAGCACTGCATTTAGTAGTTGGGAAAGTCTGATACATTTGAGTTATCTCTCCCTATGAGGATCTTACTATAGTTTACTATATGGTATGGTGTTTAACACATACTTAACACTTAACAAATGCCACTATTATTATTATTATTATTATTATTATTATTATTACTTGGGGAAACACCTCCTGGTGAGACGTGATCTTAGATATTGAAGATGGGGAGAACTGCTGTCTGTTGGATATGAAGGTGTCAAATAAGACTACTTGTTTTGTTGCTAGACTGTTGTGTTGCGGAAGCAGCGTGGCTCAGTGGAAAGAGCCTGGGCTTCAGTGTCAGAGGTCATGGGTTCGACTCCAGGCTCTGCCACTTGTCAGCTGTGTGACTGTGGGCAAGTCACTTTACTTCTCTGTGCTTCAGTTACCTCATCTGTAAAATGGGGATTAACTGTGAGCCTCACGTGGGACAACCTGATTACCCTGTATCTACCCCAGTGCTTAGAACAGTGCTCTGCACACATAATAAGCACTTAACAAATACCAACATTATTATAATTATTGTTTTGTTTTGTTTTGTTGTCTGTCTCCCCCTTTTAGACTGTGAGCCTGTTGTTGGGCAGGGATTGTCTCTATCTATCTATAAATATGATTGAATGAATGAATGAATGAATGGATAAGATCCTTAAGCCTAGGGGCCATGGTTTTTGTCTTCCTTAATAATAATAATAATAATAATAATGATGATGGTATTTAAGCACTTACTATGTGCCAAACACTATTCTAAGCACTGGTATAGATACGAGGTAAGCAGATTGGCCCACATGGAGCTCACAGTCTCCATCCCTAGTTTATAGATGAGGGAACTGAGGCACAGAGAAGTGAAGTAGCTTGCCCAGGGTCATGATGCAGACAAGTGGCGGAGGCGGCATTAGAACCCATGTCCTCTGACTCTCAAACCCGTGGTCTTGCAAATGAGCCACAGTGCAGGCTTATAAGGTTTTCAAAGCCCAGAAGGCACTCAGTAAGTACCATTAATTGATCAGAGTCCTGAAGGTATACTGAGTACCCCAAACCTGCTCACCACTGAATCAGTTAGGCTTACGTCATTGATTTAGGCAGAGGGGTTGTACTCAACAGCATCTCTGCGCCTCTTTGCGTTTTTCACATCACACTTCCTGGGAGACCAAGAGACCTGTGACCAAGGCCTGGATCCACGTGTTTGGCAAGAAAGTGTAAGCTTGAAAGTAGAGTTCAAAATTAACTATCAAAAGTCATGGAGGTTGGTTAGGTGAAATATGCAAAGATCGACCGGCACTGGGGTGAAAGTTTTGGTAGTAAAGATGGTCAAACTTAAGAAATATGCTGAAGAAAGACGTTACAGGATTTGGTAATGGACTGCAGCTAGAGAGCGAAAGGTAGAGTGAAGTTCAAGGTGGTGCCTAGGTAACTCTATCGGGTCACAAGAAAGGTGGTACCGACAACTTCGGTAGTCAGGAAATGGCCCGGAAGGGCTTAAACCTTTTCTAAATGACCCGAAATTGGTATTAAAAAAAGTATTGCACTCACCCTTTTCTGGATTTCATCAAGGAAATTCAAGGTATTCACATATTCTAGGGTTGCCGATGGAACGAACTCAAGTTTATACTGTGCGTCTTGTGCCTCAGAAATAATAGCATCCACTTTTTTCTTGCTAAGAATAGGAAGCATCTCATTAATAACCTAAGAAAGAAAAAGGTTAGAGTACATAAAACTCATTTGACTTGAAATTCACTTTAGTGTTGCAATTTTTAAATTTAACCTGATTTGCCAAATCAGCAAGACCCGGAGAGCCATTTTAAGTGAGCAAGTTACCCACAAGGGAATGGTATACTTACTGAGTGCTTACTGTAGGCAGAGTTTTGTATAAAGTAAGCACTTGGAAGACTATGATATAACAGAGTTGGTAGGCACATCTAAGGAATTTTACTTCATAATAATGTTGGTACTTGTTAAGCGCTTACTATGTGCAAGAGCACTGTTCTAAGCACTGGGGTAGATACAAGGTAATCAGGATGTCCCATGTGAGGCTCACATTTAATCCCCATTTTACAGATGAGGTAACTGAGGCACCGAGAAGTTAAGTGACTTGCCCACAGTCACACAGCTGACAAGTGGCAGAACTGGAATTCGAACCCATGACTTCTGACTCCAAAGCCCATGTTCTTTCCACTGAGCCACTAATGACATTTGTAACTGATGAGGAGGAATTATCCTATCCTAGTAGCTAGAGCACAGGCCTGGAAGCCAGAATGAACTGGGTTCTAATGCCAGCTCCACCACTTGTCTGCTGTGTGACCTTGGGCAAGTTAAATCACTTCTCTGTGCCTCAGTTACTTCATCTGTAAAATGGGGATAAAGACTGTGAGCTCCACGTGGGACATGGATCGTGTCCATCCTGATTAGCTAGTATCTATTCTAGCGCTTAGAACAGTGCCTGGCACATAGTTAGTGCTTAATAAATGCCACAAGAAAAAAATGCATTGCTCCAGGTGGTCAGTTCTTTAATCACCGGGCAATGCTGCTTCTTATGGTGGAAGTTTTCAGCTACTCCAAAATTCCCATCACATATGGACTTAGTGTGCCCACTTTGCCTATGAGAGGAACCAGAACAGCAGCCAAGGCATCTAATCGCTTCCACTGATGATGGTCACAGATCAACTGGCCTGTTTGGGGCCAGGGAAATCAGGCCACTTCCGTTACCACTTCTGCCTGGATGCTGGAGGAGGAGGACAGAAGCTCTGGATCCACTACTCCAGCACAAGCATGGTTGTCAAAGCTACGCTTGCTCCTTTCACCGTCAGTTTCGTCCAACGGCGGAGGCAGTAAGTTGAGGCAGGATCAGTAGAGGCCATTTACTCAGGTGGAGATAGCAATTGCTCCTTTAGGTGTTCTGGTTTTATCAATCAATCAATGTAGCAATCAAAAGTATTTATCAGGGGCCTATCATTTGCAGACCACAATATTAAGCACTTGGGAGGTAGTCTATAGAATTCGTAGAAATGATCCCTACCCTCAGGAAGCTACAGTTGAGCTGGGGAGATAGGCTAGAATGAAGTCCAGATTTGGAATTAATCAACTGGTCTGTCCTGGGCCTCTCTCCCTTCGGTGGTAGCAGAAGCAGTATGGTGTAGTGGATAGAGCATGGGCCTGGGATTCAGAAAGTCATGGGTTCTAATTCTGGCTCCACCACTTATCCTCTGTGCAAGTCACTTCTCTGTGCCTCAGTTATCTCATATTTAAAATGGGGATTGAGACTATGAGCCCCACATGGGACAGGGACTGTGTCCAGCCCAATTTGCTTGTATCTACCCCAGCGCTTAATATAGTACCTGGTACATAGTACGCGCTATACAAATACCATAATTATTATTAGCAGTGGCGGAAGGCAGTGATATTGGCAGAAAGTGAATCCCCTTTCCCAGAAATCAGGGCTGATTGTTGGCCTTATTTTTAAAATTAAGTGTTTTTGATGGTGAAAAACAGTGACACTAGGAATCGTCATTCAGCATAACCAGCAAGCAAATCATGATGCTTGGCTTCACGGTGACTCGTGCCTCATCCATACTCACTTCCAAGCAACGTTTTGGTGATGGAATTAGTTTTTTCCTCAGCTCGATGGTATCAATTAACAGCATTCCTAAGTTCCTTGTCGGTTTTATAGCTAATGCATCCTTGTGTTCTCTGTGATATTTTTCCAGCTGTTCGGCAAAGAAACTAACACCTAGAGAAAACAGTTCATTATAATAGGAAATATTTTGATATGACATTTCCATCTTACAAAAACTCATTTCAAGTCACCATTGCGTGATTATGCTCATTCGTGGATTCTAGTTTCTATGTCTATATCAGAAGAATATCATTCTAATAATAAGAGAGGACGAAAATTAGATTTTGTGATTGTATAATAGTAGGGATAATAGTAGTAATAGTAGAACTATAATAGTAGAGAAGCAGTGTGGCTTAGTGGAAAGAGCCTGGACTTGGGAGTCAGAGGTCATGGGTTCTAATACCGGCTCTGCTGCTTGCCAGCTGTGTGACTTTGGGCAAGTCACTTCACTTTTCAGTGCCTCAGTTACCTCATCTGTAAAATGGGGATTACCTTGTATCCCCCCCAGCGCTTAGAACAGTGCTTTGCACATAGTAAGCACTTAATAATAATAATAATAATAATGTTGGTATTTGTTAAGCACTTACTAGGTGCAGAGCATTGTTCTAAGCGCTGGGGTAGATACAGGGTAATCAGGTTGTCCCACGTGAGGCTCACAGTTAATCCCCATTTTACAGATGAGGGAACTGAGGCACAGAGAAGTTAAGTGACTTGCCCACAGTCACACAGCTGTCAAGTGGCAGAGATGGGATTTGAACCCATGACCTCTGACTCCCAAGCCCTGGCTCTTTCCACCGAGCCATGCTGCTACAAATATCACCATTATTATTATTATTATTATTGTTAAATATTAGAGGCAGTAGTTGCAACAGTAGTAGTACTCTTCATTCATTCAACCATATTTATTGAGTGCTTACTGTGTGCAGGCACTGTACTAAGCGCTTAGGGATGTACAATACAGCAATAAAGAGACAATTCCTGCCCATAACGGGCTCACAGTCTAGAGCAGGGGAGACAAACGTCGATACAAGTAAACAGGCATTAATATAAATAAATAGAATTATAAACATATACATAAATACATAAGTGCTGTGGGGCAGGGAGGGGGAAGAGCAAAGAGAGCGAGTCGTAGTGAGGCGGAAGGGAGGGAGTGCTGAGAAAAAGCGGGGCTTAGTCTGGGAAGGCCTCTTGGAGGAGGTGAGCCTTCAGTAGGGCTTTGAAGGGGGAAGAGTGATTGTTTGGTGGATTTGAGGAAGGAGGGCGTTCCAGGCCAGAGGTAGGATGCGGGCCAGGGGTTGGGGATGGGACAGGTGAGATCGAGACACAGTGAGAAAGTTAGCACCAGAGGAGTGGAACAGAGGAGCGGACTAGTAGTAGTAGTAAAATTAATATTTATCAAATGCCCACTGGATTCAATGCAGTGTTCTAAGTTTTGGAGAAAGTACAATAGAAGAACGAGACACATTCCTCACTAACAAGTTACTTATACCCTAATGAGGGATCAGACATAAAGATATTTACAAAGAGATTTCAGACTAAGCAAAATGATTGTACAATAGATTTGCCATATGCTCATAATTCTGAGGGAGGGTAGAAATAAATACACACTCCCTAGAGGTGGCTAATAAGTTGTAAGACTTTGGGACAGACTAATGTGGGTTCAAGAGATCCAGGACCAAGTTATACCTGAAGAAGACCAAAACACTCTGGTCTAGTGTAGCTCGTTGCGGGCAGGGAATGTGTCTGTTTATTTTTATATTTATTCTCCCAAACCCTTAGTAGAATGCTCTGCATACAGTAAGAGAAGCAGCGTGGCTCAGTGGAAAGAGCACAGGCTTGGGAGTCAGAGGTCATGAGTTCGAATCTCATCTCTGCCACTTGTCAGCTGTGTGACTGTGGGCAAGTCACTTAACTTCTCTGTGCCTGAGTTACCTCATCTGTAAAATGGGGATTAACTGTGAGCCCCACGTGGGACAACCTGATGACTCTGTATCTCCCCCAGCGCTTAGAACAGTGCTCGGCACATAGTAAGCGCTTAATAAATACCAACATTATTAAGCACTCAATAAATATGACTGACTGAATGAATGAATGAAACCGACTCATGCCTGGCTATTTAAGTCATTTCTCTAAGGAACTGAGTTTTGAAGAACCTACCCAAGTCAGCTCTATGGATCAGGGCATTAAATCAATCAATTAATCAATCAGTTGGTATTTACTGAGCACTTACAGTGTACAGATCACTATTCTAAGCGGTTGGGAGAGTAAGCAGGGAGTTTCTACAATGGTTTCAAAACAAGAAGGTGGAGTGCTTGTGAGAGATCCACTATTTAATCTATTATCCCTGCTGTTGCTTCCAGTGAATAGGGAATCCCGGGTTCTGGTTCTTGTTTGACCTACAGTGTCTAAGGTAGACAGGGATTGCTTATGGATTTAGCAACGTGCTGCACCTTTGCCTATCTACTGACTCACTGCACTCTCTGCCCCATCGCACTCACGACCGCCAGGGATCTGAAAGCCATAAAGAATCAATTCCTTTCCAGAGGTCATGGTCATGAAATCTTGGAACTCCTCCGCCATTCCAGATGAGAGATTCCAAGATCAGATACAGTAATTCTGTATCAATTGAGCTACATGTGTAGTGTGTGTTCCTCCAAAATATGGATATATTTTGAATGGCTGTAGTGTGGGGTGCCTTGTCCCACAGATTTGTATGTTATAAATTGAAGTCTGCTCCAAATCTGCTGGAAAATAATATGAAATTCCTTTATATGCTATTTTACTGTTATGCTAAGCATCGCTGAACTAATAGTTTACAGCTAACATAATAATATGTCAACATTAAATGCGGAAATGTAGGATTTTTACAAATCCTTGCCAGAGGTTGCAGAAGTAGAAGCTTATTCTACTGATTTGGGATAGTGGCTTCCATTTCCACTTTAGAAGCAGTTTGACCTAGTTAAAGAGCACGGGCCTTCCACCACAGTTTCAGTTGACCATATATGCTTTTATCAAGGATTCTTCTCACTTGCTGCACCCAACAGAGTTGTGTCTTGGGATAAAAAGCTTCAGCGTTAGAAGACTGACTTTTTCTAGTACTCCACTGTTTGTGATTATGTCTTGCCATCTGATGTTGAGTAGAACCCCTTAAGGGATGCTCATGGCATGGTTCCAGGAGCCTGGTGAGGCGAGGATGGAGAATCCAGATCTCATAGTCACACCAAAGGTTGGCAAGCACTACAGCTCTGTAGACTTTTAGTTTAGTCTGAAGCTTAATGTTGGTATTCAGCTTAACATCAGGAGGGACTTGCACCTCCTTGGATATATATCTGGGTGTTTCCAAGCTGGAAGGAATTTTTGATGAGACCTGTGGGGTATCTTGGGGGATTTTTCCTACTCCGGGAAACAGGGATTTTACATGCACTTTAATGTGAGAAGCAAATATTTCAATGTGACCGTGATTTTTTTTTAAACTAAAGGCGGTGTGCCAAGCCTAGACACAGCCTTGTATATATTGGGAAGTCTTGCTTGGATGTATTCTCCTGTTCTATACGATAGCAGAGGAGCAGAAAATGAGCTTCAGTGAATTGCATGATAACTTCGTTTTTAAACAGAATACATTGTGAATGCAGATAAACTCTCTGCAGGCAGGGACTGCTTCTACTTTAACTGTATGTACCCATGCATTTAGTTCATTCATTCATTCAATCGTATTTATTGAGTGCTTACGGTGTGCAAAGCACTGTGCTAAGCACTTGGGAGAGAGAGTACAATACAAATTAATACTGGGCCTTGCATATAGCAACTGCTCAATATATCCTGATAATAATAATAATAATAATAATGATGTAGGTATTTGTTAAGTGCTTACTATGTGCAGAGCACTGTTCTAAGCACTGGGGTAGACACAGGGGAATCAGGTTGTCCCACTTGAGGCTCACAGTCTTAATCCCCATTTCACAGATGAGGTAACTGAGGCACAGAGAAGTTAAGTGACTTGCCCACCGTCACTCAGTTGACAAGTAGCAGAGTTGGGATTCGAACCCATGACCTCTGACTCCCAAAGATGCGGATCCAGAAAATTCAGCCTCTAGATACACTGCCCCAGAGCAACAGAAGATTCAGGAAATCTGTGTCTTCTCCTCTAGATTGTAAACTCAATGTGGGCAGGGAACATGGCTCCTAACTGTGTTGTATTGTAGTCTCCCAACCACTTAGTACAGTGCTCTGCACACAGTAAGAATTCAGTAAATGCCATCAATTGATTGATTTGGGTGAGTTTTCTGGAGTGAAATTTAGTGAATTACTGTTCCAGTGCAATAAATGGAATCTTACAGACCTGAAAAAAAACCAGGTGTACTCCTAAAATGCCAAATTCACTTGCAAAAGTGTATCGGACCCCTAAATAATTATTAATAACAGTAAGTGCAAAAGCTAACTTACCGGGTTCCTGCTGTTTAAGAGCTTCCAAATCAAGGTTCTCATTTTCTTTGAAAAATAATTGGAAACTTTCAAAAGTACCGGCATATATGTTGGCCGCTTCAAATGCAGACTGAACCACTTCCTAAATAGGAAAGGATTTAGAATGATTTGCATGGATTGAACTAGCAAAAGAAACAGTAATTATAGCAGTTCTCCCAAATCGGGCTATTTTACAATTCACTGGTACCACAGGTAGAATACTGAAATTCATATTTAACTTTGGACTTGGGACATATGTTTTTACAATAGTGATTTTTATTTAGTAAATGTTAAAAGACAATTCCAGGAGATTGGTAAGGAGAGAATCTGTTCAAGTGGGTCATCACCTCTTCCCACCTAAGAGAGGAAGGAGAAGTCTCAGACTCATACAAGACAGGGTCAGATAGCACTTCCGTGACTCCGCAGAAAATGAATGGTTTCGAGGCAAAATTTGTTTTCTGGATTCCTTCAATTAAAGCATTGATTTACTGTCCACCCCTTCCGCCCCCAACTCTGATTGGGGTTCAGCTCCAAGCAGGAGCTGATTGATGGACATATCTGCCTGTTGAGTGCTCGCCTCGCCCCTTTGGTTGAATGATGGATGGGTGTGTGGGTGTGTGGGGTCCATTTCTTGTGCCCCGAGCCGAGCTTCCTTCCTCAAACTCCCATCTCCCCCTCTAGACTGTAAGCTTGTTGTGGACAGGGAACGTGTCTACCAACTCTGTTGTATTGTACTCTCCCAAGGACTTAGTATAGTGCTTTTCACACAGTAAGCTTTCAATAAATACCATTGAAGATGATACCAGAACCCTATTCTAGAATACTCAGCACCCAAGGTACTGCAGCACTTACTCAGTACTCAGCAGGTACTCCTACCTTCCCAAGTTTCCAGGTGGCCAGCACTTTCTAGCACTTCCAAAAGCAAAACCTCTGGGAAAAGACATATCAGATCCTGAAAAGCAGGGTGACTTAGTGGATAGAGCATGGGCCTGGTAATCAGAAGAACTAGGGATCTAACTTAGGGTCTGCCACTTGTCTGCTGTGTGACCTTACGTATGTCATTTAACTTCTCTGTGCTTCGGTACCTTATTTATAAAATGGGGATTGAGACTGTGACCCCACTGTGGCACAGGGACTGTGTCCAACCTGATTAGCTTATATCTACCCCAGGGCTTACTACAGTGCCTGGCACGTAGTAAGCACTTATTTATAATAAATATCATAAAACAAAACAAATTTGGGAAGAGAAGAGATGCAAACAGTCTGGATGCGATCATGCTCTCTAGACGGTAAGCTCATTATGGTCAGGGAATGTGTCTGTTTATTATTATATTGTACTCTCCCAAGCACATAAGCACTCAATAAATATGACTGACTGACTGACTGACTGAATGAATGAATGAATGAGAGGCCCAGGAATGGTGTCAGGAAGAGAGGATTGGTTTTAGGAGATTCTACTGGAAGCACCTGGGGTTCTGGTGTTTATTTCCACCTCTTACAGGCCTGGCAGTCTCAGTACCTTTTGTAGAAGTGGAAAGAACAAAGTCTGGCAAAGTACCTATAGGTGGGAAGGAAAGCAAAGTGGGAGGGAAAGCAGAAAATATTCTCCGGTTCCTGCTCTGAGGCACGGGTGACCAGGAGGATGACTCTGAGGCTACTAATACTTCCTCCGGACCAAAGATTCTGTCAGTCAGTCATTCGTATTTATTTTGTACTTACTGTGTGCACAGCCCTATTCTAAGTGCTTGGAAGAGTACAATATAACAGACACATTATAACACATTATAACAGGGACATTCCTTCCCACCCAACCTGCCTCCTTTTCCCACCCCACCTCCTCTTCACTAGGAATACTGAATATTCATTTTGTAAAACCACCTCCAAAATGATTAATCTTGGGGAATTCAACAAACATGAACCTCTGTATACGTAAAGTTGGTCTTACCCTTCTATTTCAAGGGACCACTGTTTCTATCTCAAATGAATCTCTTGTTTTCCTAAAAGATCATCCTTAAACAATGCAATCAGCCCAATTCTCCTCATCACAACTATTTTTTTAAATGGTATTTTGTTGCGCACTTACTGTGTGCCAGGTCCTACTCTGGGGTACTTATAAACACTGGGGTACATATAAGCTAATCAGGTTGCACCAGGCAGTGATCTAAGTGCCAGGGTAGATACAAGTTAATCAGGTTGGACACAGTCCAGTCCCACATGGGGCTTGTAGTCTTAATCCCCATTTTATAGATGGGTTAACTGAGGCAAGGAGAAGTGAAACAACTTATCCAAGTTCTGACAAGCAGGCAAGTGGTGGAGCCGGGATTAGAAACAAGGTCCATCTGACTCCCAGGCTTGTGCTCCATCCATTAGGCCAAACAATTGACACTAGTCCCCCTTTTCACCTTAAATGTTTGAGTAAAGAAAGCCTGTGAATTATCTGCAACACCACTGTCCAACATTGACATGAATAATCAACTGTACTTTGACCTGGAGAGTAACAGAAGTTCACAATTTTTCCATTAAATCCAACCACTGACAATGGATGCTTAAAAGTGTCAAATAATGCTTTGCAGACAAAATTTCTGACAGAAATCTTTGGACAGAATTTCTCAGACGGAAATTTTCAGACAGAAATTTTCAGACATTTTCAGACAAAATTTACAATACTAATGCAATATAGATAAATTTGGGATAAAAATAAACTTTACCTTTATGCCTTGGATAAGTGATTGCAAATGCATATCATCTTCAAACACTGTTGCTAAACTCGGTCCATCCCCGCAAGTTTTTTCTTCAAGTTTATTGTTTATGTAGGGAGAAGTGAACGAATCAAAATAACTATCACTTACAAGGTTAGGAACAGCTAAAACTGTTTCCTGATAATGACGAATAGCATGGGAAATACCCTCCTGCAAGATAAGGAACACAATCCCCCCAAAAATATATCAGAGCATCTTTTTTTTAAAACAGGGAAATATTTGATCTATAATAGCTTGCTCAGCTTACAACTTCATGAGGGAAAAACTGTTCTGGTTTCATGATGCTTATGTTGCTTCTTCAAAACTAGATTGAAGTTATGCAATATATGTTGAACAATTAGTATTCTTCACCCACATGAATGCATTTTAGTTCTAAAAATATTATGAACCTATTCTTGGTTTTGGAGCATTACTGAAAGATGGAGAGACAGGGGCTTGAGGAGGGATCTGAAGACTTGAAGGTGATAAAAAGGAGAGAATTAAAGAGCTGTGGAGTTGATGAGGGATGAATCAGTGCTTCCTTCCACTGGTTAGGAGAGAGTTCCTAGATGTCTTATGGCAGTCCTTGGTCAACTGGGCACAGAAGAGAGGAAATATCTCGTAGTGGGTTATCCAAACTTGTAATTGCCCAGTTGAATGCATCTAAAATTTAGAGGGTCAAACAAGCCGACAGGTCTGAAAAGACATGCTAAGGAATGCCCCCTAAAATTTAACAAAGGAACAGAGAATCAGTGGGGAAAGAAGAAAGGCTTTAGCTTGAGGGCTGTGGTTGCCATAAGAGACTAGAAGTCACAGAAGAGTTTTCAGGCATCATGAAAGCCAGAAGACCTGCCCACAATCAGGTGACCTTCAGAGCATCAATACGTCAGTGTGAGGGGATCAGTCTGATGTACAACAGGCCTTAGGGAGCCCATCACATCCCACAACACTGGAGACCACTTTGTGTTGGGGTTAGCCAATGCCAACTGTGAGGTACATAGCCTAAATGGCTGTCTTCCTTGGGGTCCTAGGAGAGCAGAGGTGAAACGATGTTGGATGTGGAATGAACATCTTTACGTGGACTGCTCATTTCCCTTTCAACATATCTAAATTCCACTGGATCAATGCTTTCTTCTCTCCCTCTAGACTGTAAGGTCATTGTGGGCAGGGAATGTGTCTGTTATATTGTTATATCATACTCTCTCAAGCACTTAATACAGTGTTCGGCACACAGTAAGTGCTTAATAAATACGATTGGTTGATAATAAACACAACTGACTGACTTCCTTTGTAATGTAGTGACAGCAGGCAGGAGCACTAAGGCTCTACACTCTGCCCAACAGTCGCCATCTCCCCTGGGCTTCTTCCCTCTCATCCCAGATCTGGGAAATTATTATCATTATTATTATTACTGTACTTGTTAAGCACTTACTATGTGCCAAGCACTGTTCTAAGTGCTGGGGTAGATACAAGTTAATCAGATTGGACACAGTCCCTGTCCCACATGGGGCTCACCCCCTTAAACCCCATTTACAGATGAGGTAACCGAGGCCCAAAGAAGTTGAATGACTTGCCCAAAGACACATAGCAGATACATGGCGGAGTCGGGATTAGAACCCAGGTCCTTTTGACTCCCAGGCCTGTGCTCTATCCACTAAGCCACACTACTTCTCATATCCCCCCAAAATCCCTAGAGAGCTCACAGCTTTCATTTTCTTTTGGAAAAATAAACCATGGAACTGAAAATGAAGCCAAAAATAAAGTTATTAAAAGATTTATTTAAACAAATCAAATGAATATACATGAATTAACCACTGTGATGTCAGAAAGCTTCATAGCATCTTTAGGTTTACAAATTCTCATCTAGGATTCTGTTTTCTGTGTAATCTATTGACACATATCTCCGAATATTTATATATATATATATATAAAACACACCTGAAAATTTTCTAAAGAGGGGTCAAACCACAGTGATCGGATGTCCAAAATTAGTTCTGTAATAAACATGGGGAGGAATGAATCATCTTCATCTTGTCCTCCAATGCCAGTGGGAACCTAAAAAAGTGCAAGGTCAAAAGATCAATGAAGATATAAAATGTGCAAGAGAGCAAACAATAGAATACACATAGATTGGACCTTTATCATCAGCAGCATGATCTTCAAAAAACATAGGACAATTCTGTCTCTGTGTGTTGTGTGTCTGCACTTTTTTATGGCATTTGTTAAATACTTACTTTGCACCAGGCACTGTACTCTACAGCAGATACTGAGCCCTAGGGTGGATACAAGCTAATCAGATTGGATGCTAAGTGGCAAGTGGTTGAACTGAGATTCGAACCCAGGGCCTCTGACTCCTAGGCCACGACGTCACATAGCTTCTCAATTTATATATGTATATACTGTACCTAAACATATACCTGTATAGCCTAGTGGCATGTAAGGAAAGAGATGTCATGAGATGTCTTTTTACACTATGAACTAAGGGATAAGACTGTAAACTCATTGTTGGCAGGGAACATGTCTGTCAACTCGGTTGTATTCTCCCAACTGCTTAGTACTGTGCTCTACACAGAGCGAATGCTCAATAAATAATAATTATGATATTTGTTAAGCGCTTACTTTGTGCCAGGCACTGTGCTAAACACTGGGGTGGCTACTGGCTCAGTGGAAAGAGCGCGGGCTTTGGAGTCAGAGGTCTTGGTTTCGAATCCCGGCTCTGCCACTTGTCAGCTGTGTGACTGTGGGCAAGTCACTTCACTTCTCTGGGCCTCAGTTCCCTCATCTGTAAAATGGGGATTAAGAGTGTGAGCCCCACGTGGGACAACTTGATTCCCCTGTGTCTACCCCAGCGCTTAGAACAGTACTCTGCACATAGTAAGCGCTTAACAAATACCAACATTATTATTACAAGCAAAGTGGGTTGGACACAGTCCCTGTCCCACGTGGGGCTCACAGTCCAATCCCCATTTTATAGATGAGCTATCTGAGGCAGAGAGAAATAAAATGACCAGTCCAAGGTCACCCAGCAGACAAGTGGCAGAGCCGGGATCAGAACCCATGACCACCTGACTCCCAGGCCCGTGCTCTATCCACTATGCCATGCATCTTCTCCTTTATACCATTGATGATGTTGTGCAATATAGTCAGAAGGCTGAGGTTATATCCCACCCTTCACCTGGAAAATCCTATGTGAGCCCATGCTTCATCTCAGATAAAGAGAGTTAAAATCGGTCACTAAATTCTCTCTTTGTGCTTCTCCTTTGTATCTGAAGATGCCACTGTCGATGGAGAAGGCTATTGGAAGCTTGATAGTCCAGCCCACCCAAAGACATGCTGGATTGTCCTCAAGAATGGAGGGAAAATGGCAGGGGTTACAAAAATGAGCTGATAATCCATCTGTACACATTCCAACCACAAATATTTCTACTTATATACGAGTCCTACTGTATACCCAACTTTAGTCCTCACCTGTTGTTGGGTTCTTTTGAAATGTAGTTACACAGTCACTCTCCCCATCCTCTACCCCCACAAATTCAGGGACAAGCAACTCACACCACCTAGGTCACACCACAAAACCATGACTGACTTTCCACTATTTACAGAACTGACTAATTTTTCAGACCCATCACTCAAACCTGCTATGACTCTTTTCCTCCTTTTCCTCCTTCCCTGGAAATGAAAAGCTTCATAAATAAGCAGAGTGAAAAGTTCTACTGAAGCCATTGTTCTGGCTGCTGGTCACACTAGTCTCCTCTCCCTTGAGAGCCTAGGAAGTAAGCGTGTAGAGAAATGACCCTGGATGCAGTTAGATTGCAAAAAATGCTCCTTTGCACAGGAGAGGAGAGGGAGAAACTGAAGATAGGAGTGGAAGAGAGGAAGCAGATTGAGTAACCAATCAGTCAATAATATTCAGTAAGAGTCTACTACCCCTCTCAGGGTTGCACCTGGAGAGTTTCCAGTATTTTCGACTATGGGAGGGAGTCAGGCGGAGGCATATCCATTCCATTTCCAACTGGGGCAGTGGCTAGCGAGAGGAAGGCAATCTGTTACAAGGCAAAACTCATCTGTACTGGGCAGCAGCGGCATGGGAGAGAGTCAAGGGCGGAGTCTGAATTTTACCGTGCAGAAGGAGGGAATAGTAAACCACTTCCGTATTTTAACCAAGAAAACTCTATGGATACACTACCAGAATGACTGCAGATGGAGGTGGGGCACTCTAAGAGAGATGAGTCCACGGTGTCGCTATGGGTCAGAGATGATGCGACAGCATAAGACAAGAGTCTACTAAATGCAAATCACTATACTATGAGCCTGGGAAAGTCCTACCAAAGCAAAATGTAAGCTCCCTTCCCACAAAGAGCTTACAGAATTATTTACAAATTGTGGGAACAGGAGGAAGAACTAGGATAAAATAAAAAAGCACAATTGAACATAGGTGGATATATATTATATATGCATAAAATATACATATATAATAAGTGCTGAGGATGGGTATGAGTATACAAATATTAATTGAACAATCCAAATGTGGTTACCCTTGGCATATCATACCTTTTTTTCTGTTATTTCAACGTTCTCCTCAGTATTCCACTTCTGTATGACATCTGAAGGAGGTGTCCGTTTTAACTTATCCATAAGAAAATTCAAGAGTGTAGTGATTGAATTTACCATCATAACATGCATCATGTTCACAATTAGATAGTCAGTGAGACGGATAAAGCTTAGGAAAGGAAAGAAATGGAATGTTACCAAGTCTGTGGTAAAAGTTTCCGATTTCCATTTCCACTACTTAGGAGGAAGGATTTCATAGGTCTGCACTAGGGAATCCATTTTTGTTTGTAGTTGAAGCTTTTTAATATCATGATGGAGGTACAGAAACTAACACTGAGCAGCAAGGAAAGATCCCAGGCCTGGGAGTCAGAGGGTCTGGGTTCTAATCCTGTCTCTGCCTGGCATCTGCTGTGTAATCTTGGGCAAGTCATATCTCTGGGCCTCAGTTTCCTCATCTGTAAAATGGGGATCCTGCTTCCTTCTACTTAGACTATGAGCTCTATGTGGGACAGTGTTTGGGTCCAGTCTGATTATCTTGTATCTACCCCAGTGCTTAGAAGAATGCTTGACACATAGTAAGCCCTTAACAAATATCATTAAAAAGAAACCTGAGGGCTGCTAATGTAACCCATGCTTCACAGAACATCTCATTTAGCCAACAGAGTCTTGCTGCATCAAATACTCTGGGTTCTCCCACAAATGTGAATTCTCTTTAAAACTTAAAAAAAATCACACAAAAGTGAATAGAGGCTATTGAATAGTTTTAGCCTCATTTTCTTAAGACTAAGGGACATGAGCCTCAGCTAATTTGTACAGCTGCTTTAAATATTGCTGAAGTTTTCATCTTTTTATTATCATTAATTTTGTAAAACAAATATGACCATTTTTGCTTACAAAGAATAGCAATCACTTACCAAGTTAACCGAACACAGTGAGATCTTTTGCTCGCCTGCTCCGTGTAAGTCATTTTCTCAGACTGATCAGCGTAGGCATCTTGTTTAAAATAAGATGAAATATTCACACTTGAAGAACACTGTTTTGTTAGCATTTCTGGGAAAAAATATAGTGTTATTTGACCAAACGATCAATAGTATTCTTTGAGCATTTAATGTGTGCAGAGCACTGTAGTAAGTGATTGAAAGAGTGCAATAGAATAGATTTGGCAGTTGCATTCCCTGCCCTCAAGGAGCTTACAGTCTAGTGGGTAAGACAGACATGAGGGATATATATCTAAGTTGAAAAATGGCCTATTTGGAAAAATCCCAAAATCATCTCTAACAGAAAAGTGCATTGGATTATCACATATCTATTTTAGCACAAGGGTTCAGGTTTGTGATTTGGATTACTTACTGCTTTAGTAATTTAGGTTTTTGATCCAGTGCCTATCCAGTAAAAAAAAAATCACAAAAACTTGGGATTGACATAACTCGATATGCCAAATTGTCTCCTTCTATGAAAGATTAAAACTGTCCAAAAGTGAAGAAGTTCCTAACTTAGATACAGCCTTATTCTAAATCTGAAAATAAACCCCCGATATCAATAATTATTCATTAATGACAAGGGAGTCCTTGTTTAGTTTTAAGATATTCTATGAATAGAATATCACTGGGCTTCCATCTCCCATTCACAATATTCCTTCAATCGTATTTATTGAGCGCTTACTGTTTGCAGAGCACTGTACATACTGTCTGCCCGGGAAGAGATAAGCAAGAGAGTGAAGATGTTGCCTAGTGGAAAGAGCCTAATCTTCTAGAGTGCGAGCCCATTGTTGGGCAGGGATTGTCTCTATTAGTTGCTGAATTGTATTGTCCAAGCGCTTAGTACAGTGCTCTGCACACACTTAGTGCTCAATAAGTATAGCTGAATGAATTAATGAAGAGCATGGGCCTGGGCGTCACAGCACATGGGTTCTAATCCCGGCTCCACCACTTGCCTAGTGTGTGACCTTGGGCAAGTCACTTAACTTCTCTGGGCCTCAGTTTGCTCATCTACAAAATGGGCTTTCAATATCTGTTTTCCCTTCTGTCCTCTCTGTGGGACCTGAGATTATATTTTACCTTCCCCAGTGCTTAGTAGAGTACTTGGTACATAGTAAGCACTTAATAATATGACAATTATTATTCTTCCTTTCCAGGAAAGACCACTGATTGATAACTGACAGATTCTGCCATTTACCCCTCCTTGTTTGGAGTTACTTCCCACGTTTATTAAGCACTTACTATGTGCCTTAAGCTGTGGTAGGTAATCAGATCAGACACAGTCTCTGTATCAAAAAGGGTTCAAACTCTAAGAGACAGAGAGGCAAGTATTTTAGCACCATTTTACAGGAGAGGCACTGAGACACAAAGAGTTTAAATCACACGTCCAAAATCACACAAGACTGGTGGCAAAACAAGGATTACAGCTCATGTCTCCTGACTCTGACTTCCATTTTCAATGCACTAGGCCACGCTCCCTTCCTCGACTGAATCAGTTAATCAATCAAAGGTAATTACTGAGTGCTTACTGTGTGCAGAGCATTTACTAGGCATTTAGAGAACTGAGGAACAGCAGCAGTGAAATTCTCACGTGCTTCCTCCCTCAGCTCTATGGCTCAGCAGATTTTCGCTTCCCGGCCCAAGACGAGGGAAGGAGGAGAAGAAGAGGGAGGAGGAAAAAAAGGAAAAGGAAAGGAGGAAAAAGGAAAGACAAGAAGAAGGATGGAGCATGAAGGACAGGGAAAGTAAAATAAAGAAGTAGACGAGAGGAAAAGGAAATTAAAAATGCAGTTAGGATGGTTCCAGAAGTCCAAGAACTCTACTTCTTCCCTTGCTAATGCTGCAAGCACTGGGTTTGTAAATTTGCTTTTACCTGAACTTCTCTGTGTCTCAGTTACCTCATCTGTAAAATGGGGATTAAGAGTGGGAGCCCCATGTGTGACAGGGACTGTTTTCAACCTGATTACCTTGTATCCACCCCAGCGCTTAGAACAGTGCTTGGCACATAGTAAGTGCTTAACAAATGCCACAACTACTATTATTATTTTTATTATTACCTTCATTCTCGGAGTCAGAGTAGTAGTCTGGAATAAATCCGTATTCTATCAGGGCAGTTTGACAAGCATTTCTAACTACTTCCTTAGCCACATCTCTGAAATCCATTAACTGAGTTGACACCTACAAGTTAGAAGAAATATGCTAGCAATTGAAAGCTTACCTTTAAAGACAGTTGAAAAGTCATGACATTTTCAATTATTGAAGTTGCTTACCTTTTCTAAATTTTTGAATTGATTGTTCCTAAATTCCTCTAAGGTGTATATGTGACCTTTTTCAATGTGACAGAGGCTGACGTCACCGACTCTACAACACATTTCTCGAACATTAAGAACTGCTGGTCGCAGAGACTGCAGAGTGGAAATAAAATGAAATTACAATAATCGATACTAACATTTTATTTTAACATCCATCAAACTTTGGGAAAAGTATGCTTATTTCTGCTTTTACAAATGGTTCTGTTGTCTTCCCCCCAACTGAAAATTCATGTTCTTCTAGCATCAAACCAGATTTCTCGCACACTAGTTATATGATTTCCCTGAATTAGGGGGGAATAGGGGAATTATGGGGGACAAAGGCACAGCAGATAAAAAGAATGATTGGCCTGGGTTGACTATGGAATTAAGCATGAACAGAGAGAAGGAATTTATAAGAATTTTTACATCCAGCCAATATTGTGTGATAACCACTAACGAATCATTTCTCATATAGGAGACGAAGATAATCTAATAAAGTTCATATATGCTAAACCTCCTTTTCACCTGCTCCGCATCTCACTTTCTTCTTCTTCTTCCTCTTTTTTCTCCTGTTCCCTCCCTCCCTAAACAAGAATAGAGGGAATGTCTGCCATAACTGGGATCTCATAGTTACTTTTTGATTAGTTTACTAGAATTGGAGACCCTGATTTATGAAACTGTCCACCAACAAAATCCTTGCCTTGAGCTGAACATTTTCCATCTTCAGACACCACCATGTTTTAAGCTTTGGAGAAATACATTCTTGGGGCCCCGGATGGGAAGTGCAAAGGCAAGGAAAACTTGATCAGTGGATCAGCAATCCACTTTGCAGTTTGGTCACCCACACAAAATCAAGAGTGGTCTCCAGATGGGTGGCTTTTAAGATTCAGGAAGAAGGAATAAATACATACATCATGCACAAAGAACAAATTCTCCTGCAAAGCTTTTCGACATCCATTGATTTTCTTGGAGCGGACATTCTTCCTCCACACTGAAAATGCCTTCCATTTGCGGAAGTTTGCAAATATGGGGATCTTAGTGAGTTCTTTGTGATAAAGATATTCTTGTTCCCATCGATCAAGATCCATAAATTCAGCTTCTCCATTACACATGTGAGTTACTGCTTTTTGGCTGATAGTGTAGTAATCATTTTTATTTATGGCATCAAAGCTTACGATTCTATAAATGAAAAAGTATGTCAATTAGCCAAGCGAACAAGATAATCTAAATTTAAATGGAAAGTCTAAGAAGGTATACCCTTTTTTATTCGTATGGAATAGATTGGAAAAATGAAGCTTATAATTGTTTAAGAAGAAAGGAAACTCTATCGATAGGATGCATACTCATCTTCACAAAACTTCCTCCACAAAATTCCAGGCTCTGTCTCCTTTTCTCCATCCAAGTGTTTCATTCATTCATTCATTCAATCGCATGAACCTGTGTGTCAAAAGGACCTGGATTCTAATCCTGATTCATCACATGTCTGCTGCATGACCTTGGGCAAGTCACTAAACTTCTCAGTTCAAGACGGGTGGTTCAAGATGGTTCAAGACAGTCCATCAGTTCTCTCCCTCTTATTTATCAGTTCTTTTGCTCTCTACGCCTCAGTCTGTACCCTTCACCCCCTGTAAGATAACTTTCTTACTGGGCCTCTCCTCTTGACTCCCTCATCTCAGAACCCCATTTTCATTCCTTTCCTCTCACATGAAGCTCTCTCTGGCCGGACCTGAGCTCTCTCCATCTTCAAAGCCCTCTTGAAAATCTGCTTCTTCGGAGGCCTTCCCAAATTATTCTTTACCTTCCTAGGTCATAGCAATCAGTCAATCAGTGGTCTTTATTGAGCGCTTACTGTGTGCAGATCTCTGTATTAAATGGTGCTTGGGAAAGTATGATGCAATAGAGTTGGTTGACACAGTTCCATAGAGAAGCAGCGTGGCTTAGTGGAAAGAGCCCGGGCTTGGGAGTCAGAGGTCGTGGGTTCTAATCCTGGCTCCGCCACTTGTCTGCCGTGTGACCTTGGGCAAGTCACTTAACTTTTCTGTGCTTCGGTTACCTCATCTGTAAAAATGGGGATTAAAAAATGTGAGCCCCACAAGGGACAATCTGATTACCCTGTATCTACCCCAGCGCTTAGAATAGTGCTCTGCACATAGTAAGTGCTTAACAAATACCATGATATTATTATTATTATTATCCCACATGGCTCTTACAATCTTATGGCCAGTAACTGTCCTTAGTTCTTATATTTATAAACTTCTCCTTGACTGTGAGGTCCATGAGGGACAGTGTTCAGTGGAATGATAGGCACAAAGCAACTACTTAACAAATGCCATTATTATTCTTATTATTAGTCCTTATGTATTTCTTCACACATTCATTTTCACTTAACTATTCAAGCTGCTATGCTCATGCTACAAATAGATGTAAGTGCTCTTCCTTCTTGCACTCTATTTGGGAAAAAAATATGTATTTTTGTCTCCTCCTGATTGTCAGTTCCTTGAGGACAGAAATTTCTACTTTTATTGTATTCTTCCAAATGCTTACTTCAGCGCACAGCAATTTCCAGAGGTTTGGTCTGTTGATGCTAAATGCTTTTTGTAAGATCAACAAAAACAGTATTTCCTTGCATCGGCAGGCCTTGGAGTAAATCCAAAACAGCATTTTGGTTCAGGTGAGCGCACTATATTCTTTAGTAGTCTGCTCAGAATGGTTCTGTGTTCTACCAAGTACTTAGTACAATGCTCTGTACATAGTAAGTGCTCAATAAATACCATTGATTATGATGATGATGAGTGGATTTCTAGAAACTGGCCAGGAATGTCAAATGGGAAGAATTTCCAATGGTTCCTACAAGTCAGCTCTCTAACCTTTCTTCTTAAAGATAGTAATTATTATTGTGCCTTTGAAATCTGGTGACATTTCCTCATTACAGGCAGGGAATGTGTTTACCAACTCTATCGCACTGTATTCACCCAAGTACTTAGTGCCAAGCTCTGCACTTGGTAAGCACTCAATAAATACCATTGATCAATTGATTTTCTTGGTCTTCCAAAATGGAAGGAATGCCCCTGCAGATGTCCGAGATTCAGATTTTCCTCCTTTTTTGTAGATTTATGCAGGGATGACATCAGATCCAGGTACTTTTCCATTTTTCATGAATTTGTGGAAAGTCTTTCCTCAAAAGTTGGAGCTGGGCCCCTGTGGGGTCTCCTCTTCAGTGGTGGAAGCCGTGGTCAGATTCCCTGCAGTGTTTTTGTCATCTGTACAGAATTCCCTCTTTGTCTCTGATATGGTCTTTTTTAAGCACTTATTATGTGATTGACACTGTACTAAATTCTGGGGTAGGCATAGGATCATCAGGTCGGTCACAATCCCTGTAACACATGGGCTCACTGTGTGTGTAGGAAGGAGAACAGATATTTAATCCCCATTTTACAGGTGAGGAAACTGAAACCTGGAGAAGTTACGTGACTTGTCCAAGGTCACACAGCAGGTTAGTGGCAGAGAAAGGATTAGAACCCAGGTCCTCTGACTTCAAAGTTGTGATCTATCCACTGGGCCACTTTAATGATCTAGCATTCATGTGCAAGTGTTCATAGAGCTTCTTTAATAACGAGCAAAAATCTTTAGTCGTGGTCAGAATATTCCTGTAATTCTTTGGCGTTAGCCAAACTGGTCGCACATGTCTTGGTGCAGGTTTTTGTCTATCTCTGTCTTGTTGGGATCATGAGGAGCTGCAACATGTTGTTGATGCATTTGTGTTTCATTATATGCAGTTTTTCATCTCTGAGACATTTTCATCAAACCAGTTGCCTCTATGCTGCCAGTAGTACCTGGGGCTCTCTTGTCCCAAAAGGCCTGCTGTGATATTTGTTGGGTTCTTAATTTTCCAGGAGCTTGATATGTAGCCTTATTGGTCATTTAGATGCCAATTTTTGATTAATTGTTCAAGCTGGGAGCATAAGAGTCGTGGTTTAGTCTAGTACTTGGTCCCTCTCACAGCAGCAGTAATCTGAACACCTTTCAACTCCTTTGGTGGATGACTATTGTCATTTGTTATTGTTATAGTATTTGTTAAGTGCTTACTCTGTGTCAAGCACTGTTCTAAGTGGTGGGGTAGATACAAGTTAACCAGGTTGAGCACAGTCCATTTTCCATATGGGGCTCGCATTCTAAGTAGGAGGACTGAATTCCCATTTTACAGTTGAGGAAACCGAGGTACAGAGAAGATAAGTGACAAGAAGCAGTGTGGCCTAATGAATAGAGCATGGGGCTGGGAGTCAGAAGGACCTGAGTTCTAATCCTGGCTCCTCCACTTGTCTGCTATGTGACTTGGGTAAGTCACTTAAACTGTCTGTATTGCCAATGAAGATCTTTGATTGTATGTTGATTGGTTCCAATTTGGTTTTCTTCAGGCTTATTGTCGGTCCATTTGACTGTATTGAATAAACATACAATCTTTTTTTTTTAACGGTATTCGTTATGTACCATGCACTGTTCTAAGCTCTGGGGTAGATACAGAATAATCAGGTCCCACATGGGGCTCACAGTCTTAATCCCCATTTTACAGATGAGGTAACTGAGGCCCAGAGAAGGGAAATGACTTGCCTGAGGTCACACATCAGACAAGTGGCAGAGCCGGGACTAGAACTCAGGTCCACTGATTCCCAGGCCCATACTCCATCCCCTAGGGGGTGTACTTCATACACACACACAAACACACACACACACCCAGCAGTTGACCTACATTAAACATCTTCTGCGCACTGCTATTACCCACCCATTACTCTCTCACAGTGTGGTAGCCAAATGGAACTACTTCATTTTTCCAATTTTTCTTGTGGGTAATCAAAACAAAGCAAATAGGCACCACCCAAACATAGATCAAGTTATTCTTGTTTCCTACTCATTCATAGGTAGCTTTCTCTTATGGGGTCATTATAATCATGGAATCTCAAAAAAGTACTATTAAGAACGTGACTAGACGTGCGCAGAATGGCTAGCATATTAAAAACTCTTATGAAAAGCACTTTTGGTGAAGTTGTACCTATATTAATAGTGATAATGGGATCAGGGCCTATGAATCTGGATTTGAGCATAATCTGTAGAACTGAAAAGGAAAAAGTCAGGGCCCCTTTTTGCCATGGCCATATGGAGGATTAAAAAAAAAACAAAACACTTTGAAAAAATAACATATAAGAGAAAGGTAGGGGCAGAAAGAAAATTTAGGGAGACAAAAGGAAACAGAGAGAAGGGACAGAGAGATGAGAGGGTGGAGGCATAAGAACTGAGTCAAAAAGACATGAAAGAAACAGAGACAGAAATGGAAGACCAGAGGCAGAGAAACAAAAGAGACATGGATGCAGAGATATCCTAAGATTCAGATGGACAGTTAAAGTGTCAAAGAAATGGAGTCAGAGAATAAGAGGAGAGTCAAAGAGAAATAGAGATTGAGAGGTAGAGACAGAGACAGTGTTAAGAAAATAATTAAGCAGAGGCAGAAATAGAGAACACAAAAGCTGCAGCACAATATGGGAGACTGAACCGCTGACACAGAGGGACAGAGTCAGCAGACACAAAAAGCCAGTTGTAGTGAAACTAAGAAGTAAAGAGAGAAAAGACATAACCAAAATTTTAAGGAAGTTATGTGAAAGTAAAATGCACGCATATTTTAATATACTATATTCACAAACAAGTTTTTTTTTAATCTAAGAAAAAATGAGACAACCTAGAGTCAGGACCAAAATTTCAAATGAGGAAAGTCACTTAAAACAAAAAAGTTTAGTGCCTAGTGCCCAACTCAAGCCAAAGATGAAAAAAAAAAAAGATGGCAGGAGAGACAGAATGTAACTCTATAAATTCCTTTAGAACAATATGCTTTGATGGAAAGGTTGTGAAAAGCAAATATCCAAACAATCTTTGGAATCTGTGTAAAATTAGTCAGCATCTACACATTTTTAATATCCATTAAATCCATTCTTCATACTTATTAATGACCATGCTAAACATTACTCCCGATTGCCAGTAAAATCCATAATTTCCAAAGTGGAAAATGAATATTTTTGCTTCTAAAAAGATAACTTACTTCAGATTGTATGTATCATATTCAATTGATGATTTTGGCACTGCAGGAGTCAGATAAAGAAATCCGAGATCTTTGTTTTCACATATTATTTTAATAATTTGCAAGGGATCGCGAATCTTGGCTTTAATGACTTCATCTCGGGAAGTAAAAATATGTGGAGAAACAGAATATTTGCGGGCACTGATTTTTCTTAAATTGGTACGTGGCAGTTTGGGAGGAGTAGGAGAGAATGTCTCACCAAAATGCTTTTGTTTCTACATGAGGGAAAGAAAAATATGTCAGTTTCTCCTAAAATTTTCTGAACCATGTAGAAAGAGTACAATACAGTAATGACACACTGTGATACAAAATGAGAATTGAGTGATTAGGGAACTCTGCCAACTCTATTTTATCACACTCTCCCAAGCACCTAGTACAATCCTCTGCACACAGTAAGAGCTCAATAAATACAATTGATTGATTGATTGATTGAATGATTGACCGCAATTCTGCATTGGGAGTCAATAGACTGACTCAAACGAATGACCTCTTTGTAAGTCCAAATAGTAGGGGGAGCGGGATCATTATCTGATAATATCCAAAGGATCCAATGTCCTTTGAGAGGCTTGTGGAAGGGCCATTTGGAGATTAGTTCTGCCTTACATGGTCTGAATTCTCTCACATGTTGTTACCTTTTTGGGGATAAAAATACCAAGGATGCCTCACATGCACAGGAATCAATCAACTGATCAATTAAGAGTATACATTGAGCACTTACTTTGTGCAGAACACTGTACTAAGATTTTGGGAAAGTACAAAGAATAAGGATAACCAATCCTTGCCCTTAGGGAGCTTACAGTCTAACAAGGGAGACAGATATTAAAATAAATTACAGACAGGGGAAGCAGTCAAGTACAGAGATACATATGTAAGTGCTGTGGAGGTGTCAGAGAAGCAGCAAAGCCTAGTGGAAAGAGCATGGGCCTGGGAGTCAGAGGAGCTGGGTTCTAACCACAGCTCCACCTCTTGTCCGCTGTGTGACTTTGGGCAAGTCACTTAATTTCTCTGTGCCTCATTTTCCTCTTCTGTAAAATGGGGATTAAATCCTACTCTCTCCTACTTAGACTGTATGCGACAGGGTCTGTATGCAACCTGAATACCTTGTATCTACCCCAGCACTTAGTACAGTGCTTGGCACAAAGTAAGCACTTAATAAATACCATTAAAAAAAGAGAGAAACCAAGGTTAAGTAATTTTTCCACAAGAAGGGAGTGCTGCTTGGAGTTTAAGGAGGATTAGAAGGGGGGAGAATTTGGTTCACCTCTCAGAGTTGCGCCTGGAGAGTTTCCAGTAGTCTACCAGTCTCGACTAAGGGAGGGAGAGTCAAGTAGAGGCCTATCCATTCCATTCCTAGCTTGGGCAGTGGCTAGCGAGTGGAAGGCAATCTGCTACAAGACAAAACTCACCTGTGCTGGGCAGCAGTGGCGTGGGAGAGAGTCGAGGGCAGAGACTCAGGTTTACTGCATGGAAGGAGGCAATGGTGAACCACTTCGGTATCTTTACCAAGAAAACTCTATGGATGCACTACCCAAAATGATTGCAGATGGAGGTGGGACACTCTGGGAGAGATGTGTCCATGGCGTCGCTATGGGTCAGACACAACTCGGCAGTATAAGACAACAACAACAGAATTTGTTTGATTTGGTAAGAAGGAGGTCATTAGTAATTTGGAGAGAGGAATTTTGGAGGAAGGATTGGAAACTGTTTTGCAGAAGTTCAAGGGAGGATTTAGAGGAAAGAAAGTGGAGACAGTGAGTTTGGACAGAAATGGTAGGAAGGAAATTGGCTGTTTACTAGATACGTGAACATGTGTGAAAGTGAAGGGGAAGGAGCCACTGGAGCATGAGAGGATAAAGATGGCACTGATGGAGGTAAGAAGGATGGATTCAAGTATTTTAATAAGGTACAAAGGGAAACACAGGTGGAGGGGGTAGATTTGGAAAGGAGGAGAAAAATTTCTACTTGGGAGATGGCTGGAAAGGATGGGAGAATAAACTGGGGGGAAGTAGGGGAGTTAATCCCAAATGGCTTCAATTTTGACAGTGGAGTAGATGATATCAGGCATAAGAGATGGGGTGGTGCTAACACTAGTTGGCTTGATTGATTGGTGGGGAGAAGTTATGCTGCTGGGCAGAGAAGAGGAGGAGAGAGCAGAGTTCTAATCCCAGCTCTAATTCCGGCTCTGCCACTTGTCAGTTGTACGGCCTTGGGCAAGTCACTGAAATTCTCTGTGTCTCAGTTACCGCATCTGCAAAATGGGGATTGACTGTGAACCTCATTTGAGACATGGACTATGTCCAACCTGATTAGCTTGTGTCTATCCCAGTGCTTAGTACAGTGCCTGGCACATAGTCAGTGCTTAACAAATACCTCATCTGCTACAACTCTATTTTTTATGGTATTTATTAAGTACTTACTATGTGCCAAGCACTGTACTAAGCACTGTAGCACATAGGGGATGATCAGATTGGTCACAGTCTGTGCCCCACATGGGGCTCACAGTCTAAGGATGAGGCAGAAGAAGTATTAACTCGCCATGTGACAGATGAGGAAATTGAGGCACAGAGAAGCTAAGTGACTTGCCCAAGGCCACATAGTAGGCAAGTGCCAGAGTCAGGAATAGAACCCAGGATCCCTGACTTCCAGGTCTGTGCTCCCTGACTTCCAGGTCTGTGCTCTATCCACTAGGCCACTCTGGACTAAATTGGCCTGATACCTGTCCTCCCCACCCCCACCACCCAATCTACCACTAGAACGAAAAACACTTGAAGGAACAGGTTACTTTTTATAATGGTATTTGTTAAGTGTTTACTATGTGCCAGGCACTGTGCCAGGCACTAGGATAGATACAAGCTAATCAGATTGGACACAGTCCATGTCCCACTTGGGGCTCACAGTCTTAATCCCCATTTTATGGATGAGGTAATTTAGGCACAAGGAGGAATCAAGTTGACTTGCCCAAGGTCACACAGCAGACAAGTGGTGGAGCTGGGATTAGAACCCAAGTCCTCTGACTCCTAGGCCTATGCTCTTTCCACTAGGCAAACTGCTTCCCGTGCTCTGTAACTGTAGTAATAATAATATTTTTTCAGCATTTACTGTGTGCAGAGAATTGTACCAAGAGCTAAGAAAGAGTATACGGGTGGGAATTTGAATGTACTTTGCACATTGAAAATGCTTGAAATCCCTCTATCCGACCACAGCCTCATTCACTTATTCATTTAGTCGTATTTATTGAGCACTTACTGTGTGCAAAGCACTGTATTAAGTGCTTGGGGGAGTATAATATTAATTAATTCATTCAATAGTATTTATTGAGTGCTTACTATGTACAGAGCACTGTACTAAGCGCTTGGACTGTACAAATCGGCAACAGATAGAGACAGTCCCTGCCCTTTGACGGGCTTACAGTCTAATCGGGGGATACAGGCAGACAAGAACAATGGCAATAAATAGAGTCAAGGGGAAGAACATCTCATAAAAACAATGGCAAATAAATAGAATCAGGGTGATGTGCATCTCATTAAACAAAATAAATAGGGTGATGAAGATATATACAGTTGAGTGGACGAGTACAGTGCTGAGGGGGTGGGGCGGGAGAGGGGAGGAGGAGAGGGAAAGGGGGAGAAGAGGGTTTAGCTGCGGAGAGATGAAGGGGGGGTAGAGGGAGCAGAGGGAAAAAGGGGGGAGCTCAGTCTGGGAAGGCCTCTTGGAGGAGGTGAGCTTTAAGTAGGGATTTGAAGAGGGGAAGAGAATTAGATTGTTGGAGGTGAGGAGGGAGGGCATTCCAGGACCACGGGAGGACGTGGCCCAGGGATCGACGGCGGGATAGGCGAGACCAAGGGACGGTGAGGAGGTGGGCGGCAGAGGAGCGGAGCGTGGGGGGTAACAAACCAACACATTCCCTTCCTACAGTGAGCTCACAGTCTATGAGCTCTAGAGGGGTCTGAAGGACTCCTCACCTGGCTTCTCTCCCACAAACCTCTTCCCCACAAATCTATCCTGTTCCCCAGAGATCTCTAATCTTTTGACCCCCATCCAATTTTATCATACTACATTTTGCCTCCATACCCAAACTACTTTCCTTGATGACCAAATTGACATCTCTCTACTAAAAGCACTCACTCAACTATCCCTTTGTCCATCTAGTACCAGTAACCCTCAGCCCTGGATCACATTCACAATCTGCTTTCTTCATTCCTGTGCATGAGCCATAGAGTAATGCTGGTGGAAATCTACACATCAGGTCAACCTTGTCCACCTCTATTTCATCCTTGCGTGCTTTAACTCTGTCCAGCAAGATTATTTCTCTATCCTTATTGACACCCATGCTCACTGCTCTTGCGAGTTGTTCCAGACATTTAACTCCCTCCAGAAAATCCTCAACTTCTCCCATCCCTTTCCCCTAATGACCTGGCTACCTACTTTATTGAAAAAATTGAAATAATCAGGCGTGATCTCCCTAAAATCTCCCCAGCTTCTTTCCAGTCCCTTTCTCCTCCTGCCCCTTTTTCAACTCTTCCACCCTTCCCAGCAGTATCTCAAGAGGTCTCCTGCTTTCTCTCAAAATCCGCCCCCTCCACCTGTACATCTGATCCCATCCCTTCACACCTCATCACAACACTTTCCCCCACCCTTCTTCCCTTCCTCACCACCATCTACAACTCTGCCCTCTTCAATAGCTTCTTCCCCACTTTCAAACATGCTCATGTCTACCCTACCCTAAAAAATCCCCTGACTTCATGGTTCACTCCAGTTATTGCCCCAAATCCCTCCTACCAATCCTCTGCAAACTCCCCTAGGTAAGTACCCACTGTCTAAAGTTCCTCTCCTCCACTTCTCTCTTTGACCCCCTCCAATCTGGTTCCTGTCCCCTTCACTCCACAGAAACCCCCCTCTCAAAAGTCACAAATGATCTCTTTCTTGCCAGATCCAATGGCCTCTACTCCATCCTAATCTCCCTCAACCTCTCAGCTGCCTTTGATACTGTGGACCATCTTCTTCTCCTGGATAATTTGATAATGTTTCCAACTTTGGCTTGACTGACCTCTCCTGGTTCTCCTCCTATCTCTCTGGTCACTCATACTCAGTGTCTTTTGCGAGCTCCTCCACCGTCTCCCACCCTCTAACTGTGAGTATCCCTCAAGATTCTGTTCTGGGTCCCCTCCTAATCTCCATCTACACCCACTCCTTTGGGGAACTGATTCAACCCCATGGCTTATTTATTTTCTTAATGAAGCGTACATCGCCTTGATTCTATTTAGTTGTTTTTACGAGATGTTCTTCCCCTTGACTCTATTTATTGCCATTGTTCTTGTCTGTCTGTCTCCCCCGATTAGACTGTAAGCCCGTCAAACGGCAGGGACAGTCTCTATCTGTTGCCGACTTGTTCATTCCAAGCGCTTAGTACAGTGCTCTGCACATAGTAAGCACTCAATAAATACTATTGAATGAATGGCTTCAGCTACTTCCTTCAGGCAGATGATTCTGCAATTTCATCTCCAGCCCTGATCATTCTCACTCTCAGCAGTCAAGACATTTCCTCCTGCCTTCAAGACACCTCTACTTGGACATCCTGCCATCATGTCCCCCAGAGTCCATATCTAAAACAGAACTCCTTATCTCCTCACACAAACCACATCCTACCCCTGACTTTCCCACCACTGTAGAAAGCACCTCCATCCTTCCTGTCTCACAAGCCCATAACTTTGGCATTAACCTTGACTCCTTTCTCTCATACAACCCATATATTCAATCTATCACCAAATCCTGTCAGTTCAACCTTCACAACACTACTAAAATCCATCCTTACCTCTCCGTGCAAACTATCACGTTAATCCAATCCCACCATGATTACTGTACCAGCCTCCTTGCTGAGCTCCTTGCCTCCTGCCTCTCCCCACTCCAGTCCATACTTCACTCTGCTGCTTGAACCATTTTTTAACAAATACATTCAGTTCATGTTTCCTCACTCCTCAAGAACTCCAGTGGTTGTCCCATCCACCTCTGCATCAAACAGAAATCCCTTAAACAGAATTCCCTTACCACCAGCTTTAAAGCAGTCAATCACCTTGCCCTCTCCTACCTCACCTTCTTATCCTCCTACTGCAAAGCAGCCCACACACTTTGCTCTTCTAATGCCAACCTACTCTCTGTACCTCATTCTTGTCTATCTCGCCGACAACTTCTCAGCTATATCCTGCCTCTGGCCTGAAACACCCTTCCTTTTTATATCCAACAGGCAATTACACTCTCCATCTTCAAAGCCTTATTGAAGGCATGTTGCCTCCTAGAGGCTTTCTCTGTCTAATCCCCAATTTTGTCTTTTCCCATGTCCTTCTACATTGCTCTGACTTGCTTTCTTTATTCATCACCCCCAAAACCCAGCCTCACAGCACTGTAAATATCATTTTCTTAAAATACCATTTGGAAAACATCATTAACCCTCCTCAAAAACTCACTTCTTTCATGAAACAAAACCTTAAACTCACTGACTCCAAGGCTCTTCCTCTGGCTCTGACTTCCAGACCCATGCTCTTTCCTCTAGGCCTCGCTGCTCTCCCTCAACTTTCTTACAAGCTCATTGCAGGTAGGGAACGTGTCTACCAGCTCTGTTACGTTGTACTCTCCCAAGTGCTTAGTACAGGGCTCGGCACACAGTAAGCTATCAATAAATATGGTTGAATCTCCTCTCTGGCTACACTCATCCTACTCTTCACTTCTCCGAAGCTAACCTTCTAAATTTGGCTCTTTCAAAACCATCTCGGACACACCAGTCGTGTCTTTTCTCTAGCATGGAACTTTCCCCCTTTCCCTCAGGACTTCCAAGTGACTTTTCTTCTTATCTTTAAGCTCTCATAAAATATCACCTCTTCCAAGAACATTCTTTGAATAATTCTTCATTACCCCAATCAATCTTCCCTATGAACCACCTCACCTCGCAGATGGAGCTGTTTATTTAATGGCATATTTTTGTTTTAACTGCATCTATACTCTTCTGCACAATATTAAAGACATTTTATGATCCTGTATGTGCCATTATGGCATCTCTGAGAGTGAAGATGATTCCATGGGAATCCGAAAAAGACATCAAGAACATTTCAGTGATCTTCTCAACACACTTCCATTATATATAGTATGAATATATTAGTAATGAATATTCTCATAAATGCAATATAAATATATGCATATATGTTCACACACATACATACACATATATTTTATACATATATATACACACACATATATAATATATGCAAATATGTTCACACACACATACACACATATTTTACATATATACATAATTATCCCGATTAGACTGTAAGCCCATCAAAGGGCAGGGACTGTGTCTATCTGTTGCCGATTTGTACATTCCAAGCGCTTAGTACAGTGCTCTGCACATAGTCAGCACTCAATAAATACTATTGAATATGATATGATATATATCATTTTTGGATTCTCATGGAATCCAAATTTATTTATTCCTCTATTTTATGTGATGTGTCTGCTTGCTTCCTCCATTATCAGTAGTATTTATTGAGCACTTTATTAGAAAGTATAAGCATTTAATTAGTTTAATTAGAAAGTATAAGCATTAGAAAGTATAAGCATTTCTACAGAAAATACTGTACCTGTTTTTCCTTCAAGTCATCTTGACGTTCCAGAAAATGAGAACTTCCAGGTGATTCAGTGGGAGATACTCTTTTCTCAGATAAACTAGTTGGTTTTAGTATTCCACAACTTATTAAATGCTCTCTGTTCTTCTTGTATATGTACTCAGGCTGTTTCTTATCTTGATAGATTTTTAGTGCAGGCTTTGAAGGAAAAAAAAGTTTTTATTTTTATCCTCTCCTAGATGAAATAAATGCTAATTAAAACAATGAAATTCAAAACTTTGGCATGAAATGTCTTCCATGTGCTAACTGAAATACAGGATCATAAAAAACTGTAGTCAAATTGGCTGCTGTTAAAGTTCAGAATGAGGCGGAATGTTTTGGGTTTAAGTAAGCACTAGTCTGGCCTGGGGCTTCTTCATGGAAGTCGCTCCTGGTCAGGATTGATAACAAGTGGTTTGGATTGTTTGTAAATCATTCACAATCCTGAGAATATCTGGGGAAACAGGTTGAATCTTGGGGAACTAAGCCAGAACCCTTGCGGGCAGGTAATGTGCCTAACAACTCTGTTTTATTGCACTCTGCCAAGCACTTAGTAAGGTGCTCTGTACAAAGTAAGCACTCAATAAATATCACTGATTGAACAAACACTGTTTGTTCTAGAAAAGATTTCAAACCAATCCAGCTGTCCCAGGAGGGAGCACACCAAGAAACAGAGATTGGATCTATTCCCACCTGTATATGTTTTCTCAATGCTTAGTACAGGACTCTTCACCCAGTAAGCCCTACGTGGGACACCCTGATCACCTTGTACTAACGCAGTGCTTAGAACAGTGCTTGGCACAGAGTAAGCGCTTAACAAATGCCTTCATTATTTTGGGAAGCAGCATGGCTCAGTGGAAAAGAGCCTGGGCTTTGGAGTCAGAGGTTATGAGTTCGACTCCCTGCTCTGCCACTTGTCAGCTGTGTGACTGTGGGCAAGTCACTTCACTTCTCTGTTCTTCAGTTACCTCATCTGTAAAATGGGGATTAACTGTGAGCCTCACGTGGGACAACCTGATTACCCTGTATTTACCCCAGCGCTTAGAACAGTGCTCTGCACATAGTAAGCGCTTAACAAGAGAAGCAGCGTGGCTCAGTGGAAAGAGCACGGGCTTTGGAGTCAGAGCTCGTGAGTTCGAATCCCAGCTCTGCCACTTGTCGGCTGTGTGACTGTGGGCAAGTCACTTAACTTCTCTGTGCCTCAGTTCCCTCATCTGTAAAATGGGGATTAAGACTGTGAGCCCCATGTGGGACAACCTGATTCCCCTATGTCTACCCCAGCGCTTAGAACAGTGCTCTGCACATAGTAAGCGCTTAACAAATACCAACATTATTATTATTATTATTATTAACAAATACCAACATACATTAAAGCTCATACAACCTTCCATTCCTACTAGGAATGGTGCAACAGGAGTTCTAGCTTGTATTCGGTTATAGTAAAAGAATCATCTTGATTCACTTTGGTGCCTCCGTCTGGAGAGTAGGTGGCCTTGTCCTCTCCTTGATCCCAGTCTCTCCTGCTCTGATCCATTCCACCCCCTTAAAATGTTTTTATGGTATTTGTTAAGCACTTTCTATGTGTCAAGAATTGTTCTAAGCGCTGGGGTAGATACAAGTTAATATCGGGTTGGACACAGTTCCTGCCCCACATGCGGCTCACAGTCAAGCAGGAGGGAAAACAGTTACTGAATCCCCATTTTACTATTGATGAAATGGAGGCACAGAGAAGTTAAGCAACTTACCCATGGTTACACAGCAAACACATGGTTTGATTGTGTTTTGTTTTGTTGCCTGCCTACCCTTTTTAGACTGTGAGCCTGTTGTTGGGTAGGGACTGTCTCTATCTGTTGCTGAATTGTACTTCCCAAGCGCTTAGTACAGTGCTCTGCACGCAGTAAGTGCTCAATAAATATGATTGAATGAATGAAGTGGTGGACCTGGGTTTAGAATACAAGTCCTCTGGCTCCCTGGCCCATGCTTCACCCTCTAGGCCACTCCACTTTTCCTTTTTCCTTTCTTTCTCTCACCAAGTCATGGATTTTTCCATTGTTTTCCCTGGCTCCCTTGTGTGACCCCACTCCCTCCTCCAATTCCTGTTGCTACTCCCATGGTGGCAGGGACCAGAACAGGGTGGGGTTAAGGGGAGAGTTCCTCTCCCAGGCCTATCAGCCCATCCTGGTTCCTGAGGCTGGAGTGGTTCTGATGACTTTAAGTGGGGAAGGGGCTGGCCTGGCCATGAAATATGTCAAAAAAGGAATTTGAAAAGCCTTGCCAGGTCAGGGAAATGAGGGATGGGAGTGGGGAGAATTCAAGGCTTTTGTAAGTGTGGGGAGTGGGGGAATATTGAGCCCTTCCTATATGCAGAGCACTGTAATAAACGCTCAGGAGAGTACAGTGTAACAGAGTTATACGAATTTCCTGCCCACAACAAACTCAGAGTCTAGGAGACAGACATTACTATAAATGAATATAAATAAAGCCATGGGAATGGGGGAGAAATGGGATGAAGGTTTAAAGGCCAGTGGGGGAGAGGGGTTGGGGAGTTTTCTGATGCCCTCTAGACTATAAGCTCATTTTGGGAAGGGGATGTTTCTGTTATTTCTTCTGTACTCTACGAAGTGCTTAGTTCAGTTCTCTGTGCATAGTAAGTGCTCGAAAAATATGACTGACTGGAGTGGAGTCACCATTGAGGATGGACTTGACTCTAACTTTCATTGAAGTGTCTACCATTTTACTGCATTTTACTGCATTTTACTGCAGAACTCTTCCAGGGACCGTGAATCCAGGGAATGGCTAGAGGCCAGTCCAGAATCTCCAGGACCAGTGACACTAAGAGTCTCTCTGGGGAACTCTGGGTGGTATTAGTTCTGCTGTGAATACCAACTCTGTAGTACTGTATTTCCCCAAGAACTTAGAACAGTTCTCTTTACATAGTAAGAGCTCAATAAATACCAATGATTGATTGATGGACTGAATAAAATGAGTGGTACCTAAATAGACCAAGGAAGCAGCCAATTTAGACTTTCCTCATCATCATTGGAATTTTGTTATGCATTTATTTATTTTACTGGCATTTGTTAAGCACTTACTAAATGCTAATCTACCCCAAGTATCTAACTTGGGGTAGATAAAAGTTAATCAGGTTGGACACGGTCCTTGTCCCACATGAGGCTCACAGTCTTAACCCCCATTTTTCAGATGCGGTAACTGAGGCACAGAGAAATGAAATGGCTGCTAGCCCCAGGTCCCAAAGGAGACAAGTGGAGGAGCTGGGATTAGAACCCAGGTCCTTCTGACTCCCAGGCCCATGCCTTCTCCACTAGGCCACGCTGCTTCTCTATGTAGCATTACTAAGCACTTACTGTGTGCAGAGAACTATATTAAGTGCTTGGAAGAGCACAGTTCAACAGAGTTGGCAGACAAGTTTCCTGCCCACAATAAGTTTACAGTAATGTAGAGGACTTCCCAAGTTAACTTCCTGGTTAAACTATACAACCAAGGGATTCACAGACCCTAAATGCAATCTCTTCCATAGGAGAAGCCAGATTAAGGGGGATAAAAAAGGGATAGGTCTTCCTCAGTCCAAACTGCATTCCACTTCAGCTACTACTACCAAAATCCCACGATGAATATGTGCAATTTAGTTTAAACAGTGATGCTGGAGTAGCCTGTCAGCATGGAGAGCTGGATAAAGCACAGGCCTGGGAGTCAGAAGTTCATGACCTGGCTCTGCCTCTTGTCTGCTGTGCGACATTGGACAAGTGACTTCACTTGTCTGGGCCTTTATTACCTCATCTGTAAAATGGGGATTGAGACTGTATGCCCCATGTGGGACAGGGACTGTGTCCAACCCGATTTGCTTAGTTCAGTGCTTGGCTCATAGTAAAAATTTAACAATACCACAAGTATTATTATTATTATTATGATAGACGAGTCCAATTACAAAGATTGCATGATTGAGCACCTGCATAAAATAGTGATAATTCTAGTAGTTGGCACAGTTTACTCACACTTTATCTCTGTCAGGTGAGTTCCCACTGGGGCATGGAGGGCAGGGAGCATGCACTCAGAGGGTGCAGCACATTGTTGCAGGGCCTGCAAGAATCTTTCCTACAAAACTATATGTGGCCAGGGTGACAGAATGCATAATGACATTGCTGTGCCATGGAAGCCTCCAGAGTCCCTGTGGTCTTTGTTGCCCATGTTAGCCAGCTCTATTCAAGATTCCCTTTGGGTTTGTCCACCACACAAGACACCTTAAGCAGTTATTTAGCCACTAAAGTCCGACCTACACCTCATTGTGGTGTGGAAATGAAACTGCCAGAGGTAGGAGAAGGCTTATGCCTTTAATGGTGAAGTTTTTTTAGTCTAAGCAGTAAATTGTTGGCGAGTTACCAATGCCCTTCCAATGGTTGGCATTTTCTTCAAGTGATACATCAAATCGCTCCTAAAGTTTTTTGCTAGACCAAAGAAAAAATCTTGCTCTCAATAGAACTACTATTGCATGATGTCCCGTTCAACTACCTTATCTTTTATAACAGGGGTAGACATTATTTTGAGCATGTGGATATTTGCACACAGAGTCTTTCTGGGCTCAGAGTGAGGCCCCAGGGGGTTGGATGGGGTGGGAAGGATGGAGTTAAACCACTGAAAAGCAGCCACTCCTGTCTGGGATGATTTTTACCTAGCTCTGAGTCAGCAAACGATGCCATAGTAGAACAGTGGAGAGTGAGGGTTTCTGACTGAAACCACTGCTGGTTTAGAGAAAGTTAGGAATCGCTGCTGGCTTAGAGAAAGTGCTTTTTGACACTTGAGAGGCAGTGCATGGGTCTGGGAGTCCGCTCTACCACTTGTCTGCTGTGTGACCTTGGGCAAGTCACTTAACTTCTCAGTGCTTTAGTTTCCTCATCTGCAAAATGGGCATAAAATGCTTACTCTCTGACCTCCTTAAACTGTGAGCCCATGCAGGCCAAGGGCTTTGCCCAATTTGCCCAAGTCACTTAACTTGTTCATGCTTCAGTTTTCTCAACTGTGATATGGGGCTAAAATGTCTCCTCTTCTCCATTGGACTGTGAATCCCAGGTAAAGCAAGGACTTTGCCTGATCTACTTATACTGTATCTTCCTCTGTGCCTACACAGTGTTTGGCATATAGTAAGCCCTGAATAAATACTAGATTTTTTATTAGTATCATTCCAGATTTAAAACAGTGGTATTAATAGTTATAACTTCTAACTATAACAACTATAAGGTAGGAATTGTCTCTATTTATTGCCCAATTGTACTTTCCATGTGCTTAGTACAGTGCTCTGCACACAGTAACCACTCAATAAATGAGTGACTGAATGAATGGATAACTATAGTATATAGTATAGATAACTATAACTTCCCTATAGTTTTAGAGAAGCAGCATGGAGTAGTGGATAGAGCACGGGCCTGGGAGCCAGAAGGTCATGGGTCTGCTGTGTGACCTTGGGCAAATCACTTACTTTCTCTGGGCCTCAGTTATCTGTAAAATGGCAATTAAGATTGTAAGCCCCATGTGGGACAGGGACTGTGTCCAACCTGATTAGCTTGTATCTACCCCAGCGCTTAGAATAGTGATTCACACTTAGTAGGGCTTAATAAATACCATTACTATTACTATCATTATAACGGCTCTATAAGGAGTAACATGTTGATAATCAATATAATACTTTCTAATCCAAATATCAAGGAATCTTTTAGAATTTTGGGGGGTAAAACAAAATGTGACATCATTTCTAGCAGTTCATCCCCAAATATTCATCAGTCTGGCCAAAATTTTAGGCATATGGAGTATGTGGGTATCTGCTAATTTACAATGCTAATACACAGAAGAGAACACTCCTTGAAGGGGGAAAATAGAGATGTAAAACTAATATTTGCATGGTTAACTGATATAAATGATTTAGGGCATTTTCCACTTTTGATAAGTATATCTCTCATTTATCAAGCAGCATATCAAGCAGCTAGGTGTCTTTTCTTTTCTATCAATCAGTCATATTTATAAAGAGCTTACTATATGCAGAACACAGTACTAAGCACTTGGGAAAGTACATAACAACAATATGACCAACAATTTCCTGCCCCTAGTCCTCAGTTGATTCCAAAGGTCAATTATTTTATGACCTGAAACACTGATGTATAGATCAGCCCATGATCATCAGATCTACAATTTTGGGTGTTTTTTTTTCCCCCCAAATTAAAAAGCCGAACTTGCATACCTTTTGAATACCCAAATGATAGCTTTCCTGCCCTCTTTTCTGTTTGGGCAGTCCTGACAACCATAAATTACCGGGGAAGGCACAGCATTTTGAAAAAAAAGACATCGACTCTTTCTCCATGGCACCATTTGGTAGTTAGCTTCTACTCTAAACTCTCAATAAAACAGCACTCTACAGCCCGGAAGAATCAACAGTCTCATGCCTCCTTACCAGATACACCAGACTGTTGGAAATTTTGGCTGTTTCCATATTCTTAGCAGAATGTGGCAAAACAGAGAAAAAAGTAAAATGTTAAGGGAGGTCGTTTCTCTCTCTCTCTCTCTCTTTAAAAAGAGTCAGCCCCTGGAACTATTTCAGTTCCAAAAACGGAGTTTCTAGCTTCCACAAACTTAACAGCAACTGAAACGTCTCTGAGGAACATACCAACGGTTCCAGTCTGGTAGGCTGCTGCAGTTTCCTCGTCCTCTCTTGCGCTCTGGTACTATGCATAAAGTTCAGGACGCAGGCATCTGTCGGTCTTTTGGGAGGGGCCATGAAAACAAGCCTTTCTTGCAGTCTGAGGGGACTAGATTTGGAAGGCGCTTGTCCCTCATGCTTCTCAGTGAGGTTATCCAGGTTTTTCCCACTGGAGGAGGGGAGAGGGGAATGGTGCTGCGAAGCACCGCCGTTTCTAGACATCGAACTCTGGAAAATAGAAATCACATATTAAATACAGCCGCGTGGTTGGGTTTTTTGTTGTTGTTGTTTGTTTCCCCCTCTTTTCAAACTCCCCCCAATCCGTAATTGCTTGGCTCCAGATTTTGGAATCTGGTACTACTGAAAATCAAACATGATCCCCATTGGCAGAGCATCCTTCGGACCGGAGCCTCGCAAATCAATTCTCTCTTTCCCACGCTGGTCCGGGAGCCCGGGAAAGCGGATTTCTCACTCGGGAGCAACTCTCGGATTCGCGCAGAAACTTTTCTCCCCAAGGAGAGACTCCGGTCCTCCCGGCGCGACTGTTTCTGGTTGCCTAGTAACCGCCCAGCGCTTCCCGAAGTGCATCGCGCCGCGCGTCCGGAGCCGTAGCCATAGCAACGCGCATCCGCGGCTCCTCCCCGTGAGCCAATCTCCTCCCCCGAGTCTGTCCTTCCCATTTCTTCAGGCCACGCAGCTTCATATTAACAACAATGTGGATAATTGTGGTGTTTTGTAAGCGCTTACTATGTGCCAAGCACTGTACTAAGCACTGAGGTGGATACCAGCAAATCGGGTTGGACACAGTCTCAATCCCCGTTTTAAAGATGATGTAAAGGAGGCACGGAGAAGTGAAGTGACTTGCCCAAGGTCACACAGCAGACAAGTGGTGGAGTCGGGATTAGAACCCATGACCTCCTGACTCCCAGGCCCGTGCTCTATACACTGCACCATGCTGCTTAAGCACCCTCCCACTCCAATTAATCAATCAGTGTTATTTATTGAGCGCTAACTGTAGTCAGAGTACTAACCAACTGGGAGAGTGTTACAGCACAATAGAGTTGGGAAAGATCAGTTCTCTGCCCAAGACGAGCTCCAATAAATATTTGTCCTCAAATGGTAACCTGCCCTCCAACAGAGCACTTACTGGACACAGGAAAAGCCACAACATCTTCAATCATTCAATCAATCGTATTTATTGAGAGCTAACTGTGCAGGGAACTGTACTAAGCGCTTGGGAGAGTACTGAGGAAGGGTGGCCACGGGCGAATACAGAGGGACGGCCCAAAAGCAGCAAGTGGGCAGTCCAAGGCAGGTATACTGACTACGGGAGAGGACATTAGGGAGGCTTCAAGCCCCAAGCGCGAGGTTCCCCCAGCACCTAACAGCGAATAATGGTTCGTTATCAAAAGGCGAGCCGACCTGAAGTCGCCACAAACAATCGGGCTAATCAGGAAGCGAGACAATGCCTACGGGCATGTTAACCAAGTATAAAAGGAGAAGAACAAAGGACTTGGGGGCGCTTCCCTTCCCTCGAGGGATCGCCCGCCACTTTCAAATTACTGGCGTTATCATTCGGACAGGGGGCTGGGAGTTGGGAGTGAAATAAACTTGTTTTGGCCTTGTTTATTCTTTACTCACCAAGGTTCTGAACCGTAGTAGTCGGTAGCGGATCGCCAACAGTACCATATAGCAGAGTTGATAGACACATTCCCTGCCCACAAGGAACTCACAGTTTAGAGGGGGAGACAGATATTGATATAAATAAACAAACTGTATATATGTACATACATTCCCTGCCCACAAGGAACTCACAGTATAGAGGGGGAGACAGACATTGATATAAAGAAACTGCATATAGGTGAATAAAGGGAGCAAATCAGGGTGATTCAGAAGGGAGTGGGTAAAGAAGAAATTGGTGCTTTGTCAGGGAAGGCCTATTGGGGTAGATGTGTCTTCAATAAGGCTTTGAAGGTGGAGAGAGCAATTGTCTGTGATAAATGAAGAGGGCGGATGTTCCAGGCCAGAGACGGGACATGGGCGAGAGGTCTGTGGAGAGATGGATCCAGGTAGTGTGCGTAGGTTAGCCTTAGAGGAGCAAAGTGTGCAGGCTGGCTTGGTAATAGGAGAACAATGTGGTGAGGTAGGGGTCAAAGTGATCGAGTGCTTTAAAGCCGACGCTAAGGAGTTTCTCTTTGATGCCGAAGTAGATGGCAACCACTGGAGGTTCCTGAGGAATGGGAAAGCTGGAAGGAAAGTGAAAGATCAGATTGTGGCGATGTTATTGAGTTCCAGTTAATGTTCCTCCTCACCCTTATCACTGAAAACTGGATCTCCCCAGACAGCACTGTCTTCCCCCTGCACTCACTCCTGAGGGGCCATCATCAATCAGTCAATGGTATTTATTGAGTGCTCACTATGTGCAGAGCATTGTACTAAGCACTCTGGAGAGTATAGTACATCAGAATTAGCAGACACATTCCCTGCTCATAATGATCTAACAGTCCGGAGGGGGAGAAAGACATTCATATAAATATATTATGTTAAATTATACATTACAGATATGTACATTAGTCACCCTCTCAGGCTTGCACCTGGAGAGTTTCCAGTATTCTACCAGTTTCAACTAAGGGAAGGAGAGACAAGCAGAGGCCTATCCATTCCCTTCCTAGCTTGGGCAGTGGCTAGCGAGTGGAAGGCAATCTGCTACAAGTCAAAACTCACCTGTGCCAGGCAGCAGCGTCATGGGAGAGGGTCAAGGGTGGAGACTCAGGTTTAGTGCGCGGAAGGAGGCAATGATAAACCACTTCCGTATTTTTGCCAAGAAAACTCTGTGGATCCACTACCAGAACGATCGCAGATGGCAGTGGTGCGTTCTGGGAGAGATCTGACCATGGTGTCGCTATGGGTCAGACACGACTCAACATCATAAGACAACAGCAACGACATTAGTCAAGTGAGTCATTCAGTCAATTGCATTTACTGAGCACTTACTGTGAGCAGAGCACTATCCTAAGCACTCAGGAGAGTGCAATTTAACAAGATAACAGACACATTCCATGCTCACAATGAGCTTACTTTCTGGAGGGGGAGACAGACATTAATATAAATAAAGTTACAGATATGTACATACGTGTTGTGGTGCTGGGAGCGGACATTCATTCATTCACTTAATCTCATTTATTGAGCGCTTATTGTGTACAGACCACTGTACTAAGCACTTGGGAGAGTACAGTACAATAATAAACAGATACATTCCCTGTCCACAGTGAGTTCACAATCTAGAGGGGGAGACAGATATTAATATATACAGATAAAATAAATAAATATTTACATACCTGTGTGGGAATGGAGGGAGTATGAGTGAAGGGATCAAGTCAGGGTGATGCAGAAGGGAGTGGGAAAAGGGGATAGGAGAGTTTAGTCAGGGAAAGCCTCTTGGAGGAGATATGCCTTAAATAAGGCTATGGAGTTGGGGATTGTAATTGCCTGATATGAAGAGGGAAGGCTTCCCAAGTGACAGGTTGGCTGTGAGATAAACAGAATTGAGGTACAGTAAGAAGGTTAGCATCCGAGGAACCAAGAGTGCAGGCTGGGTTGTAGTAAGAGAGTAGTGAGGTGAGATGGAAGAGTGGGGGGACAAGGTGATTGAGTGCCTTAAAGCCAATGGTGAGGAGTTTTTGTTTGATGCAGAGGTGGATGGACAACTACTGGAAGTTCTTGAGGAGTGGGGAAACATGGCCGAAACTTTTTTGTAGAAAAATGATCTGGACAGCAGCGTGAAGTAAGGTCTGGAGTGGGGAAAGACAGGAGAAAGAAAGGTCAGCAAGAAGGCTGATCTAGTAATCAAGGTGGGATAGGGTAAGTGCTTGGATTGATGTGGTAGCAGTTTGGATGGAGAGGAAAGAACAGATTTTAGTGAAGTTGTGAAGGTCGAACCAACAGGATTTAGTGATGGATTGAATATGTGGGTTGAATGAGAGAGGAATCAAGGATAACGCAAAGGATAATGTCGAGGACAGGATTGGTAGGAAGGAAATGGGACGAGAGCTGGAGGGGTAGTAGGATCAAGTGACGGTTTTATTTAGGATAGGAGATGGATTAGAATAAGTTGGAGAATGTAGAGTTGAAAATAGCTTAGAGGGAGGAAAGAAGAGTGTTTGCAAGTATTTTAATAAGGCGCAAAGAGATGGAGTTGGAGGTGCAGGGGGGCGGTAATTTCAAAAGGAGGTGGTAGATCTCTTGGGAAATGGCAGGGAAGGATGTGAAAGTGGATGGAGGAAGGGAGAGGTCATTATCGGGGAAAGTAAGTGAGATATTTTGGGGAGTTAATATCAGGTGATTTCAATTTTGTGGATGAAGTAGATAGCAGAATCACTGGGGGCTATAGACTAGGGATTTAAGGAGAGAGTTGAAAGTCTGAAAAAATTGACATGGGTCATGGGTATGAGAGTCAATAAGGGAGGAGAAATAGTTTTACTGTGCAGAGGATAGAACAGAGTTATAGCAGTTGAAGATGAGCTGAAGATGGACGAGGTCAGTCTATCTGGATTTCCAGCAGTATGCATTAATTCAATCATATTTATTGAGCACTTACTGTGTGCAGAACACCCTACTAAACACTTAGGAGATTACAATATAACAGTGAACAGATACATTCCCTGACTGTTCAATAGCGCGACAATATGAGTGGAGAAAGCATTTTATGGAAGTGATCTAGGGTTAAGTTTGCCTTAGGAAGAGTGGAGGGAAGGAGTTGAGTTCAGTGAAGAGGGTAGAGTTGAGGGCGTGACTTTGCGTGTCAAAAGAAGGGAAATTGAATAAGGAGACCAAATCGGGCAAAATGGTCTGGGACTGGTCTCACAGCAGATGTGTGGTGGAGCTGAGATTAGAACCCAGGTGTTCTGGTTCCCAGGCCCATGTTCTTTCTACTAGCTCACACTCCTTCTCATTCTGCATCCCCACTCAGCCACCGCTGTCTTGAATACTCAGATCCATTTCTGCCACTGCATGACATAGTCCCCCCTCCCCAAATGGCAGGAGCCTCTCCTACAGTTTGTCTCTCAAATCCAACCCCTCAGTAGTCATAATGGCCACAAAAAGGTCGTGGGCTTCCAGAAAACAAGTGCCCAGACCTGTCTTTCTATCAGAAGGAAATACTGAAACGCCACTGGCCAAGTTTATGCTCTGTATTTTCCTCTCTAGACTGTAAGCAAGTTATGGGCAGGGAACGTATCTACTAACTCTGTTGTATTGTTCTCTCCCAAGCACTTAGTACAGTGCTCAGCACAGAGTAAGCACTCAGTAATGCTCCTGATTGATTGATTGACTTTTTAACTGTCAGCCTCTAGGAACCCCTACTGAATATTACCATTAAATGTTTGAAACACACCCTCTAGCAGAATTATTTCCTTAGTTACTCCAATTTAGACTGAGTCTCAGGTGGGACCTGATTATCTTACATCTATTTAGAGAAGCAGCGTGGCTCAGTGGAAAGAGCCCGGACTTGAGAGTCTGAGGTCATGGGTTTGAATTCTGGCTCTGTCCCTTAGCAGCTGGGTGACTGTGGGCAAGTCACTTCACCTCTCTGGGCCTCAGTTCCCTCATCTGTAAAATGGGGATGAAGACTGTGAGCCTCACGTGGGACAACCTGATGACCCTGTATCTACCCCAGCGCTTAGAACAGTGCTCTGCACATAGTAAGCTCTTAACAAATACCAACATTATTATTATTATCTATCTCACTGTTCAGCACAGTCCTTGGCATACTGTAAGCGCTTAAGAAAAACCACAAGAATTATTATTGTTCTTCTTCTTATTAGTTGGCATCATGTCAAAACAACTGAGTTTTCTTCAGTGACCTGTGAGAAACTTACAGGTTAAAACATGGGATTGACATGTTAATCCACCCTCAATCCTGTTCTCAAAGCATTTATCATTTCAACAGAGGGTTTCTTCTGGCATGTTTAATATAATCGATAAAGCTTAAAGCCAGGGGTGCAAGGAGCTCTGAGTGTGCTTTACGCACACTTTTGAGATGAATGGATAAGGTTAGGCTTACCTTTAGGAACTGGAAGTTTATAAACCCACAAACACAATATCCACATAAGAACATTAATCATTATGATGAGAGGAGAATGAATAATAAAAACAATAATACAAAAACTGAGGATTAATTTCAAGCAAAAAATAGAGACTCCTGTGTTGCTTATTTCTTGGGTGTTCTGTCTTTAATGCTCAATGCTTCAGGTGATGGTTCCTTCAAATTGAAGGTTAATTATGTTATCATAATAAAATGAAAATATTTTAAAATATTGAAATACTAAAATAGGATAGATAATGCACTTGAAAGCCACTCGTTAAACTGGACCCTTTGTATTGGAGGTAGTAATAATTGAATTTATTAAGTGCTTACTGTGTGCAGAGTGCTTAAGCTCCCCTTATAATCGTAAGTTTCTTGTGAGCGGGTAACGTGTTTACCCACTCTGTTATATTCTCCCAAGCGTTTAATATAGTGCTTCGTACACAGTAAGCGCTCAATAAATACAGTTGACTGATTGATTAATTGACTGTCCACGGTCCGAAAGAAAATGCACAGGTGGGAAATTAAGCACGATCCCTCTCCCTCCTGGTGCATCCTCAATCCCACGGATCCTAAATTCTGAGGGGAACAGAAAGCCTTAAGAAACAAAGACTGTTCGTCATTATGCACAACATATTTTAGAAGTTTGTCACGAAAACTTTCATTAGAAATGCAAAGCAGTTCAGTACACTGTTCAGTACACTGTTCAGTACACTGTTCAGTGTATGATATCTGTTCAGTATATCCGGGGGAATGGCCCCATCTGGTGGGTGCTACTTTAAAAGCAGACCAATGATCTACTGAAGAAATCACATGCAAAATAACACACGTTATACAAGCCTGAGATATAACCCTGACATATCATAAACGGGGCCAGATCAATGCAGGGTAAAACTGAAAATGGATGAAGTGGAGTACTACTGAAGAGCTTGAGACCAGTGGGTTGTTTTCTGGGGGGCAAAAATCCAGTGTATCAGCCCCTCCCCAATCCCTTGCCTATTGACTGGGGACAGAAATCCCCAGCAAGGCAGCAGAGAGTGAAGGATGCATGGAGAGGGAAGGGGAAGCTCCTTGCCTGCAGGGAAGATGTCTACCAACACTTTTATATCATTCAATCAATTCATCAATCTACAGTGGATAGAGCGTGGTCCTGGGTTCTAATTCTGGCTCTGCCACTTGTCTGCTGTGTGACCATAGACAAGTCACTTAAAATCTCTGGGCCTCAATTACCTCATCTGTAAAACGGGGATTGGGAAGCAGCGTGGCTCAGTGGAAAGAGCCCGGGCTTGGGAGTCAGAGGTAATGGGTTCGAATCCCGGCTCTCTCACTTGTCAGCTGTGTGACTGTGGGCAAGTCACTTAACTTCTCTGTGCCTCAATTCCCTCATCTGTAAAATGGGGATTAAATGTGAGCCTCACATGGGACAACCTGATTACCCTGTATCTACCCCAGCACTTAGAACAGGGCTCTGCACATAGTAAGCGCTTAACAAATACCAACATTATTATTATTATTATGTGGGAAAGGGACTGTGTCCAATCTGATTTACCTTGTATCTACCCCAGTGCTTAGTACAGTGCCTGGCACATAATAAGCGCTCAATAAATACTATTGAATGAATGAATGAATGAACCACTGAAGAAATCACATGCAAGATAACACACGTTATACAAGCCTGAGTGCCTAACAAATACCATCATCATCATCATCATCATTACAATATGACAGAATTAGGGGACAGAATTAAAGTCTAGAGGGGCAGTTGGACATTAATATAAATAAATATGTAATTGTTCTCTTCCAAGGACTTAGTACAATATTCTGCACTCAGTAAGTCCTCAATAAATATTATTGATTGGTTGACAGAATGACAGTCTGTGGGACTCAGAACATGGAACAGCTCTCAATCAATCGATCACTAATATTTGTGCAGAGCACTGTGCTAAGCACTGAACTAAGCACCACACTAAGCATCCTCCCTCCAAACTCTCCCAGTACAATGACACCAGTCATTCAGCCATTTTCTCCGGCAGGGTCTTTCCGGGTTGAATCGTGTCTTGGTCCTTGTGTCCGTCTGCCCTACACCCATGAGGATCCCGAATGAGGTAATTCAGGAGCTAGTGTAGGAAGCATGAGCTCTGGGATGGCTCAGCCGGTCACGTGGCATAGCATATCTGCTGAAGGGCATGTACTCCAGGTCAGCCAAGCACGTGGACAGTCGTGAGTTGAGAAAGCGGTGGCACTCAGCATTTCCACGTCTGAGGAAGAGGTAGTCATTCAATCATATTTATTGAGTGCTTACTGTGTGCAGAGCACTGTACTAAATTCTTAGGAGAGTACTATGTAACAATAAACGATACATTTCTTGCCTATTTGGCACAGTGTGTATCGGTTTCATTGGATTTCCCTGTGGTGATTGAAAGGGAATGGGACTGGGAATGGGGCTTATGAATCCCAGGTCCACCTTCGTCTTGGACCTCACTGCCCACCTTCATCCCTAGACCACAGGCTGGGGCTGCGTCACCTAAAGCTGTCACGTTAATCCAGTCATAGTGGGCTCAAGGGCACTGATAGGAAGGATTTTGGTGGGAGAAGAGCCGAAGGTTGTTCTATAATTGGGAATTCTGCAGGCCTGGGAGAAAATTATAAATGTAACGTGACCTAGTGGCAAGAGCACAGGCCCGGGAGTCAAAGGATCTGGGTTCCAGTTCTGACCCCACCATTTACCAACTATGTGACCTTAAACACTTTTCTGTGCCTCAGTTCCCTTGTCTGCAAAATGGGAATTCAATATCTGTTCTCCCTCGTACTAAGACTGCGATCCCTAATTATCTTGTATCTGCCGCTGTACTTAGTATGTTAGAGAAGCAGCGTAGCTCAGTGGAAAGAGCACGGGCTTGGGAGTCAGAGGTCATGGGTTCGAATCCCAGCTCCTGCCATTTGGCAGCTGTGTGACTGTGAGCAAGTCACTTAACTTCTCTGTGCCTGTTACCTCATCTGTAAAATGGGGATTAAGACTGTGAGCCTCACGTGGGACAACCTGATTACCCTGTATCTACCCCAGAGCTTAGAACAGTGCTCTGCACATAGTAGAGCAGTGCTCTGCACATAGTAAGCGCTTAACAAATACCATCATTATTACTGTGCTTGGCACGTTGTAAGCATTTAAAAAATACCACAAGAAGTGTTATTAGTCTATTTCCGGCTATCTGTTTGCCTGTCGTATAACTTTGGGCAAATTATTTAACTTGCACATGCCTCAGTTTCCTTATCTGTAAAATGAGATTTAATACTTATTCTTCCTCTTCCCTGGTCTTTGATCCCCATGTAGGACTGGAACGGTATCCACCCTGATTGTCGTGTATCTATCCCAGAGTTCAGTACAGTGCTTGGCAAATAGTATGTGCTTAACAAATATTAATGCAACAGAAGGACCATAAAGACCACAAATTGTCAAATTTTCTGATAACACAGAATTCTGAGGAGCTAATCCAGATGTGGAAATCAGGTCAGACCAGTAGAATGACTTAACATAACTGTAGAAATGTGTAAGCTGGAAAAGAGATATGTCAAGCTGAAGGCATAGAAGGTAGCTAAACAATTCACTGCTTCTATTAAGCAAAAAAGTAAGTGGAGTCAGGAAGGGAAAGTTGATAACTTCTGTCTTTACCAAAAACATCAAAGTCTGGCTTTGAGGCCACTGAGGCTGGGCTTCTTCAAAGAAAAGAACAGGGTCTATCTCAACCAGGATAGAGTGGATTTCATCAGGTGACATGTAAAAACAGTTCACAGAAAATGCCTGCAGCATTAAGCTTTCACTGTCCACTCCATTAGATCAGGTTTTAGGATACAAAATTTTCTGGTAAAACAGGTTATTGTCCTAAGGACACGATTTTCGACATTTATTCAAGATGTACTTCAAAGACTATTTCAGCTCTTGCTTTTAGCTGTAGGCAGAAATGGCAGATAAACAATCCCCACTAACCATGAAAATCAACTGAGAATGCCAAGGATCTGAATGTAGTAAATTATTGCTGCATTGAAGTCTGTTTAGAGAAAATGGTTTGATGCAAAATGACACATAGGTTGATTTGAAATGACAACACAGGTCTGTCCTCTCAAAGGCACTTTTAACTATGTTTTTTTAGAGATGAATGTGTTCTCACATAAAATCAAATGAGCAAATCAAATTTAACAATAATAGGTGAAACAAAATGTTTGATAGCAGTACATACCTTATGAGGGTTTTTTCAAGTATTAGTATGAATTCAGGGAGATAGCTCCAAAGTAATTTTTTAAAAATTGAGTAAGAGATAAATTTAATAAAATGTTATTGCATCAGGATATATTTGAGAAATGGTGACCCTGAAGCAAGTGCACCAGACAAATTCACCCATGTTCATGAAATGTCAGTACAACAAAACAATGCTTATGGCTATTGAGTATCTGTCTCACCTGTAACTGGAAAATAGTTTGAATGCAGATATTAAATATTTTCAAAGTGATTCAGCATAAGAGATCCTTATTTATAAGCCCCAAGGAATAGCAGTAAACCAATCAATCCATGACATTTATTGAACACTTATTGTGTGCAGAACACTGTTCTAAGCGCTTGGGAGAGTGCAATATAACAGAGTAGGTAGATACAAAAATGAATTAATTGCCCACTCTCCTTCCATTACATTGTTTCTGCACCTGAAACAGATTCAGGAAATGACTTTTGAACTATCTTGAGGCATTCAAGTAGTGAGGTATTTTCTTCTCATTTTAGAAATATTTTTTTTGAGACTAGAAAAACCATTAAAGTGTTTTGCCTGCAGCCATCTTTTGAGAATGCATGTTCATTTCCTCAGTATAGAAGATGAAAATGGAACTACTTCCTGAATGTTAGTCTAAGGACGCCAAACATTTCAGTCAGATATGGCATCCAGAACCTAACTTTATTGCTATAAAGGATACCAAGCTAACTTAGGGTTCTTGAAGGCCAGTGTGGTAAATGCAAGAAAGTCTCCCCTGGATTTAAAACTTGTTTATTTTAAATATTTGCAATGTATTGCCCTAGGACCCTCTTTCTTGCTCCATTCATTCAATCATATTTATCGAGTGCTTACTGTGTGCAAAACACTGTACTAAGCTCGACTGCTGTACTAACCTCGGCTGTACCACTTTCAGCAATTCATCTAAATTGTAAGGCTCATTTTTCTTCTTTGTAGAATGAAGGTGATAATACTTCCTTCTTTCATAATGATACTGTAAAATGAATACATTAGTGATGGTTAAGCCTGTTATAGTTCTCTCAGAACAAGTGCTTAAGGAGAGAACAAAATATAGGTATCACTCTAATTTATTGACTTTATTAATATGGTCAGAATTCATTAGTGCACTATATCACGCTGACATTGTCCATCACAAACTTACTCTCTCCTGCTGTAACTCTGACTTCTCCTCTAGAATGTAAGCTCTTATGGACAGGGAATGCATCTATCAACTCAGTTATATTGCATTCTTTCAAATGCTTAGAAAAGTGCTCTGCACACAGTAAGTTCTCAACAAATACCTGTGGTGAACCCACAGTAAGCTGCCTTAATAATGACTGTTTGTGATGTCATGAACAACAACGAGGAAGAGACTTTGCAAAGGCACTGATGAGCTCTACCTGTGGCAGGTGATTGCTGGCCTATGGGAGGTGGGGCATAGAGGGAGATGGGGCTTTTTCTCCCTGTTCTACCCAGTAACAGGCTTGGACCAATCAATGACTGCCACATAGACCCACAGCTGCCATGCCCAAGGCAATAAAAGGTGGTTGCTTTGAGGCATGTGGGGGTCATTTGAAGGCTGAATGTTGGTATGTGGAGAAGTAGGCAATGAAGCAGCAGCACTTGGAAGCAGGAAGAAGAAACATTAGCAGAACAGGCTTCTTTGACCACAGACTGGTATTGGATGCTTGGGTGGTAGAGTGAGTGAGTGTATATATGTCTTTCCCTTGCATATTGGTAAGACAAAGTAAAAAGCTTTTCATAGTAATCTTGGTGATCAGAGGTGTGGTTTGAACTCTACTATGTATCACTGATGTTCCCCTAGTCTGGGAAGGTCCTGGTTGGTACAAACTGGGGGCTTGTGATAATACCATTATTGTTTGCCCAGAACTATACTACTTCTCCCTTTATTGGTTCCCAAGCCTATTGTCCTCTCCAACTGTCTCTGGCTTTTAACTCCCTCCTTAAAATCCTAATCCTTCCATCTCTCTCCTCTTGCCTCTGATTTTGTCATCTATTTTATTGAAACATTTAAGTCATTAGGCCTGAACTTCCTAAAAATCTCCCTTGTACCTCCTCAGTCCCATGAAATCCAGTTATCTCCCCATCTCCTTCCTACCACTCCTTTCCTTTCCACTGCCTCTACTTCCTCTCCTCCAACTCTCTAACTGCCCCCCTGAAATCTGACTTCCTCCCTCTCCACTTCACTGAACCAGCTCTCTACAAGGTCTCCAATGACTTCCTTCCTGCCAAATCCAATGAAATCTACTTCACCATAGTCCTCTCAGACCTCTCTGCTGCATTCAACACTGTGAACCAACAACTTCACCTGGAAGCACTGGCTAGCCTGGGCCTCACTGACACTGTCCTCTTCTGGTTCTCCTCTGTCTCTGGCTGTTCCTTTTCAGTCTCTTTCACTGGCTCCTCCTCTGCTTCCCACTACTTAAATATGGAGGTTCCAGTTCTGGGTCCCTTACTAATGCCATGGGGAATTCATCCACCCCTGTCATGTGTCCTACCATTATTACACAGATGACTCCAAAAATCACCCCTTTAGTCCTGAAACAGCTCCTTGTCTGTGCCCTTTGAGGGACTTGATATTCACCCTCCCCTGAACCCCACTTATTTCTGTCACTCGAGCGTGTAAGCTCCTTGTAGGCAGGGAATGTATCTACTGACTGTTGTACTCTCCCAAATGCCTAGTAGAGTGTTCTTCACAAAATAAGTGCTCATTGAATACCATCGATTGAATGATTGATTCTCTGAAATCTCACATTTCCTCCTGCAGAACATCTGCAATTTGATAATAATAATTATGGTGTTTGCTAAGCACTTACAATGTGCAAGGCACTGTACTAAGCACTGGGATAGATAGGCAAAGGGGGTGGGTACAGTTGCTTGTCCCACTTTGTGCACACAGCCTCAATCCCCATTTTACAGATGAGGTAACTGAGGCTCAGAGAAGTGAAGTGACTTGTCCGAGGTCACACAGCAGACAGTGGAAGATCTGGGATTAGAACCCATGACTTTCTGGCTCCCCGGCCCGTGTTCTATGCACTGTGCCACATGTCTGCTGTGTGACCTTGGGCAAGTCGCTTCACTTCTCTGTGCCTGATACCTCATCTGTAAAATGGGGATTGAGAATGTAATCCCCAAGTGGGACAGGAAGTGTGTCCAACCCGATTTGTTCGTATCTACCCCAGTGCTTAGTACAGTGTTTGGCACATAGTAAGCGCTTAACAAATACTGCTATTATTATAATTACTACACTCTCCTAACACCATCCCATCATAGCTCTAGTCTTTCTCACCACTGACCCCCTCACTCATACCCTCCTTTCTACCTGGAAGCCACCTCCCCCTTCCCACTTATCTGACAGACCACCACTCTCCCTATCTTCAAAGCACTATGTCTCTTCCAGCAAGTTATCTTTGACTAATTGTTCATATATTCTCTCTGTTTTCCCTTCTTCTCTGTCACCTATGCAGCTGAGTCCATATCCGCAAAGCATTTTGATTCTCAGCCCAACCCACACCTGCTCAACCTTTTTATACATAGCCTTAGACCCCGAATTCCCCTTAACCCAATAACCTTGGCTTTTCAAAAATATTTAAGCACGTATGTATCAAACATTGTTCTAAGTGCTGGGGTAGGTACAAATTAGGTCAGATACAGTCCTTGTCCTGCAAGGGGCTCACAGTCTGAGAAAGAAGTAGAACAGGTATTCATATTTTACAGCTGAGGAAATGAGGCACCAAAAAGTTAAGTGACTTGCCCAAGTCACACAGCAAGCAATTGGCAGAACTGGAATTAGAACCCAGGTCCTTCTGACTCCCAGTCTTATGCTTTCTCCACTGTACTTTCCCAACTGCTTAGTACAGTGCTCTGCACACAGGAAGCCCTCAGTGAATACCACTGATGTTTAAAAAATGGTCTGTACTTTCAGAACACATTATAGTCACTAATGAGCTTAAAACGTCCCAGGAGGCATGTGGAATCTCAGGAACCATGGCCTCAGGAAACTCTTGAGATGTCTCTGCCTACAAGCTTTGTCAAGTCAAAATTCTGGGTCATACCAAGGTGTTGATAATCTTCCAATTCCTTTCTAAGAAGTTTTCCCTTTTAATCTCTTTACTAACAAACTCTTTGAAAAGAGTTCTAAAGAAGGTTTCATTGCCTTTGTCTTGCTGTCTTGTGGATGAATTGCAAAATTCTGCCACTGGGACCAGTGTCTTGCTGATCTCTCTGGCTCCAGTTCCTTCCCTCCGCCGCAGTCCACATTTCACTTGGCTGCCCAGATCACTTTTCTAAATGCTTGTCTTTCAATGCTACACTCATCTTTCCACTCCCCCAAATCTTCAGTGATTGCCAATTCCCTTCCATATTAAACAGGAACTCCAGTCCATTCTTCATTCTGCTGCCCAGATCATTATTCTATAAAAAAAGTTCATCTTTACCCCATGGCTCAAGCACCTCCAGATCAGAAACTCCTGTTGATCAGAAACTCTTTATCATTGTCCTTAAAGCACTTAATCGGCTTTCTCCCTCCTACCTTACCTTGCTAATTTCCTACAGCCCAACCCACAGACTTCACTCTAGTGCCAGTTTGTTCACTGTTCCCTGATCTTGTCTACCTTACAACCTCTTTTCCTGGTCTAGAATGCCCTCTTCCATATTCACCAGACCACTACTCTCCCAACCTTCAAAGCTCTCTTAAAATCCCAACTCCTCCAAGAGGTCTTCCCTGATTAAACTCTTTTTCCCAACTCCCTCTCCCTTCTTTGTTGCTCTGCACTTGGTTCTATACCCTTCAAACACTTGATATTCATTCAGTAAAGTACTTATCTGACTCCCAGGCCCGGGCTCTATCCACTATGCTTGGCTGCTTCCCATAATTCTTTTAATTACTGCAGTATTTCTCAAGTGCCTACTAGGTGCCAAGCACTGTATTAAGTGCTAGGGTAGGTACAAGATAATTAGATGTCACATGGGGCTCACAGTTCAAGTAAGAGGGAGAACAGGTATTGAATCCCCATTTTGCAGATGAGAGAACTGAGGCACAGAGAAGTTCAATTGACTTGGCTAAGGTCACATTGCAGACAAGTGGTGGATCTGGGATTCGATCCCAGCCCCAGGCTTTTTTTCACTAGGCCAAGCTGCTTCTCTTATCCTCGCTGAGTGCCTTGCACCGAGTAAGTGTTCAGTAAATGCTATCAGTTGATTGGTTTGTTGATTGGATAGATGCAGGGCAACAATTATAGCTTCTGTAAAGACCCAGAAAAGCCAGACTGAGAAAATGCTAAACCATCATAAGTGCACAATGACTAAGGAAACAGTATGGCCTAAAGCATGACCTGGGAGTCAGAGGACCTGGGTTCCCATCCTGGCTCCTCCACTTGTCTGCTGTGTGTCTTAGGGCAAGTCACTTAACTTCTGTGTGCCTCAGTTACCTCATCTGTAAAATGAGGATTAAGACTCGGAGCCGCATGTGGGCCACTGGGTGCAACACAGTTGGTTTATATGTTGTATTAGCTTGTATCTACCCTAGCGTGTAGTACTGTGCCTGGCACACTGTAAGTGCATGACAAATACCATTCCCCAAAACCACAAACAGGACTAAGTAAAATCTCTTAATTCCAAGTGGGGAAGCCATTCCCTGTGAATTGAATAAATATTGCATGGAGAAGCACCTCCCTTTCTGTCATTTCAGGTTTTGAGTCAGATTCAACTGACTTCTAACTTCCTTTTTTTTTAACTTCAATGCTAAAATGGGCAGAAACTCAAGATAAAGAAAGGGCCTGATCTAAGGACATATCACCATCAATAATTGTATAATGATGCTCTTTTTTCAGTTTAGGCTATTAGTGCTCGGAAGCATGTTGTCTTTTTTATGTGAACAGCTGGGTATTCCTGTGCATAAACAAGTTAATTAGAATTGATTTAGTTCCACCTTGGCTCCCTGGACTCCTACCCTTTGAGGAGATAATAGTTGACTTTTATACAACTTCTGAACTTGTCCAGGATTTCAAAATTCTTATTTCTCATTGAGACTTTGCTTTTGTTGTTCCAGGAGGGTTGTAGAAGTTGTACAATAATAAGAAATAATAATGCTTAACACTTAAGGAGAAATTTTCATCTTCAAAGCACTTTAGAAATGTTAACTAGTCCTCACCATATTCTGCAAAGTAGGGAAGGACTCAGTTATTATTATCCACATTTTCTAGAAGAGAGGAAAAGGTGGAAAAAGACTTGCCTAAATCATTTTCAGAAAGAACAATATAGCTTAGGCTTCAGGGTTCCAGCCTAGTGTTCAGGTCCTTTCACAGGAGCTCTCAGAGAACCATTTAATATAAGATAATTTCCAGATTTTCAAAGTTAATGATTTGAAGTTCATCTGTCTACCTAATAGCAAATTGGCCTCCATTTTTTTGGCTGTGGTTGCATTTCTAAAGCTGAAGTTTTCAAAGGGAGTTTTCAACTCCTGGATTTATTTTAGATTTTTATCTTTTTGACCCAATCTCCTTGCAAAGAAATGGATGGGATCCTTGGGGGTCAAGCACATCTAAGGCTGGGTCATGTCAACAAAAGAAAACTGAAGTGGAGCGTTGAGGCCATTTCCGGGATAAGCAGCTTGCAACAAAACCCTCTAATTTTAGAAGTGATGAGAAGGGGAAGTTTGTATCTAGATAATCTAGTCTAGCTATCTAAAAAGGTCAAATTCACAAATCCTATGGGTTCTAATTCCAGCTCTGCCACTTTCCTGCTGTGACCTTGGGCAAGTCATTTCACTTCTCTGGGCCTCAGTTAACTCAACTGTAAAAAGGGAATTGAGAGTATGAGTCCCAAGGGGACAGGGACTGTGTCCAATTTAATTTGGTTGTATCCACCCCAGCGCTTAAACCAGTGCCTTTTACATAGTAAATCCTTAAATACTGTTATGATGATTAGTATTATAATTAATAATGTTTGCCTATCTCTCTAGTGTGCAAGCTCCTTGTGGGTAGGGATTGTGTTCCAACTCTATTCTATTGAATACTCCCAAGCACTTAATACAGTTCTCCACAGACAGTAAGAACTACCTAAATTTAATTGACCAGACAACTCTTTCCTTATTCAGTACAGACCTTTTCTTATCCTTTATATGTATTTGGAAAGAATATGCAACCCCTTCCAAGTGTAAGGGTACTATCTGAGAAGATCCCCAAGGAGGATCAGACTGCCCTCTAAAGGAAAGGCAGCATTAATAGAAGTAGGTCCTGTGTGCATGGAGCTACTGCTCCTTTCCCAACTCCGGGATTTGCCAGGGGCAGCTTCTCCTTCTTTCACGTCTGCACTGGAGACCATCCCTGCCACCTTGCCCAGGTTCTAGCGAACATTGGGAAGGCTGAGTTGTTTGGAACCAAACACTGTAGCTGGAACAGTACGGATCCTGAGGATTCCCCTGTAAGAACTGTTTCTTGTGTAATGTCCTTAATTTCTAGATTGTCCATTATTAATAGCTCCCAGGCTTGCTCTTTTATTTCCTTTTTCTATGGGCCTATGTGTCACTTGCTCAAATTGAGAGATGACCCTGTGGGACAGGGACTATGTCTCAGCTATTTTTATCTACCCCAACGATTAGGACAGTGCTCAGCAAAGCACGCAAGATGCTCAATAACTATCCTAATTGTCATCATCCCTATGGAATGCAAATTTGGGGCTCTGTTTTCTCTAAGGGGTGCAGCTCTGTAATTCCTGGAGAGGAGGAAGGAAAGCGAGCTTCTCTGTCACCCCCACTGATCCAGGGCCTGAAGCAGAGATCCATTTGTCGCAGGAAATCAATCAAATAAATCACGGCTATATTCATTCAATAGTATTTATTGAGCGCTTATTATGTGCAGAGCACTGTACTAAGCGCTTGGGATGAACAAGTCGGCAACAGATACAGTCCCTGCCGTTTGACGGGCTTACAGTCTAATCGATAGGCTGTATAGGCTATATAGACAAGTACTGTGGGGCTGAGGGTGGGGTGACTATCAGGTGATTAAAGAGAACAAATCCAAGAGCAGTCTTTGCATTGTTGGCCAAGGAGAGTCCTCATGCCTCTGTGAATTGGGCAGTGGAGGCTGTCCTTGTATGGAGCAGACGTGATTCTGCAGACGCTCCGGCAGTTGGGGCTGCTCCACCCCCCCGCAAGGATGCCCAAATAAATATGCAGGTGCAGAGCCAGTGGGATTCCTTCTGACAAACCCCAGCAAGAGGTCCACTGATATTTGTGGATGTCATTCATTCATTCATTCATTTGTATTTATTGAGCATTTACTGGAAAATGGGGATTAAGACTGTGAGCCCCACGTTGGACAACCTGATAACCTTGTATCTACCCTAGTGCTTAGAACAGTGCTTGGCACATAGTAAGTGCTTAATAAATACCATTATTATTAAAACACTATATTCATTCATTCAGTAGTATTTATTGAGCGCTTACTATGTGCAGAGCACCATACTAAGCACTTGGAATGAACAAGTCGGCAACAGATAGAGACAGTCCCTGCCGTTTGACGGGCTTACAGTCTAATCGGGGGAGACGGACAGACAAGAACGATGGCAATAAATGGTCAAGGGGAAAAACATCTCGTAAAAACAATGGCAACTAAATAGAATCAAGGCGATGTACATTTCATTAACAAAATAAATAGGGTAATGAAAATATATACAGTTGAGCGGACGAGTACAGTGCTGAGGGGATGGGAAGGGAGAGGGGGAGGAGCAGAGGGAAATGGGGGAAAAGAGGGTTAAGCTGCAGAGAGGTGAAGGGGGGCGGTAGAGGGAGTAGAGGGAGAAGAGGAGCTCAGTCTGGGAAGGCCTCTTGGAGGAGGTGAGTTTTAAGTAGGGTTTTGAAGAGGGGAAGAGGATCAGTTTGGCGGAGGTGAGGAGGGAGGGCATTCCAGGACCGCGGGAGGACGTGGCCCAGGGGTCGACGGCGGGATAGGCGAGACCGAGGGACGGTGAGGAGGTGGGTGGCAGAGGAGTGGAGCGTGCGGGGTGGGCGGTAGAAAGAGAGAAGGGAGGAGAGGTAGGAAGGGGCAAGGTGATGGAGAGCCTCGAAGCCTAGAGTGAGGAGTTTTTGTTTGGAGCGGAGGTTGATAGGCAACCACTGGAGTTGTTTAAGAAGGGGAGTGACATGCCCAGATCGTTTCTGCAGGAAGATGAGCCGGGCAGCGGAGTGAAGAATAGACCGGAGTGGGGCGAGAGAGGAGGAAGGGAGATCAGAGAGAAGGCTGACACAGTAGTCTAGCCGGGATATAACGAGAGCCCGTAGCAGTAAGGTAGCCGTCTGGGTGGAGATGAAAGGGTGGATCTTGGCGATATTGTAAAGGTGAAACCGGCAGGTCTCGGTAACAGATAGGATGTGTGGGGTGAACGAGAGAGACGAGTCAAGGATGACACCGAGATTACGGGGAGAGTACCATAGAATAATGGGCACATTCCCTGCCCACAATTAGTTTACAGTCTAGAGGGGAGACAAACACTAATGAATGAATAAATACCAGATATTCATTCATTTGATCATACTTATTGAGCACTTACTGTGTGCAGAACACTGTACTAAGCTCTTGGGAGAGTACAAAAGAGCAATAAATGAGCTTGCAGTCTAGGGGGAGAGAGACATCAGTATAAATAAATTACAGATATGGACATATCTGTGGAACTGGGAGGGGGTGAAGAATAAAGGCAGCATGTCAGGGTGTCACAGAAGGGAGTGGGAGAAGAGGAAAGGGAGGCTTACTCAGGGAAGGCCTCTTGGAGATGTGGCTCAGATATCTCTTTATGTGTCTGTTGTCTGTTCCTTCCTCCCCCTCTTTATTTTTCTGTTGTGAGCCCCCAGAAGGATTGGGACCACACCTCACTCCCAACACCATGCCTAATTCCCAACTTTGTATGGTTTCCAAGGATGTAGTAGACTAGTGGTCTGCACACAGTAAGTGCTTAATAAGTATTGTTAGTACTACATCAAAATACATTTATGGGCTCTATCGACATGACCAATTTTAGCTTGTTTTAAGGACTGTCTGTTAATGTATGGTTATGACTGGTAACCCTGTGATCCCATGCAGCAAAAGACACCTTGGTTCAATCAATCAGTGGAATTTATTGAGCTCTTACTGTGTGCAGTGCAATGTACAAGTCACTTGGGAGAGTATAATATAGACATGTTTCCCTGTCCAAAAAGAGTTTACAGTATAGAGGGTGAGACAGACACTAGTGAAGCAATGTGGCCTAGTGGAAAGAGCGTGGTCCTGGGTTCTTATCCCATCTCTCCTGATTGCTGGTTGTGTGACCTTGGGCAAGTCACTTAACTTCTCTGTGCCTCAGTTTCCTCAACCGTAAAATGGGGATTAAGACTGTGAGCTCCATGTGGTACAGGGACTGTATCCCACCTGATTTCCTTGTATCTCCACTAGAGCTTAGGACAGTGTTTGGCAAATAGTAAATGCCAAAAACAAAAAACAAGATGAAATTAAAATGAATTATGGATAAATGCTGGGGGGTTGAGGGTGGGGTGAATGTACTTGGATATATATCCTACATAGGTGAACCAGAAGGAAGAGGGAAAGGAAGTGGGATGAGGGCTTAGTTGGGGAAGGTCTCTCAAGCGAGATGTGATTTTAGTAAGGTTTGGAAGGTTCATGGAAGTCCCAGTGGCTTGCATTTTTTGAAGGGGTATTGGGCTCAAACTCAGCTTTTTCTTGTTTCCCAAGACTCTGGGGGGATGGAAGAAGCTCTGAGGTTAGTTTCTTCTAATTGATCTGTACTTGTCCTTCCAGTGGCTGAAAACTACCTGCTTGGGGGTGCCTCTGCCCCATGCCCCCAGAAAGCCTCCCTTTATCGTGGTGCCCAGTCCACTTTTCCAGAGGAGTGGTGGGTGGGTGAAGGCAATCTTCATCAATCAGTCAATGCTATATATTGAGCACTTCCTGTGTGCAGACCACTGTACTAAGCGCTTTGTGGAGCTGTAATATGGAGGAAAATATTCAGTTTTCTGAATCACTGGAGTAAAAGGATTCACAGTTTACCTGTACATGGCTTTCCTGGTGCCACTAGTTTCTTAGGTTTGATTTGATTGTTGAATTTTGAATCTTGAGCAAATTTTTTTCTACTCTTGCCTTTCCCCTTTAGATTGCGAGGTCCTTGAAGACAGAAGCTAGGTATTGTTCATTTCTCTGTATATTCCCCGGAGCTCACTACAACCCTTAGAATAACGTAGACACTCACAAGTAATTAATTTTTTAGGGTATTTATTAAGCACTAATTTTATAATAATGATGGTTTTTAAGTGCTTTCTATGTGCCAAGCACTGTTCTAAACACTAGATGCCACTCTACCAAGCACTGGGGTAGGTACCAGCTAATCAAATTGGACACAGTCCATGTCTCACTTGGGGCTCACAGTCTTAATCCCCATTTTGTATATGAGGTAACTGAGGCTCAGAGAAGTTAAGTGATTTGCCCAAGGTTACACAGCAGACAAGTGGAGGAGCCAGGATTAGAACCCAGGTCCTCTGACGCTCAGGTCCATGCTCTTTCCACTAGGCCAAGCTGTTTCTCATGGTATTGATACTCTAGTTAAATAAAAATTTTCAGCAGTGTCCATTTTCATCACAAAAGACACTTGAGATGAACTGTCAAATCACCCCACACATCCTGTCCGTTAGCAAGACCTGCCGGTTTCACCTTTACAATATCGCCAAGATCCACCCTTTCCTCTCCACCCAAACGGCTACCTTACTGTTACAGGCTCTCGTTATATCCCGGCTAGACTACCGTGTCAGCCTTCTCTCTGACCTCCCTTCCTCCTCTCTCTCCCCGCTCCGGTCTATTCTTCACTCCGCTGCCCGGCTCATCTTCCTGCAGAAACGATCTGGGCATGTCACTCCCCTTCTTAAACAACTCCAGTGGTTGCCTATCAACCTCCGCTCCAAACAAAAACTCCTCACTCTAGGCTTCAAGGCTCTACAACTCCTCGCCCCTTCCTACCTCTCCTCCCTTCTCTCTTTCTACCGCCCACCCCGCAGGCTCCGCTCCTCCGCCGCCCACCTCCTCACCGTCCCTCGGTCTCGCCTATCCCGCCGTCGACCCCTGGGTCACGTCCTCCCGCGGTCCTGGAACGCCCTCCCTCCTCACCTCCGCCAAACTTCTCTTCCCCTCTTCAAAACCCTACTTAAAACTCACCTCCTCCAAGAGGCCTTCCCAGACTGAGCTCCTCTTCTCCCTCTACTCCCTCTACCACCCCCCCCTCACCTCTCCGCAGCTTAACCCTCTTTTCCCCCCATTTTCCTCCGCTCCTCCCCCTCTCCCTTCCCATTCCCTCAGCACTGTACTCGTCTGCTCAACTGTATATATTTATTACCCTATTTATTTTGTTAATGAAATGTACATAGCCTTGATTCTATTTAGTTGCCATTGTTTTTACGAGATGTTCTTCCCCTTGACTCTATTTATTGCCATTGTTCTTGTCTGTCCGTCTGCCCCGATTAGACTGTAAGCCCGTCAAAGGGCAGGGACTGTCTCTATCTGTTGCTGACTTGTTCATTCCAAGCGCTTAGTACAGTGCTCTGCACATAGTAAGTGCTCAATAAATACTATTGAATGAATGAATGAATGAATGAAAGGATTCCAGAAGAGCTTTATTCATTCATTTCAAGGCATATTTATTGAGCCCTTAATGTGTGTAGAACACTGTACTAAGCGCTTGGGAGAGTACACTGGAACAAACACTTTCCCTGTTCATAATGAGCTTACCGTCTAGAGGGGGAGACAGATAATATAAATAAATAAATTACAGATATGTACATAAGTGCTGTGGGGCTGGGGTGGTGGGGGAAAAGAAAGTACTATATATTTATTGTAATCTTGATTATTCTCATTCCCCACCCAAAATTTAGTTAACATTCTACATACTACTACATAACTACTCTCACAAGTAATCCACTAGAACTAGGGGGAATCTCCACAAGATTTTCATTTAAGAAAAAAATAGGTATTGCATATATGCAAAATCAGTTTTGACAGGCAACCTACTTTGGTGCTAGAAATGGTTCTTTGAAAAGCAGATTTTGGAATCCCTCTCTTTCCTGTTTCCTAATAGGAGTAAGCAGTTTACTCCCTTGTAAGTTTACATGAGGTTTTGCAATTGCATCTGCTGAAATATTTTGTTGGGATGATATTTAGCAAGATAAACCCTCAGCTAAACAGGAATCATTCTAACCCGATTCTTCAGCAATCACGTTGGACTTGTTTTATTACATTTTGCAGTGATAATCCCCACCCTTATTGCATGGATCTCCCTGAGCAGTGAAAAAGTGTGAGTTCTAGGAACGATTCTAAGACACCTCAGGTTGGCTTCTTGTTGACAAGAAAAATAAGCCTATATTTAATCACATTCCAGATCAGAGTAGCAAATGCCCACTTCTTGTCCTTTTATCTAACATTTAACATCTCTATGTGAGTGCTTATGTATTTTTTAAGGTATTTGTTAAGCACTTGTCAAACACCGTTCTAAGCGCTGGGGGAGTTAATTACAAGTTAATTATGTTGGACACAATCCCTGTTCCTTATGGGGCTCACAGTCTAACTACGAGGGAGAACATATATTTAATCTCCATTTTACAGTTGAGGCAACTGAAGCGACGAGAAGTGATTTCCCCAAGGTCACAGAGCAAGCAAATGGTAGAGCAATGGGCAGATCTATACTCTTCTTAATCTTTAGTACAGTGCTTTGCGCTCAATGAATACAATTGACTGACTGGCAGGGATTTTCTGATATACACAATCCATGAGTCACATGCAACATGAGTTCTCAAGACAAAATGAACAACAATGAAGTCCTGGAACACTGTCAGCTCACCAGCCCTGAGGCCACACAGCTTTGCTGTGATGTTTCCAGTTATTTTTGACAGATAGGTTTGTGGTTTGCTAATCTATGAAAGATTTCACAAATGAAAGGCTTCTGGGAAGGTTTTGTTGTTAGGACTCCTCCAATTAAAACATTGGTTTACGATCCAGCTCTCCTTCCCCCTCTTCTAATTGGTTCATCAAAGTGGGATCTGTTTGGTGGGCAAATATGTCTGTTGAATGCTTGCCACGCTTTGGCGGGTTATGACTGGTGGGAAAATCTACCTGTTGAGTCCCCAGGTTTCCAAACTCAGGAGTAGAGGGGGGCACTCAGCATCCATTGAATCTTCTCTTGGCAGTAGACACTCTGTTTTCCAGAATTTTGCAAAAGCAGATAGACTGGGAAAGGGGCTATCCAAATGTTTCAGGGGTGGGTGGGAGGGGAGGAACTTGTGAAATCACTGGAATTTATGGTGGAAAGGGAAAGAAATGTTTCTCTCTTTACAAGACTGGTGGAGTTTTAATAGCTTTTGAATTCTGATAAACTGCTAACAAGTGGAAGGAAAAGCAAAAAAACACTTTTTAAAGGAGCAGTTTCTTCCCCTTAAATCTCTATGAAATCCATAGCTTTCCCCCCCACCCCTTGCTGGGAGCAGGTGGGAGAAACAGACAGGCAGGAGGAGGAGGGAGGGAGGAGGCAGACAGAACCCAGGCTTCCAGATCCAGGAAAACTGGAGGTAAATGGGTGGGCTGGACACTAAGGCTGGAAGAACTTTCTTGGAGGTTTTTCTCCTGTTTGACCTCCAATCTCAGTGAGTAATTGGGGCAGTACCCTGCTCCATCCTTTTTTTTTTAAGGTATTTGTTACATGCTTACTATGTGCCAGGCACTGAACTAAGCCCTCAGGTAGATACAAGTTAATCAGGCCAGAAACAGTTGCTGTCCCACATGTGGCTCAGAGTCAAGTAGGAGGGAGAGAAGATATTAAATTCCATTTTACAGTTGAGGAAACAGACACAATTGACTTGCCTAAGCTCACACAGCAGACAAGTGGCAGAGCAGGGATTAGAACCCATATCTTCTGACTCCTAGGCCTGTGCTCTATCCACTAGGCCATGCTGCAGGGAATATATCTACCAGCTCTGTTGTACTGTACTCTCCCAAGCGCTTAATATGGTGCTTGGCACACAGTAAGCGCTCAACAAATACCATTGATTGAGCTAGACAGATCTGGTCCCTATGTGGCAGGCAGGCTGCTAAGGTTTCCAAGAACATCAAAACCTTTCCACCCTCCCGATGATAGAGAGTCTCTCCCCAAGATTGCGGGTTCCATACACATGCATACATAAATCACTTGAGAGCACTCTTTGATTATAAACAGCTAACCAATATTTACTTCATCGAATGTTTCAACTGCAACAGCACCTGTGACATTCCTAGCACCAGCAGAGTAGCGCTTGAGCTATTTTATTTCTGTTTGCCCTTTTTTCCTGTTAGGTTGTAAAGCACACTTTATGTGATGCCATTTGTTTCATTTCTTTTGGAAGTCCTCATAGCAACTGCTCTTCACATGAGCACTCATTAATGTTGAATTACTGATGGAAAAAGAACTACAGAAAAGCAGAGATTGTCAAATTCATGTCATTTTAACAAAATTGGTCACATTTCCTCTTTCTTTAATTTCCCACTCTTAAACTCTTGTTTATCTCCTCCTTTCTGTCTGGAACTGCCTGGGAAGGAGTGCGGGCAAGTGGATAGAGCACAGGCCTGGGATTCAGAAGGACATGGGTTCTAATCCCCACTCTGACAAGTGTCTGTATGAGCTTGGGCAAGTCACTCATTTGTGCCTGTTTCTTCTGCTGCAAAATGGGGATTTAATGACTCTTCTCCTACTTGACTCTGAGCCACATCTGCGACAGGGACTGTTTCTGGCCTGATAAACTTGTATGCATCCCAGTGCTTGACAGTGCTTAACAAATACCATAAAAAACCCAACAAAAATAAAAAATGCCTCCTCCTTCATACCTTGAACTCCACTGCTCTCCCCAAGTTCTTAAATTGTATCTCCTATGGGAAGCCTTCCCTGAATAATCTCATTTCTCCCCACCTTACTTCCCATCCAACTGACATTTCAGCCCTTTCACATCAACCAAGCACTTCTCCTGTGCAATACTTATTTATTCACACTTATACTCTTTTGGTTCTTCACAGCTGTAATTTATTTTAGGTCTATCTCCTTGGATAGATTGCAAATACCTTGAGAGTAAAGATCACATCTACTAATTCGATTTTACTCTCCCAAATTCTTAGCACAATGCTTTACACACAATAGGTACTCTGCACATGTTATCAATTGATCCACTGAGGATTTGAATGTGATAGCAGCCATATTTCTTAGAGGTGCTGGGCTGGAGTCAGAATTAGTCGGGACTAGAAAACTTGAGTTGTCTTTCTACCTTTGGCTCCGTTGAACGTTTTGCTTCCTAATTAGTGAAGCCCCAGTATGTTACCGAATGTATAGGAATGATGGAATTGATTTGAGCATTAGATTGCCCAACCTTGGTTTGTCACTGCACGTTGAACCATGGAATCCTGATAAGCACCAGGCATTTCTCGAATGGAAGGTCAGTTATGGGTGGTTGTGTGAAATGGGGTGGATTTGTGATGTGGACAAGAGGCTGTAAGTGAAGTCTAGCTCCCCATGTCCAGTTGTATTTGTTATTAATCTGTCCAATTTATAGCACCAACCACACTTTGAAGTGTCCATGTGGGCTGGAGGAGAGTCTTATTAGGGGGGAATAAACTTCTTTCTCCCTTGCTTATTTACCCTGCTAGAAGAGTTAATGTTTGGAGTATGAAGGACACTATGACTGTTATCATTTTTATTAGACAAGTGGAAATAAGGGTAATTAAAGAAACCATACCTAATAACCCAACTCTTACAATTTAAATGTAAGAAAGGGCTCTGATAGGGTACTAGGGATATACCCATCACCCTAATTAAGTGCTAACAAGACAGTTGTCCTCACTTTGGTAACTTCAGTGTATTCCCTAAGTTAACTGTCTCTGTCCAGTGGCCCCATCGACAATTCTTAATTATTCTCCATTCATTACCCTCCTTCCTTCACAGCACACGCTCTTGTGAAGATGTCCATCTTCAGCAGATTGTCTCCCCAAAGCATTCTACTGGTTCCCTATCCAGTTGATCCATTCATGACCCCCTTCGACTCTTTTCTTGTCCAGTACCTGTTTAATAAAATCACCCCTCAAAACTCATCAGATCGCCTAGCATTGTCACTTTATTAGGAAAGTCCGGCCAATCAATGAAAACATGAGGAAACACCGGACAATTCCCCGTATTTTAAAATAAAACTATCTAGCAGACAAAGTGAACATTTAAAATATCATCTAGGAGGTAACAAACATGAATAACAATAACCAAGTGGTCATTTCAGCTATCTTTGAAAAAACATCACACATTCTCTGCCTTTTGATGGGCCTTAAGGGAGAAAACACTGAGCTCATAATGGTTTTGGATTTTTGTGTTTGATTTTTGTTTTCCCAGCTCTGCTCTCTGTTTCTGCCTTGACTGGCAATGGCCCGAGGAGCTTCAACTTGTTTTATTTGAACATCAGAGGAAAGCTCCTCTTCCAAAGTCATTTTGAACTCACCCCTCCATCTTGGCAACTCCTTTGGCTTCTAACGTTCTTTCGTGAAGCAGTTTGAAAATTAGTCATCTACAGGAGTCTGATTCTCTGAAGGTTTTTTCTTTTTCATGCTGTACCTTAAGGATGTTTTTCACTGAGTGACTCTGGGGCCCTGAAACGTGTAGTGTCAGGGATCTGGGTTTCCTCCTGTTCACATCCACCTCTGTTGGCTAGTGAAAAGTGAGCATGTCATGCCTCTAGGCAACGCTAGTTAGCTGCCATAAGGTGATGTCTTCCTCCCCTATCTCCCATGACTGGTGTGAAGTCATTCCATAGAAACAGAGCCCATTTTAGAATGTTGGGAATTCAGTGCTTGGTCTCCCCACTACTTGAACTGGAGGCCCCATATGAGATGGGGACTGTGTCCGACCTGATTAACTGGAATCTGTCCCAGTGCTTAGAACAGTGTTTGATACATGGTGCTGAGCAAATATAATGATAATAGTAGTAGTAATACTAATGATAATAATGACAATAAGCCGTGGTTGGTCGACTAGTGGAATGATAGCCCTACTGGTAGTGAAGAGCCTGAAAACTGTTCCTTTGGACATTGATGTTGTTTTAATTTATTATTTTGTTGGCATTTGGCCCACTATTTCTTTCCCTTCTCCGGGTGTCTCATCACAGCTCTCCATTCTCAGCTTCTTGCAGATCCATAATGTCTGTCTCCACCTCTAGATTTTAAACTCATTATGGGCAGGGAACAGGCCCACTAATTCTGTTGCATTGTACTCTCCTAAGTGCTTTGTATAGTGCTCTGCACATAGTAAGCACTCAATGAATACTTTTGATCCAGGACCTTCAGGCCTTCCCCTCCCTCCATGAGAGAGAACTCATTGGGATTGGGAATTGTCAATCTTGTTTAGGGGAAGGAGAGAATACAAAATCAGAGGTGTGATTCAACAGAGATTTTGCAGTGGAAGATGGGAAAAGCAAACAAATATCCCCAGGGACTGAGTTAGAAGGGCCAGAATTGAATAGGCCTCTGTAGGAAACTCAGATGAGTTTCAGGCTATGGAATTTCCTACCCCGATCCCCAATCCATCAGTGGTTTTCACTGAGGACTTACTGTGTGCAGAGGACTGCATTAAGCAATTAATCATCTTAAACGCTTGCTAAAATCACACCTCTTCCGGGAAGTCTCACTACACTCCGGTCACGCCATCTCAACACTCATCCTTAAGACTTATGTTTTTTGATCCTTATTACTGTCACACATGCATGTAATTATCATATGTACATATGTTTGTTTAATCGATCATTCGCTTATGTATTCAGATTTTCCATCCTGATGTAGTTGTATGTCTTCTTGCTTTATCCTAATTTTTCCTCCTACTACCACTACTTATCAGAACCTTGTCTGCCATCTCCACTAGATTGTCAGGGAATGTCTGTCTTGCTCCTATTTCACTCTGCCAAGGGCTTAATACAGTGCTTAGTACTCAGCAGATATTCTCTTTCTTTACAAAAAAACTAGAACCCTATTGCAACTTTGATCTCCCTAAATTTTCTGTCACCACTTCCTCTCCCAAAAATCTGTCTAATAACCCTACTCAGGGTTACTGGTGTATTTGCCTGTGCAGAACATTTAATCTTTGTCAAACCCTCTGGAGCACGTGATTCAAGATACATAACTGTCCTTGGCCTGTATTCCAAACCAGAGTTTATGACAGGAAGTGCTCTAGCCATGGGGAAGTGAGTCAGGAGGGAGTCAGGGAAAACTCTTGCTAAAGAGACAGGCTCTAAGAGCAATCTAGACTCAATATTCTATCCATCTTGGAGAGGGCAGTAACCATAGAGTTAGAGTGATTTCTGAAGTGTAGGACAATAAATGATATTCTCTGGCTCTTTTTATTCTGTGAGATACTTCTCAAACTGAAATTGAAACTAAACATTTCCAAGGAAGGAGAGGACTTTCTGTGGGAGAACTGCTGCTAAAGGTCATTCATTCATTCAATCATGTTTATTGAGCGCTTACTATGTGCAGAACACTGTACTAAGCACTTGGAATGTACAAGTCATGAATTGGACCAACAATATTTGTATTAGCAATCAATTTATATTAGCATTTTTTGAAAAACTACTGCAGGCAAAACACAGCATGAAGCAATTGGGAGAGTGAAACAAAATTAGTTGATATGATTACTGCAGTGAGCATACAGTCTAACAGGGGAGACAGATACTAAAATCACTTGCAGATAGGATTAGGGAAGGAGTATATTCCAAAGACATTGTTGATAACAGTTCCTTAAACAATGCCATTGTTCTAGCTTATTGGTAACATATATAGAGTAGTTCTAAAGGAATCAGTTATCTACAGTTATCTATAACAGTTTCTGAACTGTTTTCAGAAAAATGGAACTGATTTCTTCCAGCAGAACTTGACCTCTGAGATTAAAAGAAGCTAAGCAACTACTAGGGGTTGTTATTCTCAAAGATAATTGTTGTATTTGGTCAGTACTTAGTATATTAGTATATAATATCACCAAGATTCACCCTTTCCTCTCCACCCAAATGGCTATCTTACTGTTACGGGCTCTCGTAATATCTGCTCTCTGATCTCCCTTCCTCCTCTCTCTCCCCGCTCCAGTCTATTCTTCACCCCGCTGCCCGGCTCATCTTCCTGCAGAAACGCTCTGGGCATGTCACTCCCCTTCTTAAAAACCTCCAGTGGTTGCCTATCAACCTCTGCACAAAACAAAAACTTCTCACTCACTTCAAGGCTCTCCATCACCTTGCCCCCTCCTACCTCTCCTCCCTTCTCTCTTTCCACTGCCCACTCTGCACGCTCCGCTCCTCTGCCGCCCACCTCCTCGCCGTCCCCCGTTCTTGCCTATCCCGCTGTCGACCCCTGGGCCACGTCCTCCAGCGGTCCCGGAATGCCCTCCCTCCTCACTTCTGCCAAACTAATTCTCTTCCCCTCTTCAAAACCCTACTTAAAACTCACCTCCTCCAAGAGGCCTTCCCAGACTGAGCTCCCTTTTCCCTCTGCTCCCTCTACCCACCCTTCACCTCTCCGCAGATAAACCCTCTTCTTCCCCTTTTCCCTCTGCTCCTTCCCCTTTTCCCTCTGCTCCTCCCCCTCTCCCTTCCCATCCCCTCAGCACTGTACTCGTCCGCTCAACTATATATATTTTCATTACCCTATTTATTTTGTTAATGAGATGTACATCGCCTTGATTCTATTTATTTGCTATTGTTTTAATGAGATGTTCATCCCCTTGATTCTATATATTGCTATTGTTCTTGTCTGTCCGTCTCTCCCGATTAGACTGTAACCCCATCAAAGGGCAGGGACTGTCTCTGTTACCGATTTGTACATTCCAAGTGCTTAGTACAGTGCTCTGCACATAGTAAGCACTCAGTAAATACTATTGAATATTCCATTTTGATCCCCTTCTGACATCCCTTCTCTTTTTCCATCCCCAACTGATCCTTGGGGACTTCATTATACTCAAAGCTATTTCTGATGCCCCTTCTGCTGCCCGCTTTCAATCAGTCCTCAACTTCATTGACTCCTGCTCCACCCCAGCTAATCCATTCACCATCTTGGGCAGACTTTACCATCATCTCTAGCCCCTGTACAATCCCTCACTGCCTCTGCAATCCCTTTTTAACCACAACCTCCTCATCTGCTTTCTCTCTCCCACACCTCCTCCTGGCAAATGTCTCCTGTTTCCCCACAGAGACCTCTGATCTTTTGACCCCTTTCACTTTTCTCGAGTCATCATGCCCCATTTAGCCTCCATTCCCAAACTACCTTCTCTTGATCACCAGATTGATGCCCTCAACATCACCCTCTCTACTGAACTCAACTCACTTGTTCCTCTATCCCTTCATTGTTCTCATACCACTAACCCACAGCCCTGGATCACAGTCTGCTTCCCTTGCTCTTGTGTATGAGCCTCAGAGTGCTGCTGGTGGAAATTTAGATATCAGGCCAACCTGGTGTACTTCAAATTTATCCTTCTGTGCTTTATCTCTGCTTTCCCCTCTGCATGGCAAAAATATTTCTCCATCCTTATTGACACCTATGTCCATTGTCCTTGCCAGTTTTTCATTTAACTCTTTTCTCAAACCTCCTGTCTCCCCACCTCCCCCATCTATTGCTCTTAATGACCTGGCCACCTACTTCATTGAGAAAATCGAAACTATCCGGCATGATCTCCCTAAAATTTCCCCTCCCCCTCCCCAGTTCTTCTCCCTCCCACCCCGTCTTCAATTCTTCCATCTTTCCCAGCAATATCTCAAGAGATCGCCTGCCCCTCTCTTAAAAATCCACCCTTTCCACCTGCACATCTGACTCCATCCCCTCACCCCTTATCAAAACACTTGCCACCTCCTTATTCCCTCCCTAACCTCCATCTTCAACTGTTTGGTCTCCAAAAGTTTCTTCCCCACTCCTTTCAAACATGTCCATGTCTCCCCTACCCTAAAAAGACCCTCCCTTTACCGCATAGCTCCCTCCAGTAATCGCCCCATCTCCCCCTTACCATTTGTCTCCAAACTCCTTGAGTGAATTTTCTGGACCTGCTGTCTCAAATTCCTCCCCCCCAATTATCCCCCTGATCCCCTCCAATCTGGCTTCCATCTCCTTCCTTCCACAGAAACCGCCCTCTCAAAGGTTATGAATTATCTCCTATTTGCCAAATTCAATGCCCTCCATTCCATCCTAATCCTCCTTGACCTGCCAGCTGCTTTTGACGCTGTCAACCAAACCCTTCTCTTGGAAACTTTATCCAACATCTGCTTCACTGACACTCTCCTCTATTGGGTCTCTTCATCTTTCTGGCCACTCATTCTCAGTCTCTTTCATGGGTTCTGCCTTCCACTCCCTAACTATGGGTGTCTCTCAAGGTTTAGTTCTGGGTCCCCTTTTCTTCATCCACACCCACTCCAGTGGAGAACTCATTCACTGCCATGGCTTCAACTACCACCTCTATGCAGATGAATCCAAATCTAATCACCAGCCCCAATCTCTCTCCCTCTCTGCAGTCTTACATGTCCTCCTACCTTCAAGACATCTCTACTTGGATGTCTTGCCATCACCTCAAATTTAGCATGTCAAAAACAGAACTACTCATCTTCCCACCCAAATGCTCTCTCCCAGGCTCTTAGTACAGTGCTCTGAACAAAGTAAGGGCTCAATAAATGTGAATGATTGGACTGATTGAAAAATGACAAAAGGAGACTTAAGTAGTCCCTACTCATTCATGTGTGTTCTTGGTATATTACCCATTCTCCACATCACTACTAAAATTAAATTACATTTGTGATGCACAATGATTTAAGCTTGGACTTCAATATAATAATGAGTCTGGAGCTCTAATAGAGATTGAAGGTTTTCATTTGTGAATCAGTATTTGTAGTCTGTGTGAAATGACATTCTTAAAGATAGTGCTACATATGGGACATTATACTCAGTTGTATGGATGAACTTTGTTGCATTATACTTTATGTCTGGACCCCCTGTCTCATTGTCCATTTTTTCTAATATTCACATTGCCAATATTTTGCTCAAAAAAATTACTCCACTGTTGACTGACCCTTATAGATTTATCTGTAAGATTCTGTTACTCCTGAACAGATTATGGCGGTGTATTATTATTACTATTATTTTTGTTATACACCTACTATGTGTCAAGCACTGCTCAAAGCATTGGGGTAAGTAAAAGTTTAGTCAGGTCAGTCACAGTCCCTGTCCCTCATGGGGCTCACAGTCTGAGGGAGAACAAGCACTGAACCCCCATTTTATAGATGAGGAAGCTGAGGCACAGAGAATAATAGTAACTGTGGTATTTGTTAAATGTTTACTAGGTGACAGGCATTGTACTAAGCACTGGGGTGAATACAAGCAAATTGGGTTGTACACAGAACCTGTCCCACATGGGGCTCCCAGCCTCAATCTTCCTTTTACAGGTGAGGTAACTGAGGCACAGAGAAATGAAGTGACTTGCCCAATGTCACACAGCTGACAAGTGGAAGAGCTGGGATTAGAGCCCAGGTCCTCTGACTCCCAGGCCCACACGCTTTCCAGCAGGCCATGCTACTTTTCATTATCTTTTAGGGATGAACTTCGATGTAACTTGAAATGGACAATCACTTTGTTTGTGGTTGTCCTCCTACTTCAGTTCAACACATATCAACTACTTGGGTGCCCATCTGTGATCCAACATAAACAGAAACAGAGGCAAACAAACTTCTTCCATGGGCTTTTAAGCACTCAATCACCTTTCCCCCTCCTACCTCACCTCACTACTCTCCTACTACAATCCAGCCAACACCCATCACTCATCTAATGCTAACCTCACTGTGCCTCACTCTCACCTATCTCTCTGCCGACCCCTCACCTCAGTCGTGCCTCTGGCCTGGAATGCCCTTCCTCCTCAAATCTGACAGACAATTATGCTCCACTTATTTAAAGCCTTTATTTAAGGTACATCTCCAAGAGGCCTTCCCTGACTAAGCCCTTCCTTTCCTCTTCTCCCACTCCTTTCTACGTCATCCCAACTTGCTTCCTCTGTTCTTCCCCCCAGCCCCATAGCACTTATGTACATATCTGTAATTTATTTATTTATATTAATGTTTGCCTCTCCCACTATAGACTTTAAGCTCATTGTGGTTAGGGAATGTGTTTATTGTTGTACTCTCCCAAGTGCTTAGTACATTGCTCTGCACACAGTAATTGCTCAATAAATACCATTGATTGAGGCCTTCCACACTTTTCCCCATACACAATATTCAGTAGAATTTGCTGTTTATTTTAATTTCAAACCATGTGATGTGCCTATCCTTGGAGAGATAGTGTTTCAAATCACATGGCTTCCATAAGTTTATTTCCCAATGAAGAAATTTGGTCTGTAATTTGTAACCTGCTGCCAGATGTGAACAGTCCTGATCTCACTTTGGATAGGGACAACAGATACTCACACACAAGAGCTTAAGAAATTCCATATGGGGTCAGACCAGTGATCTTTCCAGCCTGGTATTTGGCCTCTCGAAGTAGCACTCAAGGGCTTTTTGGGGAACAGTGAGCTGGATGCCCTACTTGACATCCAGACTCAATTTAGGGATTTACTGTCTACCATCCTTAGTATTTCCATCTTAAAAACCCAAACACTTCCTTCCAACAATCTGCTACAAACCTCTTGTCCTTTGACTTTATCTGAACATTTCTAGAAAATATTGATGTTTTCTGCCAGCATGACTTCCTGTGGTAACAAATTCCATATGCTCACCACCCTCTGTATTGAAAAGCTTTTCTTCCATATGTTTTGAATGACTAAGTATGATCTAAACTGAAGAATTAATCAACTGATGGTATCTATTGAGTGCTTTCTGTCCGCCCAGCCCTCTATCCTCTTTAAGCTCAATGTGGGCAGAAAACCTGTCTACCAACTCTATTGTGTTGTACTCTCCCAAGCACTTACTCTGCATACAGTAAGCTTTCAGTAAATTGAATGATCGATTGAATGATTCCACCTAACGTTCCCATCACAGATGATAATGCTACCATCCTTTGTCCCCAAATGCCACAACCTTGGCATTACTGATCAATCAATGGTATTTATTAAGCACTTACTCTTTGCAGAGCACTGTACTAAACACTTAGGAGAATACAACAGAATTATCAGACGTGCTCCCTGCCCATAAAGAACTTAGTCTAGACTCCTTCCTTGACTCATTCATTCATTCAGTCGTATTTATTGAGTGCTCCCTGTTTGAAGAGCATTGTACTAAGCACTTGGAAAGTACAATTCAGCAAAAAAGAGACAATCCCTGCCCACACTGGGCTTACAATCTAGAAGTGGGGAGACAGACATCAAAACAAGCAAACAGGCATCAATATAAATAGAATTATACATATATACCATCAAAGCAAGTAAATGGGCATCAATATAAAGACAATTATAGATATTTGTACATATACCCAAGTGCTGTGGGGTTGGGGGAGAAGAGCAAAGGGAGCGAGTCAAGGCAATGCAGAAGGGAGGGGGAGCTGAGGAAAATGGGGGCCTAGTCTGGGAAGGCCTCTTGGAGGAGGTGAGCCTTCAGTAGGGCTTTAAAGGGGGAAAGAGTGATTGGCAGGCACTTATTTATTGAGTGCTTACTGTATGCTGAGCACTATACTAAGGGCTTGGGATAGTACAATGCAACAACAAACACATTCACTGCCCACAGTGAGAATCCTTCCCCTCTCTAAATTTCCATACTCACCAAGTGCTGTCTTTTTTTTTTTCTTTACGGTATTTGTTAAGCACTTACTATGTGCCAGGCATTGTACTAAGTGTTGGGGTGGATACGAGTTAATGAGGTTAGGCACAGTCCTTGTCCCACATAAGGCTCACAGTCTTAATCCCCATTTTACAGATGAAGTAACTAAGGCAGGGAGAAGAGATGTGACTTTTCCAAGGTCACACAGTAGCCAAGTGGAAGAGCCAGAAGGCTTTCTGATTCCCAGGCCTGTGCTCTATCCACTAGGCCATTCTGCTTCTCAATATTTTTCCTTTACAGTATTTTCAAGATCCACTTCTTATTCTCATCCAAATGGCCATCATACTGGTCAAGGCATTAGTCATATCACAACTTTCTCACTGATTTCCCTAACTCTCCCACTCTGGTTGAAACTTTAATCTGCTGCCCGGATCATTTTTCTCAAGCAACATTTTGTACATATCTCCTCATGGATGGTTATCCATTCCTTTCCACATATAGTAGAAACTCCTGATCATCGTCTTTAAGGCATGCAATCATCTCTTGTCCTCCTACTTATCCACTTTCTTCTCTCATCACCTCCCTGCTCACACTCTTTGCTCCTCTCAAGCTAACCTATTCACTGTTTCTTATTCTTGTCTCTCACTGCTGACCTCAAATCAATCGATCTATAGTATTTATTGAGTACTTGCTGAATGATGAGCATGGTCCTTTTAGGCAGTTTAGTTGTCTACTAAATCTGTTGTATTGTACTCACCCAAGTGCTCATATAATACAGTGCTCTGCATACAGTAAGCACTCAATACGTACCACGGATTGATTGGGAAGGTAAAATACAATAGAGTTGCTGTCTTCATGGGACATAATCAAGCTGACCAAAGGAGTGGGTCAAGAAGACTTCCTTGTTTACTCTGCCACATCCTGTCTACCATCTAGACTGTGAGCTCATTGTAGGTAGGGAATGGCACTGTTGGTTGGTGTATTATACTTTCCCAAGTGCTTAGTACAGTGCTCTGCACACAGTAAGCATTTAATAAATACAATTGAATGCATGAATCTCCCTCTTCCCTGCTGCCCCCACCGAGCCCAGTACTTAGCTCTGTACTAAGCGCTGGGGAGAGTACAACTTTACAATACAACAGACATATTCCCTGCCCACCATGAGCTTACAGTCTAGATGGGGAGAAGGACATTAATATAAATAAAGTTAAAGATATGTACGTAAGTGCTGTGGGACTGGGAGGGGGGATGAATACAGGGAGCAAGACAAGGTTGTGCAGAAGGGAGGGGAGAAGAGGGAGGGAAGGCTTAGTCAGGAAAGGACTCTTGGAGAGACATGCCTTTAATAAAACTTTGAAGGTGGGGAGAGTATTTGTCTGTCGTATATGAAGGAGAGTGTTCCAGGCCAGAGGTGGGACACAGGTGAAAGGTCGGTGGCATGAGGGCCAGCCATGGAAGTAGTGTAGCATTTCATTTGAAATGCTGATGTTGCCTCTCCCTTATGCTACCCATGCCCACAAAATGGCATGAGCTCGTGGTGTAGTGCACAGTAGGTAATCCCATCTCTGAATGGCGTAGTGGCTGAAGTTGGGCCTTGTTGAAATCTATTTCTGTGTCTCATCCTCCCCCTGACAATGCACGTCACAGAATTTCAACGCTTCTTGGGAAAGTCAGCCACATTACAGTAAGCGATCCCAAGAAGCAGCATGGGCTAGTGGGTAGAGCCAGGCCTGGGTGGCAGCAGGACCTGGGTTCTAATTCCGGATCCACCACCTGTCCACTGAGTGAGCTTGGGCAGATCACTCAACTTCTCTGGGCCTCAGTTACCTTATCTGTAAAATGGAGGTTGAAATTGGGAACCCCATGTGTCCAACCTGATTAGCTTCCATCTAGTCCAGTGCTTAGAGTAGTGCCTGGCACATAGTAAGTGCTTAACAAATACTATTTTAAAGAAAAGAAAAAAGATATTGGTTTCTAAAGCATGGGTACTGGATTCAGAACAAAGAAAATTACAGTTTTGTGAACACATGGACGGAAACAAGATCTCTCAAAACTTCGTCCAACACTCTTCTATATTTAGACTATAAACTCGTTGTGGGCAGGGAATTTGTCTGTTTATTGTTGTATTGCACTCTCCCAAGTGTATAGTACAGTGCTTTGCACACACTAAGTGCTTAAGTGAGGAGCAGTGTGGCTTAGTGGCAAAAACATGGACTTGGGAGTCAGAGGTCATGGGTTCTAATCCTGATTCCGCCACTTGTCAGCTGTGTGACTATGGGTAAGTCACTTAACTTCTCTGTGCCTCAGTTGCCTTAGTTGTAAAATGGGAATTAATTAATTAATTCATTCAATAGTATTTATTGAGTGCTTACTATGTGCAGAGCACTGTACTAAGCGCTTGGGATGAACAAGTCGGCAACAGATAGAGACAGTCCCTGCCGTTTGACGGGCTTACAGTCTAATCGGGGGAGATGGACAGACAAGAACGATGGCAATAAATAGAGTCAAGGGGAAGAACACGTAAAAACAATGGCAACTAAATAGAATCAAGGCGATGTACAAAATAAATAGGGTAATGAAAATAACAAAATAAATAAATAAATAAATAATATAAAATAAATAATAATAATAATAATAAATAATAGAAATAATAATAAATAAATAAGTTAATAAACATTAACAAAATAAATAGGGTAATGAAAATATATACAGTTGAGTGGACGAGTACGGTGCTGTGGGGATGGGAAGGGAGAGGTGGAGGAGCAGAGGGAAAAGGGGAAAAAGAGGGTTTAGCTGTGGAGAGGTAAGGGGGGGGTGGCAGAGGGAGTAGAGGGAGAAGAGGAGCTCAGTCTGGGAAGGCCTCTTGGAGGAGGTGAGTTTTAAGTAGGGTTTGGAAGAGGGAAAGAGAATCAGTTTGGCGGAGGTGAGGAGGGAGGGCGTTCCGGGACCGCGGGAGGACGTGGCCCAGGGGTCGACGGCGGGATAGGCGAGACCGAGGGACGGTGAGGAGGTGGGCGGCAGAGGAGCGGAGCGTGCGGGGTGGGTGGTAGAAAGAGAGAAGGGAGGAGAGGTAGGAAGGGGCAAGGTGATGGAGAGCCTTGAAGCCTAGAGTGAGGAGTTTTTGTTTGGAGCGGAGGTCGATAGGCAACCACTGGAGTTGTTTCGATAGGCAACCACTGGAGTTGTTTAAGAAGGGGAGTGACATGCCCAGATCGTTTCTGCAGGAAGATGAGCCGGGCAGCGGAGTGAAGAATAGACCGGAGCGGGGCGAGAGAGGAGGAAGGGAGGTCAGAGAGAAGGCTGACACAGTAGTCTAGCCGGGATATAACGAGAGCCCGTAATAGTAAGGTAGCCGTTTGGGTGGAGAGGAAAGGGCGGATCTTGGCGATATCGTAGAGGTGAAACCGGCAGGTCTCGGTAACGGATAGGATGTGTGGGGTGAACGAGAGAGACGAGTCAAGGATGACACCGAGATTGCGGGCCTGAGAGAGGGGACGGATGGTCGTGCCATCGACGGTGATAGAGAAGTCTGGGAGAGGACCGGGTCTGGGAGGGAAGATGAGGAGCTCAGTCTCGCTCACGTTGAGTTTTAGGTGGCGGGCCGACATCCAGGTGGAGACGTCCCGGAGGCGGGAGGAGATGCGAGCCCGAAGGGAGGGGGAGAGGACAGGGGCGGAGATGTAGATCTGCGTGTCATCTGCGTAGAGATGGTAGTCAAAGCCGTGAGAGCGAATTAAGACTCTGAGCCCCATATAGGCCAACCTGATTACCTTGTATCTACTCCAGTGTTTAGAACAGTGCTTGGCACATGGTAAGTGCTTAACAACTACCATTATTTTTTTTTAATAAATCTGATTGACATATAGTTGTCTTTTCTATGTAAAGACACAAGTGATGGTGAAATTCACCGATGAGAGCACGTGTGACTGAACAGGCCAGTGTGGGACCCTAGCCATAGTGTGCACACAGAAAGATGTCCTTGTTGTATGTCCTGTTTAATGCTTTCGGTTGCTTAGAGCTGTTTTCTCTTTTGGCTGCTTGCCTCTCATTCTTCACAGAGCTTTTGCTTGAAGAGAGCCACTCCCTTCTTGAAAAGGAGCATGTAAATGCCTCCCCAGCAATGAACTCCCAGTTTCCAGCTGGTAGGCTATATTGCCTCAGGCTTTGTTTTACAACATCCCTAAATTGAGTCTTCCTCCCTCTTTGCCTTGTGTTTCCCAGTTTCAGCCCTCCATATAACAATTGTTGGGATGTCCTAGTGCCCTTCATTTTCTTCACATGTTCCACCCACCCTAAGGGTGTTAGAGAACATGTTAGAGAAACAGCATGGGGTAGTGGATAGAGCACGGGCCTGGAGTCAGAAAATCATGGGTTCTAATCCCCGCTTGGCCACTTACCTGCCGTGTGACCTTGGGCAAGTCACTTCACTTCTCTGTGCCTGTTACTTCATTTGGGGATTGAGACTGTGAGCCTCAAATGGGTCAGGGACTATGTTCAACCTGATAAATGTGTATCTACCTCTGTGCTTAGGGCAGGGCCTGGCACATAGTAAGAATTTAACAAATACCATAGTAATTATTATCAGTATTATTAGGTGAGCATAGCTTCGGTGTTAGGAGACTGACTATATTCTAGAATTTCACTCTCCATTATCTTGTCTTGCCGTTTGACACTGAGCAAGACCTCTAAGTGTTACTTGACTTTAAGCTGTAAGCCCGTTGTGGGCAGGGAATATTTATTGTTATATTGTATTCTCCCAAGTGCTTGGTACAGTGTTTTGCATACAGTAAGCGCTTAACAAATATGATTGTGAATGAATGATGTAACTGCTCAAGGAGTGGCTGTGAGTGGTGGTCTCGTAGCCACAGAGAAGTTTGGAAAACCTTACAGCTCTTTAGACTTTTAGTTTATCTGGAGCTTGATGCCACACTGTTAAATCTTCTAAAGATGGATTGTCCTTTTTTATTCAGTTTTCTACTTCCTCATCTATCATTGCATCGTTGGGTAACGTGCTGCCCAGGTAATAGAATTCTGTCACAGTGTGTTGCTGGTATGAATTTTGGTGATGCATCACCTTGATTTTCTTTAGACTTGTCTGCCCGTAGAGCCTGGCTGAATCCTTGAATTATTTTGCAATCCTTTGCATATCTTCTTGGGTGTGGGCTTCTAGGGTGCAGTCATCTGCTTACAATGTGAGAACAAAAATGAATTGAAGAAACATCTTTCCAACATAAATATGACTGAATTCTTAAGAAAGGAATTCGTTTCCAAGATTTCTTCAGGAAAGCTTGTGTGGATCGTAAGCTGTATCACCAAGAGTAACCCTGGAAATTAGACTGGCGGAGATTGTTTACGAACACTACCTCCTGTAACAAACAGCAAACATAATGGGATAGTCACACCATCAGAACGTAGTAAATAAAAAGAAATGGCCTAAGATGTTTGCCATTCACACTTGTCATGCTGTTAGCTAATGTGGAGAAAGATTTATGGGGGGTCAAATTCTCCTTTGTAGTTATGGGAATTTTTCTCCTTGCATTATTTGGCTGAAGAATTTGGCTTCAGTTTTAACTATGGGTCCTGGAGTTCAATAGATATTTAAATGAACTCAGTCTGTACATTGCCTTTTTCCCATCTAATCAGTAATCAAATCATTCGTCTCCCTACCGTCTTATTAATCTAATGCTTTGACATGATAGGAATTGGAAATAATCGTGAATAAAGACAAATTGCCAGAGACAAGAAACAACCTCTTTTCTCTCAGCAAAATCCCCGTTAATAACGTGTGAAGAAGCAATGACAAAGGGCTTCTGTGTTCTCCTTTAAAGGATCCTCAAGAGCAGAGGCAGTTTGTAAGAAGCCTTTCTTTTGCTATTATAAGTTGAATTACTGACAAAACCCAGTCTTCACAGTCCACTGCAAAATCTAAGTCATGAAGAAAAGGGCTTTCTTGGATGGCTTAGTAATCACTGTCCAACACTTTTAAGCCTCTGAACAGAAGGAAGCATTGTACGGCCAAAACTTAACCCAGCTACATCTGTTGGGAGGAGAACGTGATGAGCCACAAGGGGGCTTCAGCAACTTCATAAACTTGAAAATTTTACTACATTAATCTCTCTCTGATGGCCTGGTTCATTCTTAGCTTTGACTTGTCCAAGCAGCACCCTTTTGGGTTGCGTCTGCTTCCTTACTGGAGACTGTAAGCCCTTCTTGTCTTTCAACTCTATTGTACTGTACTTTTCTAGCTGCTTAGTAGAGTACTCTGCACACAGAACATGCTCAATAAATACTACTGATTCGTTAACCTGGAACCCACTGTTCTGTGATGCTAAGATGTGCGTTAGAAAATCCTGTATCCCTGACTTCCTTTTCTTCCCCTTTCCCCTGTTCCTTCCTGCAACAAGTGTGCTTGCTGTAGTCAGGGAATGTCACTGTTAATTGTTGTATTGTAGTTTCCCTAATGCTTAGTACAGCGCTCTGCACACAGTAAGTGCTTCGTACATACGATTGAATAAATGAAGTGTGAAAACAGGGAAAGGGGTTGGGGAGGGGCTGGGGAGAGGGTAGAGAAAAGGGAAGGTTGAAGGGTGGGATATGGAAGCAGCTTATTCTTCACCATAGTTTGTTTCCATTTACAGCCTAAACTGTGGAAGCCATCTTATCTTGGAACTACGTTTTCCCCAAATTTCTGGGATCAAAGATGTCATCCCACCCCAATCCCCACAACATTTATGTTCAGATCTGTAAATTATTTATTTATATTATTTTCTGTCTTCCCCTGTAGACTGTAAGTTCACTATGGTCAGGAAAACATATCTACTAAGTGTTGTACTCTCCCAAGAGCTTAATGTACTGCTCTGCATACAATAAATATGCATTAAATACCCCTAATTGATTGATTGAAGAGGACTGCTGCTGGACATTTCAGCACACTCAAGCAATTGCAGTTACAATCAATTGATGGCACTTTAGTGAGTACTTGCTGTGTGCAGAACACCGTACTAAGTACTGTGAGAATACAATATAAAGGATATTACAAGTTTCAAGGCCTTCCCTCTAAATATTCCAGGTTTGTGTTTCTTGGTGAATGAACATCTCCTGCCAGAGAACTTTAGAACTTTGGGACTTTCAACAGGGTGACTTTATGGCCAGAAAATGTATCCCCAAATCTTTGAGTTGGGGAACTGTCCCACTGTTTGGAAATAATGTGCTTGCTGCTTCCTCCGAACCCAATCTGTTCCAGCCTTTGCTTTGACAAATGCATCCAGTTCTCCTAGATTGCCAAGGTGGCATTCTTAGTAAAACCTTTCATTAAGGAAAACTGGCCCTCTGGTAGCCATCCATTCCAATGCCACACACATGCAGACAAGCAGATCCAAACGAGCTTCCATTATCAAGAGAATGTTCCCTAATTCCTTAACTGTGGTCTAGCCAAAATACATATTGAAAACACATGTTATGGCAGAGCTGAGTGTCTTGGAGAGAATCTTCCACCAGGAACCGTGATATCTGCAGACAATTCTTCATCTTACCTTCAGGGGACTCTCTAGCCATTTGTCGGTTCCCGTCATAGCTCTGTAACTATGGCACCAGGCTGAAGAGTTGGCCCTGATGGTCAGGCTCTGAAATAATTTGGGAATCTGTTTCTCATTATTTTCTTTAGTTCTCAGTGAGTGGTGGGTATGGTCTCCAGATTTCTCCCAATTTGAGAAGAGAAGGAATATTAGACTGGTTCACACTTATTTGCTGGAATGTGTTTACCAACTATCAATGGACTGTCAACACCCATAACAATAATAACAGTATTTAACTGCTTACTATGTGCCAGGCACTGCTCTAAGCGCTGGAGTCGATACAAGATATTCGGGTTGGACACAGTCCCTATCCCACATGGGGGTCGCAGTCATAATCCCCATTTTACAGATGAGGTAACTGAGGCACAGAAGCAAAGCGACCTGTCCAAGGTCACACAGGAGACAAGCGGAGGAACCAGGATTAGAACCCAGGTCCTTCTGACTTCCAGGCCCATGCTCAATCTGCTACCCCATGCTGCTTCTCACCCATGTTTAGTAGTAGCAGCAGTAGAGTAGTAATAGACATGTAGAGCCCTCCCCACACGTTTTATTTTAGCATTTGTTAAGCACTTTGTGTCTAGATACAAGCCAATCAGGTGGGACACAGTCCCCGTCCCACATGGGGCTCACAGTCCAAGAAGGAGGGAGAATGATCCCCATTTTACAGATGAAACAACTGAGGCATTTGTCATGAGCCCTTCTCAAACCATCATGCAAATACCCAGTAAGTCCATCCCTGGTCCTGTCAGGCATCTATCCTATAGGTCCATTCCCGGGGAGAGACACACCTCCCCAAATTGACCCATCAGGCAGTCAATAACAAGTCAAACCACAGTGAAACCAAACCTCCACATTTTATAGCGAAAAGCTTTATTCAATTCATAATAGTCTAATTGAAGATTAGACATACACACCCACACAGCTACCAGTCTTTTTTTTCCCAAGTTCTTGCAGATGGTTCCACATCCGATGAGTTTGAGGAGTCTGGTGGCCTGCAGCACATCATCCTGGCTCGAATCAGGTGGTTCCCGGCGGCGGTGCCATAGGGGGTCTCGGCATGGATCTTAGGTGGTCTTCTGCTGCCACCAGGGGTTCAGTTTTTAGCTCACGGCGTCTGCCTCATTTCAGTTGTTTGGCCTGCAGTCTTAAGTGGTACTGCCCCCCTGTTTTGGTCTGTTTCTTCCCTCTTTTGTCCACTCATGTCGGTGGCTTTGGGGGGTGGTCACGGCTGGTCCTGATTTGCTGCTCTGACTTCCCTGCTGCCTCAAGCCTGTTACTGGGTAAAGCCAAGGGAGAGGGCCACCCCTCTGGCTGGTTTTGCAAGGTAGCTTATTTCGTGTACCTCCGACAACCTTTCTTCTGCCCGATGGCAAGATGGTTCAGTGCCTCCTCAAGAACCTCCTTCTACGCTTCAGTTCTTCCACAGATTCCTTCTTCTTTGCTGTTGTTCACGGGATCAAATGATGGTCATTCGTAAAATGGTTTCTGTGTCACAAAATGGAGTCACTCTTGCTCACCACAGCACTGAGAAGTTATGTAACTTGTCCGAGGTCACATAGGCAAGTGGCGGAGTTGGGATTACAATCCAGGTCCTCTGGCTCCCGGGCCTGTGCTCCTTCCACTAAGCCATGCTGTCCACTTAGATCAGTGCACTAAACTAGGTGCTCGGGCAATAGAGAAGAAAGAAGTGACGCAATCCCTACCCACAATGTTACACTCAAATAGGGGAGATAGACATAAAAATGTTTACAGTTAGAGTGGTCAAATAAAAATTGCATAGGTATATTTAACATTACTATGATTCACCTCACCACTGAGGTGGTGAGAAGCAGCAAATCTTATTGGATAGAACACAGGCCTAGGAGTTAGAAGGACTTGGGTTCTAATCCCATCTCCGGCACCTGTCTGCTGTGTAACCTTGGGCACATCACTTTATTTCTCTGGGCCTCGGTTCCCTCACCTGTAAAATGGGAATTAAGAGTATGAGCCCGATGTGGGACAGGGACTGTGTCCAACCTGATTAACTTGTATCCACCCCAGTTCTTAGAGCATAGTAAGTGCTTAACAAGTATCACTGAAATTAAATGACTGAGTGATTGGGGTGCTTCCTTTCAGTCCCCTTGCTCTGGGTCATTGGTGGGGCTTCTTCTCCCCAATTCCCAAGATCCTCTCCTTTTCCCAGTCCTTCCCAGTGATTGGCTGCATTTCAAACAGAGCCTCCAGCTAAATATTTGGGGAGGGAAGGAAGACCTCAGTTCTAGCAACTTTTTAGGCTTATTCCCACCCACCTCCCCCAACTCTAGCTTGGGACCCCGAATTTCTCTCAGGAATCAGTCTTCGCATTCATCAAGAATCTTAGATATAGCAAGCTGGTTTGGGGAGATTATTCATCTGACGAGATCATTTTACTAGTTTAGTATCCAGAATCAGAATGCATAGTCTTGTTAATTTAAGTCTACTGATTTCTCTCTTGAACTGTAAGCTCCTTGAGGGCAGAGACTTCCACTGTGTTTTGTATATCTTAAGTACCTCTTAAAGTGCTTTACTCAGAGGAGTTCAATAGTGGTAAAGCAGTGTGGCCTAGTGGAAAGAGCACAGGAATCTTGGCTCTGCCACTTGCCTGTCTTGTGATGTCGGGCAAATCACTTAATTTCCCTGTGCCTTGCTTTCCTTATCTATAAAATGAGAATTAAATGCCTGTTCTCCCTCCTCCTTAGACTGTGAGCCCCATGTGGGACAGGGACTGTGTCTGATCTGATTACATTGCACCTCCCCAGTGTTTAAACATATAGGAGACACTTAAGAGAAGCAGCATGACTTAGTGGAAAGAGCACGGGCTTGGGAGTCAGAGGTCCTGGGTTCTAATCCCAACTCTGCCACTTTCTGCTGTGTGACCTTGGGCAAGTCACTTAACTTCTCTGTGCCTCAGTTACCTCATCTGTAAAAATAGGGATTAAAAAATGTGAGCCCCACATGGGACAATCTGATTACCCTGTATCTACCCCAGCGCTTAGAACAGTACTCAGTACAAGAGTCCTCTCAATAATACCATTAGTATTATTATTATTATTAAGAGGCACCACAATTATTGTCAATATTAATGTCATGCTGATAAATACTGTTAAGTTGATCATTCTAGTTATGAATTTCTTTTCTGTTTTTCAATAGCATTCTCAGCTCCTTTTGTTAAATTTTTTGAGTTCAGATGAAAACATTCTTGCTTATAATGGAAAGGAAGAAGAACCAAAAGAACTCAGATCCCTTAACTTTTATCCAGTGTTCTATATAATGCCTCACTGCCTCAAGATAATCCTCTCATCGGAATTCCAAGTTACAGTGGTTTGTACTTACTCATACTTACTCACATTCAAACTGACATCACAGTTCTGACTCCAACAAAGAAATTCCAGAAGCATGGAATTAATACACTAAATTACACCTAAAATGCGATGGTTCGAGGACATCTCTCTGTACAGAGTTCATGCCAGATGGTCAACTTCACAATCCGCCTGAAGAACTTCTAAAACCGTTTTTTAACACGTGGACGTCCTGCAGCCTAAACTGACAACGGAAAGTGCTCTTCACACAGTAAGCACTCAATAAATACAATTAAATATGATTGAAGGAATGAATAACTGATCCCCAGACACCAGAAGGTTGCAGTCCCCTAGACTAGTAGCTCGTGTGGGCAGGGAATGTGTCTGTTATATTGTTATATTGTACTCTCCCAAGTTCTTAGTACAATGCTCTGCACACAGTAAGTGCTCAGTAAATATGATTGACTGACTGCAGGGTGTCTACCATGTCCCACATGGAGCGCACAGTCAATCCCTATTTTACAGATGAGGCAACTGAGGCACAGGAAAGTTAAGTGACTTGCCCAAGGTCACATAGAAGACAACTGGAAGATCTGGGATTAGAACCCAGGTCCCAGGCCCATGCTCTACCAGGCTGCTAGGACTGATGGTGAACCCTTCCCCTGGAGGTCTTCCCCTCCAGCTCCCTCTTGGGAATAGAACAGCAACCCCATCAGTGTGAGACCTTCTCGACTCTCAAAATGTTGGGAATGTTGAGAAGCAGCATGGCCTAGAGGATAGAGCATAGGCCTGGGAATCAGAAGGACCTGAGTTCTAATCACAGCTCTGCCACTTGTTTGCTGTGTGACCTCTGGAAAGTCATTTCGGTTACCTCAGTTACCTCATCTGCAAAATGGGGATTTAAGACTGTGAGCTCCATGTGGGACATAAATTGCATCCAACCTCATTGGTTATCACAGCACTTAATACAGTGCCTAGCCAATAGTAAATGCTGAACAAGTACAGTAGAAAAAGGCCACGGTGACTTTGGTAACTGCTATGCTCAGTTGCAAAGTCTCTTGCTCTGCCATGATGCACTACTGTCCTTGTATTCAATCGCATTAATTGAGCGCTTACTCTTTTCAGAGCACTGTACTAAGCGCTTGGAATGTACAATTTGGCAACAGATAGAGACAATCCCTGCCCAACAACAGGCTCACATTTCATTGTTGTCCTTATCTCCTACCCATTTTTTTAAAAAATAGTAATTATTAAGCCCTTACTATGGTTCAAACACTCTTCTAAGCACTGGAGCAAACACAAGATAATTAGGTAGGACCCAGTACATGGGGCTCAAAGTGTAAGTAGGAGGGAGAAAAGGTATTTTTAATTCTCCCGAGATTATAAGCTCGTTGTGGGAAGGGAACACGTCTACCAACTCTGTTGTATTGAATTCTCCCAAGCACTGGGCACAGTGAGCATTCAATAAATACCATTGCTTAATTGATTTAATCCCTATTTAAAAATGATGAAAATGAGGTACAGAGACGTAAAGTGACCTGTGCTCAATAAATACGATTGACTCCGGCTGGAAGACCTGGACTGCACAAGAGCACCACATCTGGCTTCTTGAGTGGTTCCACCAGATTCACTGATGGGCCATACACAATATCAAATGGCAGGACAAGAAAGCAAACAACCAAGTTCTGGGTCAAGCTCTGGAGAAGCAGCATGGCCTAGTGGTTAGAGCATGGGCCTGGGAGTCAGAAGGTCCCGGGTTCTAATCCCAGCTCTTCCACTTGTCTGCTGTGTGACCGGGGGCTAGTCACTTCACTTCTCTGTGCATCAGTTACCTCATCTGTAAAATGGGGATTATGACTGTGAGTCCCATGTGGGACATGGACTGGATCCAACTAGATTACCTTGTATCTTGCCCAGCGCTAAAAAAAAAAAACACCCCAAAACATAATGTCAGTCTCCTAGTAAGAAAACTTTGTTCACTCTGGGACAGCTTCCCTAGGTGGGATTCCTGAATTGAATGAATCTCAAACAACTGCTGTATGGAGAGGTGAAATTGAGAAGTAAAAAAAAAAAGAGGGCAGAGGAAATGTTTGTTAGTGTCCATCTCCCTCTCCAGTCTGTAAACTTGGAGCAGGGAACATGTCCACCAAAACTGTTATATTGCACTTTTCAAACAGTACAGTGCTCTGCACACAATAAGCACTCAGTAAATATGATTGATTGAAGGACATGGTAAAGCAAAGTGTCAGACAATGCTGCATCCCAGCTGAAAACTTGGAATTAATTGATGGGGAAAGGCCAGCATGGAATAGTGCTCTCAAAAAAGAAGCTTTGTTGGGAATGAAGGAAAAGGAAGCAAAAGGGAAAACGGTTTCAGGCACACATTAAACACGATAACACAACAAGCCTTTTTGAGGACACATTGTGTCAGAGACAGTGGGCCCTACAAGTTGTCTGTTTAGTAATATAGTCACTTATTAATTTCACCATCACTGTGTCTTTTCAAATAAGGACAATTATATATTCAAATATAGTATAGTATTCAGTAAAATATATATAGTAAGTGTAGTTGCCCTTCATATGGGTCCTTCTATGGGTTATTCTTCACAATATATGGGTCTCACATCCAAGACCCAAATAATCTGATCTATTACAAAATGAAGGCATAGAATTTTCTTCCCTGGAGATCTTTAAGAAAACAGTGAGCAACGAAATCTGAATTAAGGCTCAGGAATGCCTATGCGACCTTTTGGGATCCCTCCTATCCTTAGAATTCTAACTGGACAATAGTTTAACTGTTTAGTGAAATCCCATATTTGAACTGGACAGTAGGTTAACTGTTAGGCGAGATCTCATATTTTAACCAGACAATAGTTTAGCTGTTTAGAGAGCGTCCATATTTCCCATGAAGAATATGATTATTAATATAATTTAAGATCCTGTCCAAAGAGGAGAAGGAGAAAAAAATCAACTTTTAATGAATACCGATTAAGTTTTGGTCATATAAATGAAAAAAAGTATGGTTGGCTTCATAACCATGATCAAATCCCAATAGATAATGGACATGGCTAAAATCCTTCCTTTCCTCCCCATCCAAATCCTTATCCTATCTAGCCTTGATTACTGCATCAGCCACCTCGCTGACCTTTTAGCCTCCTGTCTCTCCCCACTCCAGTCCTTGCTTCACTCTGCTGCCTGGATTATTTTTATAAAAACCAGTCAGTCCATATCTCCCCACTCCTCAAGAACCTCCAGTTGCCCATCTGTGAGCTCCATGTGGGACATAAATTGCATCCAACCTCAAAATGGTCTCTTACCATTGGCTTTAATAATAATAATCATTGCATTTGTTAAGAGCTTACTATGTGCCAGGTGCTCTACTAAGAGCTGGGGTGGATACAACAAATTGGGTTGGACACAGTCCCTGTTCCAGGTGGGTCTCAGTCTCAATCCCCCATTTAACAGATGAGGTAACTGAGGCACAGAGAAGTAAAGTGACCCACCCAAGTTCACATGCCTTTGGGAGGTTGTCAGGCTCTCCTGTTAGCTGAGAGTCTGGGGACACAGTCCCTGTAGTCCCTGCATTAATCAGACCCTGCTCACTACCAACTTGCTTTGCCCCACAGAACTTGGTTCCTTTAGCATTCATTCATTCATTTGTATTTATTGAGCACTTACTATGTGCATAGCACTGTACTAAGTGCTTGGAATATACATTCAGCAACAGTTAGAGACAATCCCTGCCCAACAATGGGCATGCTGGGATATGTAAGTGGAGCCCCAGAGGGTCACATGATGTTAAGCAGCTGAGTTAAGTTCCCATGAATTGCTCCTCCTTTAGACATTCAATTAGGCATTCAATTACGAATGGAAGTGATTCACATAGATTAAAAGAAGGGAGTGCTGATGTGCTATACTGATCCCTCAGGTTCCAATATCCCTTTTCCTGGAATTTCTGCTTCAGGAAGGCCTATGGAAAGAACTCAGGACTTCCAGTCAGAAGATTCCCAACCCCACAGAACCTAAGTATGTATCTTTAAATTATATATTATAAATTATTTATTCATTTCAATATCTGTCTCCTGTCCCCCACCCAGATTCTAAGGTTGTTATGGGTAGGGAATGTGTCTGCAATTTCTGTTGTATTGCACTCTCCCAAGTGTTTAGTACAATGCTTTGTACCTAGTAAGTGCTCAATAAACATGATTGATCCAAATGGATACTGAGCTAAGGTTAATTATTTCTCTCTTTTTTAGTAGTAGACTTGAGGTGGAAAGGGGTAATGAAGGCAGAAAATGATTGTTAAATTGTAAAGGAGTGGGGAAGCTGCTAGGAAAAACTGGAAGAGTGAACCATTGTGATAGTGGGAAGTGGGGGTAAGGTCCTTGCCCACCTTGAAATTTTGCCGGAATGTTGCATTTTCAACCAATCAGTAGTATTTATTGAGTGCTTAACTGTATGTAAAACACTGTACTAAGTGCTTGGGAGAGTACAACAGAGTTCATTCAGTCATATTTATTGAGTGTTTACTGTGTGCAAAGGGACTGTACTAATTGCTTGGAAAGTACAATTCAGCAACAAAAGTTGTAAGTTCCCTGCTTATGGTCTAGAGTTAGACTGAAACTCGGGATTTTTCTAGGGTTAGAGCTTTGAGCATATGGAATAAGGATGACTTTTAGGGAGTGTGATTTAGAGGAGCAGCTCAGAGCAAAAGAAAATCCCTTTAATCTTGATTTGGTTTACGTTAGGCTTGCCAAGTCTTGGGGTGAGGTAAAACCATATGTAGATATATATAAATATATACATAGTATAGTGTATACAAATATGCATATTTGTACATCATATTAGAGGAGGAAATCACAGGTGGTGACTCTTATCTACGACTGCAGGTATTGCTGAAATGACTAATGCAGAATACACACTCAGCCCAAAGCAATGTTTTATATGGGCTACGAGGTAACTTTTAAAATCTCATAAAATGGTTAGTCTCTCATGCTGCACACTAATCATTCAATCATTGGTATTTATTGAGTGCTTACTGTGTGCAGAGCATGGAACTAAGTGCTTGGGAGAGGACAGTACAGTAAAGAAGCTAGTCATGATCCTTTCCCACAAGGACCTTACAGTCCTTAGGGAGAGAGAAATTAGAATAAATTACAGGTAGAGGAAATAATAGAATATAAGGAGCTACATAAGTGCCACTGGGCTGGGGTGAGTATCAAAGTGCTTAAAGAGCTTAGAACAGTGCTTGGTACATAGTAAGTGCTTAAAAAATACCATAATTATTTTAAAGAGCTGACAGCCAAATGCACAGTTAACAGAGGGGGAAGGGAAGTAAGGGAAATGAGGGCTTAGTCACCGAAGGCTTCTTGGAGGATATGTGATTTTAGGAGGGTTTTTAAGGTGAGGAAAGTGGTGGATGGTTGGATGTGAAGGGGGAGGGAGTTCCGGGCCTGAGGGAGGACTTGGGCCAGGGGTCAGTGGTGGGATAGACAAGATTGAGGAGAGGAGCATGGGCTTTGGAGTCAGGGCTCATGAGTTCAAATCCCAGCTCTGCCACTTGTCAGCTGTGTGACTGTGGGCAAGTCACTTAACTTCTCTGTGCCTCAGTTCCCTCATCTGTAAAATGGGGATGAAGACTGTGAGCCCCACGTGGGACAACCTGATTCCCCTGTGTTTACCCCAGCGCTTAGAACAGTGCTCTGCACATAGTAAGCGCTTAACAAATACCAACATTATTATTATTATTATTATTATTGGGTTGTAGTAGAAAATCAGCAGGGTAAGGGAAGAGTGAGAGCGCTGATTGAGTGCCTTTAAAATCAACAGTAAGGAATTTCTTTTTAACGCAGAGATGGATGGGTAACCATTAGAGGACTGAATTGTTTTTCTGGAAAATGATCCAGGCCACCGAGTAAAGTATGGACTGGAGAGGGGAGAGATGATAGGCAGGGAGGTCAGCGAGGAGACTGATGCAGTAATCAGGGCAGGAAATGAAAAGTGCTTGCATTGGAGTAATAGCAGTTTGGATTATTATTTTAAATTAATAATTGTATTTATTAAGCCCTCTGTGCAAAGCACAGTACTAAGCAATGGGTAAGAACAATATAACATCCGACACATTCTCTGCCCACAGCAAGCTCACAGTCTAGATGGGGAAGTAGACATTTATATAAATGGAGAGATAAATTACAGATATATGTGCTGTAGGGAAGGGAGCGAGGATGAATGAAGGAGCAAGTATGAGTGGCACAATAGGGAGTGGGAGAAGAGAGGAAGGCTCAATCAGGGAAGGCTTCCTGGAGTTGTGCTGTCAAAACTTTCAAGTGGAGGTGAAAGAAGAGGAAGGGGCAGATTATAGAGATGTTACAAAGGTAGAACCAACAGGATTTCTTGACACATTGAATGTGCGGGTTGAATGAGAGAGATGAGTTGAGGATAATGCTAAGGTCACGGGCTTGTGAAACAGGGAGGATGCTGTCTACAATGATGACAGAGTCACAGGAATGACAGGGTTTGGGTGAGGAGATGAGGAGTTCTGTTTTGGACATGTTAAGTTTAAAACGTTGGAGGAATGTCCAAGTAGAGAGTCATGGAGATGGGAGGCGATGCAAGACTACAGAGATATTGAGAGATCAGGGTTGCAGAGGTAGATTTAGGAATCACTTCACCAGCATCTCTTTGCCCTCGTTGGGATTTAGGGGAAAACCAGCATTAATGGGAAAATCTCAATTAGTGGAATCCCGCAACTATGGTCAGTGGAATCACAGAATTGATGTTGGAAAAATTGACATTTTCTGGATCCAGGGAAGGGAGCGAAGGAATGGAGATTGATGGGTGGCAGCCTTAGATTGATTTGTCTCCAGCCCCACTGGGAGGTCGATTCTGCCACTGATATTTGAAGATCTGCCTGAAGGCAGAGGAGAACTCCACAACAGCCTGAGAAGTTGGGCAGAAAGGTGGACGAACAGTGATAGAGAGATTTTTGTCTGATGGGGATCTTGCTCCCGATACGTATTGCCTGTTTAACCTCTTTCATTGTGGCAAGTCTAAAGGACCAGTCTTCTTAAGGAGGATAATGATTTTATCTTCCAGACAAACTGGAAAGGAGAATAAACAACACATTCCTGTTCTACTAAAGTACGTCACCCTGCTGATTTTCATATGTAAAAGTTTACCCAAGAAAATCTGGAACCACTAAACACTTCTTTGGTACCTTATAACTATAATATTTGATAATTAAATATTATAGTTCATCCATGTAAATATTTAATACTGTTTACTTGGGTTCTAATCCCAGCTCTGCCACATGTCTGATGTATGACCTTGAGCAGATCACTTAACTTCTCTGTGCCTCAGTTACCTCATTTGTAAAATGGGGATAAAGAGTGGGAGCTCCAGGTGGGACAGGGACTGTGTCCATCCTAATTACCTTCGAATCTATCCCAGTACATAGAACAGTGCTTGGCACATAGTAAGTGCTTAACAAATACCATAAATATTATTTTATTATTATTATTATGCCTGTCTGAAGGAAGAGGAGCAAGAAGAAGGACCTTCCAAATGATAAAAAAAATCCTTTGACCGTAAGCATATTTGTCATAAGGAAGGTCACTGGCACTTGATTTAAAGGCTCTCTGTCTAGTTTTGAAATAATTTGGAAGTGGAATTGACTGCATACTAACCTAGTTGCTTGAGCACTTGTAAGCTAATTTGCCTGTCAAGTTCTGTAATTTCTGATGACATCAATTGACTCCCCACAGCCACTGAAAATTTTAGAGAAGGTGAACTTTTGGGAGAATAAAGCCTAATCTTGCCTGGCTCTTATCTTTCCTGATCTTTTTTTTCTAATGGCATTTGTTAAGCCCTTTTCAATGTGCCAAGCACTGTATTAAGCACTGGTTTAATTACAAGGTAATCAGGTCCCACAAGGGGTTCACAGTCTTAACCTCCATTTTGCAAGTGAGGTAAGTGAGGCACTTAGAAGTGAAGTAGCTTGCCCAAGGTCACATAACAGACAAGTAGCAGAGCCAAGAGTAGAAACCAGGTCCTTCTGAATCCCAGGCCCATGCTCTAGCCACTAGGCCATGCTGATTCTCTGTGATTGATTTTTGTCTACTGTAAATACACAGTGTTTTATGATTGTTGCTGTGTACGAGTAGGGAATGTCAGTGGGAAGCCTGCAGTGAATCCAAGATCGTCTTGGATCCGTTGACTTTAGGATGTGACAAATAATCTAAGTGCTTCAGACTGAATGTGAATTTAAGGAATGCTGGCACTTAGAACCTAAACAGTGGTTTAACTTTCCGGTTCTGTAGCTGAATTTGTGTTGCTTCCTGGAAGCTTCAAATTCCCTTTTTTTCCCTTGGGATAGTTAACGAAGGACAAATTAAAAGATACAGTGAACATGATTCGCCTACTGTCTAGTGGTTTAATGGATTCAGAAGACAACTTCTTAAACCTGAAAGTAGACCACATTTAAAAGGCAAATTTACATGGGTTTACTTATTCAATTTGAACATATTGGTGGGAAGAAAAGAACTTTTTTTTAGGGCATTTGTTAAGTGCATTCAAGCTAATCAGGTTGTCCATAGTCCTTGTCCGACAGAGGCATCACAATCTTAATCCCCCATTTTACAAATGAGGTAAGAAAGGCACAGAGAAGTTAAGTGACCTGCCCATGTCACACAATAGACAAGTGGAAGAGCCAGGATTAGAACTCATGTCCTTCTGACTCCCAGACCTGTGCCCTATCCATTAAGCCACTCTACTTCTCACTTGTTCCTCAAATTCACTCCCAGGACTTTTGCTTCCAGTGTCTGTGAGGGCCTTTTGATCCAGTCTGGATAAACTCAAAGATCAAAATTTCATAACCTGTGCAGGTGCTGGGCCTTGTGCAGTATGAGGTTTCTTCCTCAGAGGTCTGGATAGTCTCTTCAGGAAGGGAAGACCCTCAGGCTACATGTCTTTTTAGGCTTGTTTTTCTCCCTGTCTGATTCTACTCATTATTATTCTTCAGAAGTATAAAATCAGGTTGAACAACAAAACAAAACCCTCTTAAAGGAAAGTCGATCTCGGCAAACTGCATCCTTAGAATTCCACATTGATTCTGCTCAGTTGGAGAAGCAGCATTGTGTAGTGGAAAGAGCATGGACTTAGGAATCAGAAGACCTGAGTTTTAATCCTGCCTCTGCCACTTGTCTACTGTGTGACCGTGGGCAAGTCTCTTCACTTCTCTGTGCCTCAGTTGCCTCACCTGTAAAATGGGGCTTAAGACTGTGAGCCCCATGTGGGACAGACTGTGTCCAACCTGATTATCTTTGTCTACCCCAGTGCTTAGCACAATGCCTGGAACATGGTAAATGCCTATCAAATACCAATAAAAAACAAAAGATAAAACAAAACGCAGACATATACATTTCACCCAATCCTTGTTAAGGTGGTGGAAGAATCCCTTTATTTCAGAAAGCACTGTGTCCAGCACCTGTAGGATAATTCCATTTATAATGATTTTCCTTAATAATATAATTATCATTACCTTGCTCTCTCCTACCTCACCATGCTACTCTCCTACTATATCGCAGCCCACACACTTCACTCCTCTAATGCCATCCTACTCGCTGTACCTTGATCTTATCTATCTCGCCGCCGAGCTCTCACAAACATCCTGCCTCTGACCTGGAATGCCCTCCCTCCTCATATCCAACAGACAACTTCTGTCCCCCACTTCAAAACATTATTGAAGGCACATCACTTCCAACAGGCTTTCCCTGACTAAGCCCTCATTTCTTTTTCTCCTACGTCCTTCTGAGTCACCCTGACTTGCTCCCTTTATTTACGGACCCACTCAGCTCCATAGCACTTATGTACATATCCCTAATTTATTTATTTATATTAATGTCTGACTCCCCCTCTAGATTGTAAGCTCACAATGGGCAGAAAATGCCTCTGTTATATTGTGTTGTACTCTCCCAAGTGCTTAGTACAGTCCTTTGCACACATTAAGCACTCAATAAATATGATTGATTAATTGACTGAAAATAGGAGAAGCAAGTGTTTAATCAGGGAAGGCCTCTTGGAGGAGATATAATAATAATGGTATTTTTTAAGTGCTTACTATGTGGCAAGCACTGTTCTAAGCACTGAGGTAGATACCAATTAAGCAGGTAGGACACAGTACCTCTCCCATACGGGGCTCACCAGTCTAAATAGGAAGGAGAACAGGTATTGAGGCCCCATTTTGCAGGTGAGGTAACCTAGGCACAGAGAAGTTAAATGCCTTGCCCAAGATCACACAGCCAACAAGTGGCCGAGTTGGGATTAGAAGCCAGGTCCTCTGACTTCCAGACCTGAGGTCTTTTCACTAGGCCAAGCTTCTCCTCATTTGCTTCAGGCTTGTAAACTAGTTCAGTTTTGTGAATCTGGGTAGAATCAGCTTGTTTTATCTCATATGAGTCTCTGTGAGGGACATGGACTGTGTTTAATTCTCACCTGTGCATTTTCTTAGTACAGTTCTCCACACACAGTGGGGATTTAATAAACCCTATTACTACTATGGATGCCATAACCTATCAGTCAATCGGTGGTATATAGTAAGCACTTACTGTGTGCAGAACAGTGTACTGAGCACTTGGGACAGCACAGTACAACGAAGTTGGTATACATATTCCCTGCCCACATAGAATTTACTAGTGTAGAGAGGGAGACAGATATTTAAATAGATTACGGACATGTACATAAGTGATTTAAGTGCTGTGGGGCAGCTCTGTTCAGTGAATTCTGGACAAGGTAGTTGGTGAGGTTGGATTATGTTCGGCTCTCTCTGGGTGGTGTGGGATTGGAGACACTGCTGTCCTCCTTAAAAAGAAAGTCTCCCAAGTTGAATGCTCAGAGCTTCTTAGAGTGGGTTTCCAACTTGATCCTGAGAAATCTCGAACTTCTCAGGAGTGACACTTTAAATCTCTTCATCATCATTGTTTACAATGTTGTTAGAGAAGCAGCATGGCATAGTGGGTAGAGCACAGGTCTGAAAGTCAGAAGGTCATGGGTTCTAATCCTGGCTCTGCCATGTCTGCTGTGTGACCTTGGGCAAGTCACTTAACTTCTCTGGGCCTCATTTATCTCATCTGTAAAATGGGGATTGAGACTGTGAGCTCCATGAGGGACAGGAACTGTGCTTAGAACAGTGCTTGACACATAGTAAGTGCTTAACAAATACCATTATCTCCCCCTCTAGACCGAAAGCTCATTGTGGGTAGGGAATATATCTGTTATGTTGTTATATTATACTCTCTCAAGTGCTTAGTACGGTGTCCTTCACACAGTAAGCACTAAATAAGTATAATTGACTGACTGAAGGACAGTCTATAGGGAGAGATGGACATGGGGCTGAGAGTGGAATGAATATCAAGTGTTTAAAGGGGACGGATCCAAGTGAATAGCTGACAGAGACAGGAGAGGGAGTCAGGGAAAAGAGAGCTACACTGGGGAGATCTTGGAGGAGATGTGATTTTATTAAGGCTTTGAAGGTCAGGAGAGTGGTGTTCTGGCATATATGGAGGGAAAGGAGATCAGATCAGATCAGGAGGAGGATGTGGGAAAAGGGCCATTGGCAAGATACGTGTTTACATGGTAAACAATTGATAAATGCCCTTAAAAATCAAAGTGTTCTATATTGATGCAGATAATTGGCTTAAGTTCTCTACCAGTAGTCAAGTTAGAGAGGGAAGGGAACTCCAAAGTGACCACTTTTATGGCCTATTGAGGGTTCTAAGGTTAACAACTTCTGGAATGATCGTTATGAGGCTTACAACCACACAAATAACCGCAGCTATCATCAGTATTATTGGAAAAGCTAACACCTGGTTGGATGGAAATGGCCGGCAGGATCACCTGGTGTCCGAGCTGGAAGGTTTCCCACAAATCAGATGCCTGTCTGGGTCACGATGCTGATTTGGCCCATCTAGAGCTCTTTTTTTCTTTTTATGGTATTTGTAAAAGTGCTTGCTATGTGCCAGACACTGTTCTAAGCGCTGGGGTGCATACAAGCTAATCAAGTCCATGTCTCTCAAGGGGCTTACTGTCTTAATCTACATTTTACAGATGAGGTACCTGAGGACTAGAAGTGAAGTGACTTACCCGAGGTTATATGGCAGACAAGTGATGGTCCGGATGAGAACCCAGGTCCTTCTGACTCCCAGGCCCCTGCTCTATCCACTATGCAATGCTGCTCTCATGGGATGTTTGCCTATGCTATGTTTCCGAGAGCACAGATGTGCTGGTTGAAATCCCTGTAGTGACAGAAAGCGCCTCCTCAACCGTGATTGACATCTTTGTTCTATGGGACAAGTTAAGCCTTCCCAAAAGCCAGGCAAACACATTGTTCATAACTTGTAATTTGTTTTAACGTCTACCTCCCCGGCTATATTGTAAGCTCCTTGAGGGCAGGGATCATGTCTAATTATTCTATCGTAATCTCCCAAGCATGTAGTACACTGCTCTGCATACAGTAATAAATGCTCAGTCAATGAATGGTATATATTGGGCACTTCCTGTACTAACCACTTGGGAAAGTACAGTACAACAGAGTTGGTAGAAACGCTCCTTGTCCAAAAGTGTTTACTGTCTAGAGGATGAACTAAATTAATACTTTTGACTGATGGGTTGACTTTTTATGGCGTAATGGTTAGAGCAGGGGCTTGGGAGTCAGAGGCCGTGGGTTTGAATCCCAACTCCACCACTTGTCTGCTGTGTGGCCTTGGGCAAGTCACTTAACTTCTCTGTACCTCAGTTTTCCTCATCTGTAAAATGGGGATGAAGACTGTGAGCCCTTTGCGGGACAGGGACTGTGTTCAACTCATTTGCTTGATATCTACCCCAGTGCTTAGTACAGTGCCTGGTACATAGTAAGCACTCAACAAATACCATAATTATTATTATTAAGAGATGGGTAGCAGTGTGGCCTAGTGGATAAAGCACAGGCCTGGGAGTGAGAGGACTTGGGTTCTCATCCCAGCTCCGTTGCTTGTCTGCCATATGACCTTGGATTTTAGAGCAAATAAAATCAAAGTGGTCTTTGAAAGGGCAAATGACTCGACTTAGATTAGCATATTTTGGACACATAATCAGGAGGACTAATTCTCTGGAGAAGACACTAATGATAGGAAAAGTCCAGGGAAAACGTGGAAGAGCAGCAGCAGCTGGATGGATAGAGACCATAAAAACGATAAAGGAAGAACTGTTAGGTTATGAATTATGGTAGAGGACAGGATGTTCTGGAAAAAGTGTATCTATGGAGTCGCTATGAGTCAGAAATGACTCGATGGGAATAATAATAATAATGTCACTTCACTTCTCTAGTCCTCAGGTACCTTATCTGTAAAATGGAGATTAAGACTGTGAGTTCCTTGATTAACTTGTATGTACCCCAGTGCTTAGAACAGTGCTTGGCACTTAAATGTGCTATGCATAAATATAGTTTGGTTGATGCTCACCAGTCCCATTCTTTTGTGGTGTTTATTAAGAGCTTAGGTGTTCAAGTTAATGGGGCCAGGTGCAATCCCTGTCTCACTTGGCACTAACAATCTAAGGAATAATAATTGGGGTATTTGTTAAGCGCTTACTATATACCAAGCACTGTACTTAGTGTTGGGGTAGATACTAGCTCCCAGCTCTGCCGCTTGTGAGCTGTGTGACTTTGGGCAAGTCACTTAACTTTTCTGTGCTTCAACTACCTCATCTGTAAAATGGACATAGAGATTGTGAGCCCCACGTGGGACAACCTGATCACCTTGTATCCACTGCAGCGCTTAGAACAGTGCTTTGCACATAGTAAGTGCTTATCAAACGCCATCATTATTATACAAGATAATGAAGCCCCACATGGTGCTCACAGGCAAAGTAGGAGAGAGAGCAGGTATTGAATCCACATTTTGAAGTTGAGGAAACTGAAGCACAGAGAAGTAAAGTGATTTGTCCAAGATCACACAGCGACAAGAGGCAGAGCCACGACTAGAAATCAGGTCCTTCCAACTCCCAGGCCCATGTTCTATCTACTAGACCAAGGTGCTTCTCTGATGTTTGTGTCTGATTGCATCTGTTTTTTCAACAGAGTGAATGCAGTAGTTCCCTTCTAGGTCCCCTGGAATTGTTCCCTTTGCTCTTCCCCCCATCCCAGCACTTATGTACATATCTGTAACATTTATTTGTATTGATGTCTGCCTCCCTCACTCTAGATTGTAAGCTTATAGTGGGCAGGGAATGTGTCTGCTTATTGTGTTGTACTCTCTCAAACACCTACTACCGTGCTCTGCACACAGTAAGCTCTCAGTAAATACAGTTGAATGAATGATGTTTGTACAGTAAGGGAGAAAGCTGATGAGTGGGCTGGTGAACAAATCTGTTGCCGAATTGTATTTTTCAAGCACTTAGTACAGTGCTCTGCACAAAGTAAGCACTTGATAAATATGATTGTATGAATGAATGAATGAAAACCTTCACCAGCTGCTTTATTGGCTCTTTATACTTCCTGCCTCTGCAACCCAGCCAGTTTCCACAGGCCTTGGGGTTTGCTGGAGACAAGGGGTATTTTCTGTATGTTTTAAAAGCAGGGGAATGACCAGGAGTCAATTAGGCCTGGTGCCAAACTCAAACTACCATCAGTTGGAACAGCTGATGACCAAGGAACAGATTGGGTTTACAAACTGGATTAAGGAAAAGCAAAATAGAATTTCTCTGCTTAAAGAAACTGCAACATTACATTTACCGACTGTTCAAATCTTCAAGCTGGCCTGGGTCTTGTTCAGGAGCAAGATGCTCCACAGGTGACAACCAGGAAAAGATCACTGAAATGATCTTTCAGAAACAGGGTACATAGATCCCTTGCAATATCTCTAGCTCTTCTCACCATCATCATAGCTTGCCTTGATGCTCTCCTACCTCAACCCAGACTACGCACTTTGGTACCCCCAAACCAACCTATTGAATGCTCCTTGATCTCATCACTCTCATCACCGATCCTTTGTTCAACTCTTCCCTCCTGCCTGGAATTCCCTCCAAATTCATATCCAACAGATCACCATTCTCCCCATCTTCAAAGTCCTACTAAAAGTTCACATCTTCTCTGGGAAGCCTTCCCTGCTAGTCTCTCATCTTCCCACCCTAATCTCCCTCCCTTATGAGTGGTCTATGCACTCGACTCAGAACTCACTGAGCCTTTTATTACTCCCACAGCAACACTTTTATGGACCTTTCTTTATACTCTGTTTCCTTTTCCTACCTATAATTCATTTTAATGTCAGTCTCTCCCATGATGTACTAAGTTTTAGGAGAATACAACAAAAAAGAGATGACCTCTGAGAGCTTGCTACTTAATGGGGTGAATATCAAAGCAAAGCATACATAGCTGTAGCAGCGGTAATAATAATGATGTTGGTATTTAAGTGCTTAGTATATGCCAAGCACTGTTCTAAGCGCTGGGGTAGATATAGGATTATCAGGTTGTCCCACGTGAGGCTCAACATCTTAATCTCCATTTTACAGATGAGGTCACTGAGGCACAGGGAAGTTAAATGACTTTCCCAAAGTCACACAGCAGACAAGTGGTGGAGCCGAGATTAGAACCCATAACCTCTGACTCCTAAGCCCATGCTCTTTCCACTGAGCCATGCTGCTTCTCAATACTGTACTGAGTGCTAGGGTATTTACCTATTTACACACATATGCAGAGGATGGGCTTTTATAATAATAATTGAGGTATTTTTTAAGCGCTTACTCTGTGTCAAGCTCTGTACTGTGTGCTGGGGTAAATACAAGGCAATTAGGTTGTACATAGTCCTTGTTTGCCTCCCAGTCTAAATAGGAGAGATTAATAAATACATAAGCATTATAGATGGATGGAGGGAAGAATTGATTCAGGGTAGGTTTGTTGGAAGAGGGGGAATTTTTACTCTGTCCACATTTATTTCTTTTGAACTTCTCCTTCCTGCACACAAGATTTCTGATCCTTTTCTTCAAAACACTTACTCCCAATTTCCCGGTTCACTCCTCTCACACCAACCAACTAAATGTACCTCTATCTTGTTTCTTTTTTTTTTTTCTTTTACAGTACTTGTTAAGCACCTTGTTAAGCACCTACTGTGTGCCAGATACTGTACTAAGCATGGAATAGATTCAGGATACAAGGGGCAGACCCCTCATCCTCCTTCTGGCCTAGAACACCCGCACCATTAATAGCCAACAGATGATCGCTCTCCCCACCTTCAAAGCCTTATTAAAATCACATATCCTCTAATTTCTTCTAATCCTTCTTGCTTCTGGGTTGTCTGTGGACTTGGATCTGAACGCTTTAAGTATTGATATTCACCCTACCTCAGCCCCACAGCACTTATGTATATATCCATAATTCAGTTTAATATCTGTGTCTCCTTGTCGACTGTACCTTGTGAGCAAAACACATCTGCCAACTTAGTTGTATTGTACTGTCCCAAGTGCTTAATATAGTGCTCTGCAAAGTGCTCATTAAATACTATTGATTGATTATTTGATTACAGCCGGGCAGGGTAGGGTCTTCTCTTTCAGTTCCCTGTGTTTGTGGAAAGAGCATGGGACTGGGAGTGAGAGGACCCAGGTTCTAATCCTGACTCTGCCATTTGTCTGCCGCGTGATCTTTGGTAAGAGGTCTTCCCCAATTAAGCTCTCTTTTCCCTGGCTCCCGTTCTCTTCTTTACTGCCTATTCACTTGGATGTGTGACCTTTTGGGCATTTGGAATTCTCCCCACCCTCATCCCCACAGCATTTATGTACATGTCTGTGAATTGATATATTATAAATTATTTATTTGTATTAATGCCTGTCTCCCCCTCTGAACTTTAAAGCTTGTTGTGGGCAGGGAACGTGTCTGCTAACTCTGTTGTACTCTCCCAAGAGGGGAGTACAGTGCTCCGAACACAGTAAGCACTCAATAAATACCATTCACGATGACCATGAAGTTACTTAACTTCTCAGTGCCTTTGTTTCTTCAACCTATTAAATGAGGATTAAATCCCACTTCTTCCTTCTTAGACTGTAAGCCTCATGTGGATTAGAGACTGTGTCCACCCTGATTATCATGCATTACCTCAGTGTTTAGTACAGTGCTTGGCACAAAATAAAAGCACTTAACAAGTACGATTAAACAAAAAAAAAGTCATCATAGCTTCTAATCCCTGGTCTCAAAGGGCCACAGTTTCTAGTTCTTCCACCTGAGAGGGAGCAGGATGTGTGGTTGTTTATATTAATGCCTGTCATTCCCATTTCCTAACCGTGAGTGTCCTTAAACGCTCAGGTCTGGGTCCCCCTACCCTTCTCAATCTACACTCACTCCCTTGGAAATCTCATTCACTTCAGTGATTCCCTTCTCCACAGATGAATCCGAAATCTAGTTCATTTGCTTTGACCTCTCTCCTCTAATCTTGCATCTCCTTCTACCTGCTGGACATGTCTACCTAGATGTCCTATTCACCTTGAATGGGTGAATTACCTGCTAACCTGTTTCCTGGGTACAGTGTGGACAAGATTTTTATATATATATATATATGTATATATATATACATATATATAAATGGTATATGCTAAGCAATTGCTGAGACAGGCCCTGTATCAAGCAGTGGAAGTAGATAAAGGATAATCAGGTTGGACACAGTACCTGTCCCACATGGAGTTTACAGTCTAAGTAGGAGAGAGTAGAGAGACAAGACTGTCTCTCATTGATTTGCACATCCAGATATAATCTCACAGGGGAGTTGTATTTAAAATGAAGGCCAACTAGATAAGCTTCATACACTGTATAAATAGAAAATATAACCAATTTTAATGTGTTTGGGTGTTAAAGGCATTGCACAATAATTTGGTATTACCAAGATGAAAGACTAACAGCTGTTAATGTGAAAGGTTAATTTAATACTAAATATTACAGGGAATATTTATACTAGCTACCTGGTTGCCACAACCGAGAATAAACTGCTTTCCGTCTACACTTATTAGCTGCTTTTGATTACATGAAATAAGCTGTGTTTATTTGACACTTTTGACCTCATCTGCATTCTGACCAGAAAATGTTGCTGGGGTTATTCCTGAGTTTCTCATACTATATCATGAATGTAGCTAACTCACAGATGTCATTTTTTTTCAAATTAATTAATTCATTCAATCGAATTTATTGAGCGCTTACTTACTAAGCATTTGGAAAGTACAATTCAGCAAGAGACAGAGACAATCCCTACCCAATAACTGGCTCACAGTCTAGAAGGGGGAGACAGACAATGAAACAAAACAAGTAGATAGGCATCAGTAGCATTGAAGTAGATAAATAGAATTATAGATATATACACATTAATAAAATAAATAGAATAATAAATGTGTACAAATATACACAAATGCTGTGGGGCAGGGGAGGGGTTTGAGCAGAGGGAGGGAGTCGGGGCGATGGGGAGGGGAGGAGGAGCAGAGGAAAATGGAGGCTCAATCTGGGAAGGCCTCATGGAGGAGGTGAGCTCTCTGTAGGGCTTTGAAGAGGGGAAAAGAGCTAGTTCGGCAGATGCGAGGAGGGAGGACATTCCAGGTTAGAGATAGGATGTGAGCCAGGGGTTGACAACAGGACAGGTGAGAAGGAGGCATGGTGAAGAGGTTAGCGGCATAGGATCGGAGTGTGCGAGCTGGGCTGTAGAAGGAGAGAAGGGAGGTGAGGTAGGAGGGGGCAAGGTGATGGAGAGCTTTGAAGTCAATAGTGGAGAGTTTTTGCTTGATATGAAGGTTGATAGGCAACCACTGGAGATTTTTGAGGAGCAGGGTGACATGCCCAGAGCGTTTCTGTAGAAAGATAATCCAGGCAGCAGAGTGAAGAAGGGAGAGGCAGGAGGTTGTGAGACAGAAGGTTCTGAAGCTTCTATTATATGCTTATCATCTGGCACTTATGCATATATTCATTATTTAGTCATAGCAATGTCTGTCTCCCCCTCTAGACTGTAACTAGTTCTGGAGAGGGAACATAGCTACCAACTCTATTGTAATGTAACCTCCCAATTGCTTAAGTACAGTGCTCTACATACAGCATGTCCTCAAGAATTCATCAGTCACTCACAAAGACAGTGGAGAAGAGTGTTCATCAGTCACTCACAAAGACACTGGAGAAGAGTGTTGTCACTGTTCTTCTTGGTAGCGAATTAAGTGACTATGTATCCCTCTGCTGTGACTTCTGTGACTGTTGATCTGACTCAGAGGACCCTGAAATCCAGGTGCTCTTTTCATCTGTCATCGTTTTTATCTTTTTCTTCACTTTCTTTTTATGTGTCTGTCGAGAAAAAGCGTGGCCTAGTGGAGAGAGCAAGGGCCTGGGACTCAGAAGGCGGACCAGGGTTCTAAACCTGGCTCTGCCACTTGTCTGCAGGGTGACCTTGGGAAAGTCACGACCTCTCTGGGCCTCAGTTACTCTCATCTGTAAAATGGGGATTAAGATTGTGAGCCCCCTGTGGGACAGGGACTGTGCCCAACCTGATTAGCTTGTATCTACCCTGAAGCTTAGTACGGTGCCTGGAACATAATAAGCGCTTAGCAAATGCCATTAAACCCCTACCCCCCCCCCCAAAAAAAAAGCCCAAACCCCCAAAATATCTCTTCCCCTCCTCATTCTTAGTTTGGGAGCCTCTTGGGAGCCAGGGGTCATTTCTATATGTCTCCTATGAATTTCTTTCCCAGTGCTTACTACAGGCCTTTGCACATATTAAGTGCTTAATTAATATTACTTCTAATACTGCTGCTGCTGCTACTACTGCTGCTAGACATTTTTGTTTAGTGGAAGCTGAACTCACTGCTATCCATTTTTCCCGAGATCTAAGGATGCTTACAATAAGTAGTCTTGGATGACTACAGGGGAAAGGATTATTCCACACAGTCTTGTGTACTGACTGACAATAACCTCCTCCCCTTATTAAGCAGACTAGAGAAGAGCCACTGTGCTTGTCTAGGGTGCAATTGGTCAGAAATTCCCTTTGTGCCTCTTCTTTGGAAGTTCCTTGCATAGTAGATCTGAAGCTAGGTCCAAAAGAACAATGTATAATCAGTCTCTTTCCTGACAAAGGGAGGTGAGTAATAAGTCACCAACTGTGACTCAAGGAGGTCTCACTTTTCATGTTCTATTCATACGGACTTCCAGAAAATTAATCGTTTCAGAAGTCTCTCTTTGGAGTGGATAATGGGAACCCGGCGTGGGAGTGAAAGTGAGGAACAAAGGAGTTGTGAGAATTTTCCTAGGGCATATAGAAACCAGGTTCCAGATGTTATGATTACAGAAAATGAAGTTTAGACCCCAAGTTTCATTTTAAAAAATAGATAGTCTAATATCTCCACTTTCAGCATCAACTTTAACTATGAACAAGAAAATCTTTTAACACCCTCATTTTGCTTGGGTACTGAACAGTCCATGCAAGATACAGCACTTTTCTGGCATAATGCTTCCTCTCCCTCCCCCAACCAGCCCCTCACCCCCGCTTCTTTTAGTGTTTTGCCACAATAGTACTATTGAATTTTAGCACTTCTCATTCTCCCAGCACTCTTTCACTTTACTTGGTTTTGCTTTGGTTTTGCTGCTCATTTGCTCAGAAAAACATACAAGATTTCTGCATGTATGTCTTGGCCGTAAAGTCAGCCCTCAAATAGGTACAGTGCAGTTGAAAATTGCAGTTTGGTGGGAAGCAACAAGAATTAAGTTGAAGGCACATGAGGGCTGGTATGGTACCTACCAACTCCATTCCACTCTCCCAAAAGCAGAGTACACTGTCCTGCATACGCATACTGCAAGCACTCGATAAATACCATTGATTGATTGATTGATCGATTGTACATACAGTCTGGCATGCAGCAATCAGGTGGGTCTCTGAGCAGAGGCTGTGGCATAAGAAAGATACCAATGGGCAAAAAACCAGTGTCAGGTGATGTGAGTTAAAATTCTCAGATTAAATTAGTTGTGTTCAGGTGAGCAGCAGATCAACAAATGGTGAGGATAATGGGAAGCAGCGTGGCTTAGTGGAAAGAGCAAGGGCTTGGGAGTCAGAGGTCATGGGTTTGAATCACAGCTTCTCCACTTAGCTGTGTGACTCTGGGCAAGTCACTTAACTTCTCTGGGCCTCGGTGACCTCATCTGTAAAATGGGGATTAAAAATGTGAACCCCACATGGGGCAACCTGATGACCTTGTATCTCCCCCAGTGCTTAGAAAAGTTCTTGGCACATAGTAAGCACTTAAGTACAAATATTATTATTATGCTCTTTTGTGTGCATATGTTAGCATTTAATTTGATGATGTATGTCATTAAATAGTGTTAATTAAATGTACCATGTTTTTATACCACTTTAAATTTATTTATATTGTTTTATGTTATGTTTTGAGTCTTGGGAATGCATTTAAGTACATAAAGCATTGGGAACTAGGCTTCACTTAGCTTTCTTTCACTTAACACTGTATTTTCATGGACTAAATTGAGAGCACTAACCAGAATTTTCAATACTTTGTTTCTGCTTCTCTGCTTCTAAACCCTGACTTCTGAAGAGACACATTTTGCTGCTAGTCTACATTTACTCATCTGTCTTCTTGGTGTCTTTTTTCCTTGTTAGGGTTTATCCAGAAGCTCAAGAAACTGATTTTAGTTGAAAGGCTAGCATGAAGGTATGAGATAAAATTAACCTATTTAAGGTGTGGTTGCCGTGCTCACCCAAGTACTTTTAACCACATTCCATTCATTCAGTCAGTCGTATTTATTGAGCACTTACTGTGTGCAGAGCACTGTCCTAAGCACTTGGGAGAGTTCACTGTAACAATAAAAAGTCAGGATCCCTGCCCACAAAGAGATGACAGTCTAGAAATGTTGAAATACATTTTCAACTAGCCCAGTGAGTTGGGACATTTGGGCATTCCAATTATTCAGTTTCCTCATCTGTAAAATGAGGATTGAGATGGTGAACTCTACAAGGGTCAGAGATTGTGTCTAACCTGATTTGCTTATATCCACCCCAGTGCTTAGTATAGTGCCTGGCACATAGTAAGTGCTTAAGAAATACCATTATAAATCATTCAGACAATACCACCTCCATATCCAGGAGCTGTCGGGCCCTGGACTGGATCACATTAGGCTGCTCTAAACCAGAACGAGATTTCCTTTTCCTGTCTTAGACCAGCTCCGCCCTCTTGCTACAACTTCCAGCAGGCAAGAGGGGGAAGGCCAGAGACCGGTAGCTAAGTAGAGGCCAGCAGAGGAGTGGGGCACCACAAAGCTCCATTACAGAAAGCGTTGCCTGGTTACTTGTCCAGAAAGATTCGAATGTTCCCCAAAGTCACTCAAACTGACCTCCTGTTCTCTCAGCCGTGGCGGCTCCATTTATAGAATGGCTGCCCCAGAGTCACCTGGGAAAGATGCCAATGGGCCTGCTCTCTGGCATCGAATTAAGGAAAACAAATGTCATTTAGAGTTAGAACAATGGTGCATCCAGTCCAATATTCTTACTCCCAGCGGTGGCAATAGGCAGTTAGTCAACAGTATTTAAAAAGAGGGAGGAACAGTGTGGTGGTTGGAACTTGGGCAGACATACCAATTTGGGTAGATGTCATGGTTTTCAGGGTTTCATCCTGCCATCTGACAGGTCTCTGATGGGAACGATAAAGGGCCCTGTTTTGAGACTGATAAGTATGGACAGCAGGATGGCTCAGTGGATAGAGCATGGGCCAGGGAGACAGAGGACTTGGGTTTAATCCTGGCTCCGCCACCTTTTTTATAGTGTTGAAGTGCTTACTATGTGTCAAGCACTTTTCGAATCGCTGGGGTAGATACAAGCCAGTCAGGTTGGCACAGTTCCTGTCCACAGAGGGCTCACAGTCTTAATCCCCATTTTACAGTTGAGGGAACTGAGGCTCAGAGAAGCAAAGTGACTTGCCCAAGGTCACACAGGACAAGTGGCAGAGCCAGGGTTAGAACGCATGACCTGACTCCCAGGCTCTTGCTCTCTCTACAAGGCCATGCTGCTGCTCCACTTGCCTGCCATGTGATCTTGGGCAAGTTATTTAACTTCTCTGGGCCTCAGTTTCCTCACCTGTAAAATAGGGATTCAATATTGTTTCTCCTTCCTACTTACACTGTGAGCCCCACGTGGGACTGGGACTGTGTCTGACAATTATCTTGAATCTATCCCAGCACTTGTCAATCAGTCAATCATAGTTACTGAGTGCTTGCTGTGTGCAGAGCACTGTACTAAATACTTGGGAGAGTAGAATATAACAGAGTTGGTAAACACGTTCCCTGCCCACATCGAGTTTACAGTCCAGTGGGGGAGACAGACATTTCTTTAAATAAACAAATTATGGGTGTGTACATAAGTGCTATGGGGCTGAGGGAGGGGTGAATAAAGGGTGTAAATCCTAATGCCAGGAATGTTGGTACATAGTGATCACTTAACAAACACCACAATTAGTATGATAGGCCTCATCAACCATGGTGTCTAACCTCCTACTTCTCATACTCATTTTTGCAAAAGCAGTAGTCATCTCTAATAGAAAAGCAGTGTTGCCTAGAGGATAGCACATGGACCTAGGACTCAGAAAGACCTGGGTTTTAATTCTGGTTCTGCCACTTGTCTGCTGTGTGACCTTGGGCAAGGCACTTAACTTCTCTGTGCCTGTTAGCTCATCTGTAAAATGGGGATTAAGGATGTGAGCCCCATGTGGGACAGGAACTGTGTCCAACCTGATTATCTTGTATCTACTCCAGTATTTAGTACAGTGCTTGATACATAGTAAGTTCTTAACAAATACCAATATTATTATTATTAGTATCATTACTACTATTGGTGCTATTTTGGTTGGAGCTGAATTGACTTTTCCTGGGGTATTTCATGGAATCTCTGGTGTGGCCTCGGTTCTGCTAATTCTGTTGTACCGTATTCTCCTAAATGCTTAGTATAGCGCTCTGCACATAATAAGCACTCAATAAATAACATTGATTGATTGATGGATTAGTCCAAATGTTGTGTTTCTGACTAGGATGGAAACCTCTGAGAAATAATCCAGAAAGGGTTAATTCAGTCAGGGCTCTGGCCACAACCCCATCATTTCTTCCACTAGCGTTTCCAGTCAGTCAGTCATTGATATTTATTGAGTGCTTACTATGTGCCAAGCATGGTCCTGAGCACTTGGGAGAGTACGATATAACAATAGATCAGATACATTCCCTGCCCATGAAATTACAGTCTAATATGCAGCCTCACTGGTAGCAGGGGCAGGGTCTGGGTGCCTCTTGGGCACTGGAGAATGGTTACGGAGAATAGTGGTGGTCACTGACGCAATGGTGGAAGATAATGCTAGATAAAGGAATTTTTGGTTCTGGAATAGTCTTAAAGTTCTAATCCAGTAAAGAAAAAGGTTTAGGGTTCCAAATCAATAAAGGAGTCGGTCCCCTTCTCTGCCTCTCTCTTTGTCTCTCTCTTCAGTTCTTCTCTCTTTATCCTCGTGTTCTTTTTACCTTAATTGTAGTATTTGTTAAGCACTTACTATGTTCAACCTGACTAGCTGTTATCTACCCCAGTGGTTAGAACAGTGCTTGACACATAGTAAAAGCTTAACAAACACCATAATTATTGCCATGTCCCAGGCAGTGTACTAAGTCCTGGGGTAGAACCAAGATCACTGGGTTGGACACAGTCCCTGTCCCACATGGAGCTCACAGTCTTAATCCCCATTTTACAGATGAGGAAACTGAGGCACAGAAAAGTGAAATGACTTGCACAGCAGACAAGTGGTGGAGCTGGGATTGGAACCCAGGTCCTTTGACTTCCAAGCCCATGATCTTACCACTAGGTCACACTGCTTCTATCTCCATACCTCCCTGTCCATCACTCCTTCTCTCTCTCCCTCCCTTTCTTATTTAGTTGTCCTTTGGTTCAAAGATGATGCTATCAGCAGGGATTTTAGTACTGATTTTTGCAGATATAACTGATGAAACCAAATTCTACCATGTCATCCAGATGTTCTTGCTGTTTTCATTTCTCCAGTTTGGTGTCTTTGGTGCCCCAATCTTCTCAATGCCTCTACTCTAAAACGATCACCTTATTTCTGATTTACCCTTCTAATCTCTTTTGTTGGTCCCTCCAACTATCCACTGCTGTACCATATACCTCAGGGTCTTTTTTGTGTTGTAGACAATCTGTGGTTTCTTCTACCCATGAATTTTACAACTGCTCCATTTCAGCATTCCAAAGAGGAGTCGTTTTGGTGTCCTGTTGTTCATTCTCCTTGCATATTTTGCTCTGTGATAGTCCTACATACTGAGTGTTGTTTCTGTGTGGGTTGACTGATTTCACTGTGACCCTGACTTACCCCTAGAAGATTGTGTATACATGATTTTATTGGAACTGCTTTACGACGTGGCTGGGATGTCTACATATGTTAAATATTGAAAGGATTATGAAATATGGCTTGACTTTACAGTCACATTTGGTTTGGGATCATCAAATATAAAGGGTCACAGAAGGGGTGTTGTAAGTGTATAAGAATGTTTATGGAACCCTAAACCTTTTTCTTTACTGGATTAGAACTTTAAGACTATTCCAGAACCCAAAATCATCCAAGCTCAACCAAAAATTGCTGAAACTCTTCAAGATTCAGTGCAAATCTTGTTAGTCTGGCATTCTCAAACGATTAGCCTGACAGATTTTTCCTTTTCTTTTATTAGATTGACTATGTAATTTCTTTCATCTTCTATGCCATTTGCTCCAACTTTGGAAGATCCATAAAACAGGAAACTTGATATGTTGCAGTAGATTAAGAAGCAGCAAGATGAGCCAATTTTTCCAAAGCTTCAATGCTGCTCTGTATTTTGGATACTCAAAGCGAGGCAATGAAGCCAAACTGAACAAATCATAATAATGCCCTTATATAGGAAAGTTGGGTACTTTTCATCTAAAGAAATTGTTTCCTCAGAAAATTTCTGCCTGTTCTTTCCTCTGAAGTTTCAATTAGCCCTTGGAGGAGGCCGTTGAACTAAATAAGCTCATCTCCTCCCATGTGAAATGACTCAGTTCAGAATACAACATTACTACTTTGTAGCCCCAAAGACAAAGATTACAACTGATTGTGTGAAAAGTGTGCAGTGGTAACAGAGACAATAGGGAGCGCATAGGGTCAGGGTTCTGAACTTGGATTCAGTCGTTCAGTAGACTTTATTGTCTATCAGTTGATTGGTGGTACCTATTGAGCATTTACTGTGTGCAGAGCACTATAATAAGCATTTGGGAGAGTACAATTCCACTTGGATTTGCATCCTTCCGACACGCCTCCCTCAGCTCCATACTACTCATGTATATATTCGTAATTTATTTATATCAATGTCTGTCTCTCACAGGGGCAGATAATGTGAATATTGTACTCTCTCAAGCACTTAGAACAGTGCTCTGCACACAGTAAGTGCTCAATAAATGGAATCGATTTGATTACAAAACAGTAGTGTTGGCAGACACAGTCCCTGTCCACAAGGAGCTTCACAGCCTAGTGTGTGTAGAGCCCTGTACTGAGCCCTAGGGAAAAGTAGCAGGAAGATCATTCAGCTATTATCCATGACCCTCAGTGGACTCACAATCTAGAGGTAAGAGGGCCAGGGTTGGTGATGGACACACGAGGGAAGATGATGGCAAGTAGTAATTTTAGTGTGAGATACATTTTTGTGGCCTTCAAACAAAGAGAAGGTAAGGGATGCAGAGGATGGGATGGTGCGATAGTGACACTGGGGAGCAAAAAGCAGGAAAACTCTTGCCCCTTTTCCTGGGCTTTAGGGGAATTGAAGAAATCGAGCCCATTTAGGGAGACAATATGCCAGTATGTTTGGATCGGGTCAGGGTGAGGGAGGAGGAATAACCAGGGTAGGAAGAATTTGAGGATGAAGGAAATTTTCCTACAATGGAGCTGGGATTCTGTGGGTCACAGGAGCCCCGTATCCTGGAGGCAGGAGGACGGGCAAGATTCTAGAAGAGGTGAGAGGTTGGGGTTAGCGAGGTAGATTTGGGAGTCGATCCCTTAGAGGTGGTAGTTGAAGCCGTGGGAGCAGATTGGCTCCCCAAGGGAGTGTGAGATTTATATGAGGATTTGATGGGTGCTCCTGCACTGAAAAGGAAAACACAGATCAAGGCCATCAAAAGGAGAAAGTCTACAAGTAGGGAGGCTCTTTCTCCTCCTTCTAGAAGTGGCCCCTATAGCCATCTGCCCTGTTGAAGTGGCTCTCAGATGGAAAATTTTGAGGAATATAGCTTTTATTGTTTCTTACCCACAACTATATCTGACTCAGGTTTTCTACTGCCAAAGTGTCCAGCTAAGAGATGGAAACATGTTGCTCCAGAGGAAACCTGAGAAGAGATAATGGAAGTTTTTTTCTTTATTTTGTTTTAACAAAAATAATTCAGTTAAATCAAGCCATTAAGTACAATTACACTAAAATGTTATATCTTAAAATAGTATGACCTCATTTTTGATTAGTTCTCTTCCATCCCCCCACTGCATTTTTCTTAACTCCATTTCTCATTTCTCAGATCTCCTCCTCTAGACTTTAAGCTTGTTATGGGAAGGGAATGTGTCTGCTAATTCTGCTGTATTATACTCTCCCAAGTGCTTAGTATAGTGTTCTGCACATCGTAAGCACTCACTAAATACGATTGGTTGATCTCTCACTAAAAATTCTGTATTCCTTCTTTCCCATGAAATATGAATCCCAAGAATAATTGTAACTGCAGTGCACAATTTTTGCTTTTGAAAGTATTAGTTTTCCTTCACACATTAAAGATGCCATCTTTGGGTCACCCTCTTCCTTGACTCATAATGTCCAAGAGTCGTTGGCCATTTGGCAGTCCTCAATTAGATGAATTTCTATTTTTCTCACAACATTTCTTGGGTGCAACTCTTTAGTTTACCTTCATCAGGTATACCAGGTCATTCTTTTTCCCACCTAAGTTTAGCTTGTTCAAACAAAAAAAAGTTCTATTTGATTTCTTCTGCAATACACTCATTTGGTCTGTTCAGTAGTGTATTTAACATTTCTTTATACAGTTGTCTTCTTTCTTCTCACTCCAAATCAGTCAACTCAGTATTTCCCATCGCAAGATTATTTTGGCACTTTCTCTGTCACACCTTCCAGGACTCTCTCCCATGCCTAGTCTCCTTTTCAGCAGAACAAAGCCTTCCTGGGGGTTTTTCCAGCTGTTGTGTTTTAAATCGCCAGTCCCACTCGGCTGTCATGGACACTTTCAGAAAGTTAAAATGCATAAAAATCAAATCATAAATATAAATGATCACTTCCCCCTATTCCCACACACACCCTTCACATTTCTCATTTCATAATGTCTTGGGTCTCCCTAAAGAACACAAAAGAAGGCCTAAAATCATTTCATTTAATAGTCTCGGGCACTGTCCGTACATCACTGACAACCACATAGCAAATAGGAATGCAAAATGGAGTGTTGGGAGTGGTTTTATTCTTTGAGGCTTCTCCTAGTTTAATTCCATAATTTTAAAGGCTACCAAATGCTTCATTGGACCATTGTTAGCTCATATGATAGCTGAAAAGCAATGGGTTTGTATTATATTCGTGTAGGTATGAGCAGCTGCTGTTCTTTCTTAAAAGTTGAGGAGCAGCATGGCTTAGTAAAAACAGCACACACCTGGGAGTCAGAGGATGTGTTTTCTAATCCCGGCTCTTCCACTTGTCTGCTGTGTGACCTTGGGCAAGTCACTTAACTCCTCTGTGCCTCAGTTACCTCATCTGCAAAATGGGGATTAAGACTGTGAGCTCCATGTAGGACAGGGACTGCTGTGTCCAACCTATTTATCTTGTATCTGCCCCAGTGCTGACAGTGCTTGGCACAAAGTAAGTGCTTAACATATACTATTAAAAAAGAAAGTTGATGGTATTGTAGGTGGGTTTTAATCCACAAGTTGAACAACCAATAATAGGATCCATTTTTGAGTCCCATTCCCATTAGTTTTAAACACCTAAGGGCAGAAACTGTTTCTTTTACTTCTCTTCCAATCCTAAAGATCATATCCTATTCCCAGTACGCACTCTAGTAAGTACTACTGATTATAATGATATAACAGCATGAAGTTTGTTGCTGAAAGGCCTATGGTTCTGTTCAATGTAATGATGTAATATTTTCCTCATGTCCTATGGAGAACAGTAAGATATTACAGAAAATGGACAGTACTCAATTCATTGTAACCACGGGAAATAGTACGGATAATTAAAATATGCTAACAAAAAATCTAATTTTATCCACGACCTTCAACCTTTTCTCTCTGCAAACATCGAAAAATGGTATTTATTCAGTGCATTCTGTGGATAAAGCACTGTTATAAATACTGGGCATGTTAAACAGGTCAGATGCAGTTTCTGTCCCACAGAGGGCTCTCAATCTAATCAATCAATCAGTGGTATGCATTGAGCACTTACTATGTGCAGAGCACTCTACTAAGCACTTGGGAGAGTACTATACAACAGAATTAGCAGACAAGTTCCCTGCCCATAATGAGTTCACAGTCTAAAGAAAGAGCCTACAGTCTAGAGGATGATCTTACAGTCTAGAGAATTATTCATTCAATCGTATTTATTAAGTGCTTACCTTGTGCAGATCACTGCACTAAGCACATGGGAAAGTACAATACAACAATAAAGAGTGACAATCTCTGCCCACAACGAGCTCACAGATTAGAGGATTAGCTAGCATTCTATTGGTTTTGCACGCCAGAAGCAAGTTTGAGTAATTTAAGTTTCTCTTTTGCCCCTGCACACCCGGGATTGGGAGTCAGAGGTCGTGGGTTCTAATCCCGCATCTGCCCCTTGTCAGCTGTGTGACTTTGGGCAAGTCACTTAACTTCTCTGGGCCTCAGTTCCCTCACCTGTAAAACAGGGATGAAGTGTGTGAGCCTTACGTGGGACACACTGATTACCTTGTATCTACCCCAGCGCTTAGAACAGTGCTTTGCACATAGTAAGTGCTTAACAAATGCCATCATTATTATTATATTATGTGCTCCCAAGCAAGGCAGCAGGTGAGAGGCAGGGAGCCAAAACCTGCATAACTGGCCCCTATTTAATCAAACTGGCACCATGGGCGTTTTCTTCTTAATGTGCTGAATGTAATTCTCCCTTTTCGAGGTCTTGAGGACCAGGCACCTCCCTCCTCCGAGGGAACTGTGCTCTGCCCACTCCCTCGTAACCCACTTGAAATAGCATAAGGCTGTTTTAGGTGGAGTCTCCAGGGTGTACTGTCCTGTCCAAACACACCTCTTTAACGCTTTGCTGAGATGCTGTTTTGCGTTTTAGAGTTGTTAGTATTTGAAGAAGACACCACTAACGGTGAAGTGCACTTCTGCGTGTGTGTGACAGAAAAGGGCAAGGTGGGCTCTCCAGTCCCGGTCACATTGGGTGCACATCAAGGTTGCCCCTTGTTGTGTTGTATTTTGGAGTTTGTAATGCTGGGTATGGTTTTCTCTTTGCCTTGTCTTGCCTTTCTCTCTATCTCCTTCCTTCCTCCCGTCCCTCTTCCTTTCCTTCCTCCCTCCTTCCCATTCCTTCCTCCCTTTCATTTCCCTAAGCACTGGGGTAGATAAAAGCTAATCAAGTTGGACACAGTCCTTGTCCCAAATGGGGCTCACAGTCTCAGTGCCCATTTTACAGATGAGTTAACTGTGGCCCAGAGAAGTGAAGCAACTTGCCCAAGGTTACACAACACACAAATGGCAGAGCCGGAATTAGAACCCAGGCCCTTGTGACTCCCAGACCCGGGCTCTATCCCCTAGATCATGCGGTTTCTCTTTCCAAATGAAGTGTTAATTCAGAGCCACTCCCTCCTTAATGGTAGTGTACCTGAAGGTCTGGCTTCAGCAACTGACTCCCAGTTTTCAGCTGGGAGACAGCATTGTCTGAGGCCTTAGTTTACCATATCCATAAAATGCTTCCTCTGCTCTCCTTCCTTTTGTTTCCCACTTTTGGCTCCCCAAACAACGACTTTTTGGGTATCCTGTTGTTCATTCTCCTCACAGGTCCCATCCATGAAACTGTGCTAAAGGTGATCAGAGAATCACCATCCTTCCAGAACTTTGTTTTTGATTTTATTCGATTTTTGCAGAGAAGTGTCAATCTCTGATTACCCCCACCCCAGGTCATACTCTCAAAGAGCACTCACCACCTTTCAATGCATTGTTCATAAGACCCCTAGCTACAACCTTGTGCTCTGCTCAGGACGCAGAATACATTCTTTCTTTCATACGGAGAGGTACCTATAATGTGGTTTTCCGAAAGTTCATTCTTCCTCCACAGGAGGGGAAGAATCAGGTTGGGTATGTGGGGTTGGGGAAGAAGAATGAAAAAATCTTTTGCCTCTTTTAAAATGAGCAATTAAAATAATTTTATTGATAGTTCATGTTGTTTACATAGTAATCACTCAAGATCTAAAGTAACTGAAACTTTAAAAAGCAAAAAATATAAAATTATTTTACATGGTTATATACAATTTTATAAAGAAATGACCATATACTTTCAGTTAGATACAGTGTTTCCTTACTAAGCTATAAACAGTCTAAGAGACATTCAGTTATCCCTGACACTTTGACTGTGAGCCTCGTGTGGGACAGGGACTGTGTCCAACCTGATTATATCTACCCTGGCACTTAGTACAGTGCTTGGCACATAGTAAGCGTTTAACAAATATCATAAAAAACCACCAAAAAAAATTCAAAAGGAGAATTTGCACTAGCATTTTATATTTTTGAGCTGCTTCTTTTTCAGTGCTCCTTTTTCAACCCCGAATTGTACTTTCCAAATGCTTAGTACAGTGCTCGGCACACACTAAGTGCTCAATAAATACGATTGAATGAATGTACCCCTGCTGTGCTCCACAACTTCTGAAATTGGCAAATAACTTTGAATTTACACACTATTTGGAAACTTATTGTCAAAGTAATACCTTATACTGGTTTCAACTGTACCAAGAAATACTATTCTTTTCCACTCAAGTTGACATGGCAAACACAAATATCCCTTATCATTAGCTTGGATAATACTGAAACTCCCTTTTGGAAAAAGTATAAAAAATGTGAATTTGCTAAATAAAGACCTGCACATGTTCCTTGTCTACAAGCTTTCAGATTTGGCAACCAACTCCCACTATTCATTTTTATCAGAAATTTTTGCTTGGAATGAAAGTGGAACCCCATTATATTAATACTGCATTTCAATGTCTGGCTTAGCAAGGAAATAGTGCAGGAAAAACAAATGTTACATGATTATTAAATACAACAGCTATAATTTAAATAGAAATGAAAATGTTTTCAAATTACTTCATGAAAATAACACTGACCAGTATCTAATTTAGAATTCAAAATGTACCCATCATTAATGCCTGAACTGTATTTTATGATCATAGGAAAAAAAGGGATGTTAATAAAATGGATGAATGATGTTTGTTCCCTGGTGAATGTGAAAGTAAAATAGGTATTCCATGGACTAACCTAGTTTTTATGACCTCAAATGGATGTTTTGGCCTATTTTATCATCAGTTTAAGTGCTGGCAAGAAACAACACTGGTAGCTTATTTCCTACATGTGGTCCTAGTTACCCCCTTTCCTCTCTGCCGACCGTCCCTCCCCTTCCTATCCCCCTCCCCCCAAAAAAATCATATACTCAGTGATATTTTAGAAGTAGGTCAAAGCTCTTGTCTGATTTGTTCCCAGGGTAACTCTTCAGTAAATTGCACAGTGTTATTCTGGATTTGAAATAGAAAACATTTGCAGTTTTATACCCAGGGCAGGCATGCCCTCAGGCCAAGAATGAAACTCTGTTTTTGTGGTTTTACCTCCCATCCCAACTCATTTCCTACTTTTCTTTCTTCTTAATTTTTCTTGGACTCCTATGCTTAATCTTATGCATACCCAAGGCACTTAACTGATGAAAGAATAAGAGAGGGAATTTTGTGGTTTTAAAAGGCAAATGGGAAAGTAGAGGGAAGTACTAAGCAGGGTACATATTCTGTAGTGAAAAGTATTTTTCACTTCAGAATCATTAATACGGGAAAAAAAATGTTAAACTCATGGAGGGACATTAGATAGTGAGGAAATATTCACTAGTCAATTAGCATCTTAAGCTCCCAAAGTGATGATTTCAAACAGCTTTTGTATCATAACTATGAAGTGATTGAAGTATAAAAGGGAGGTTGTTTGATCATTCATCGTGTACATTGCTCCAGGCAATACACGTATTTGTTACGGGAATTTCTCTATTTAAAGGTATTAATAATGGGACCTGCCCTCAGTTTAAAAATCAACATTTAGTTATGTTCATCAACATATTTACAGATGCCAAAATTGATCTAACTTTGTCCTAAAATTCAGTTGTGAAGTGGAAGGATTGTTGCAGAAATCTTGGCGGGAAAAATGAGGGAGTTCTATTAAGAGACACCTAAGCCTCTAAAAGCTCTGTTGAAACAAAACTCCAAACTTTTCTCCCTTTTTCCTCAATACACTGGATTCTGACATTTTTCAGGGTATTCACATTCAGCCCACTATTTAGATTATGTTTTCTCACATTCGCTTAACAATTTAAGTGTGCTTTTAGTCTCCAAAAAACCAAAATTTTGCTTAAACTACTCGTGTACACTTTAATTTTCTTTCTCTATTATCATCTAGTCAGTAGTGTTACATTCCTAGTAAATTATTTCTAGGATTTCAAAAAAAATCCCTAATTGAGTAATGTGTTAATCTGCTTTACAAAGACTGACTGTTCCTTTGCATTCGATGTTGAATTCAAATCAATTTAAAATCTCCACATCTTCCTAAATGAGAGTTCTGAGTAAAATTCACGAGGACTAGAAATGGTATACTCATTTTCGGGAAGTTATTAAAATTGAGAAGTGCTAACATCAAAGAGTTTAAGTGCTTAATGATGAGGGGCTCTTTTTTCTTTTTCTCTCCCTTCAATGTGTGGTAAGCAGTCAAGGATTCCTTGCGTAATTATGAATGCTATGATAGCAATCACATACTATTTGTGTGTGTGTGTGTGTGTGTGTCTCTGTGTGCAAACACCAAACCAGGTCTTTTCAAATGCCCCATTATTTGAATAACAATTCTGTCTAAAAGAAAGAATTGAAATGTAAATGTCTACCCCTTCTTTCATGACGAGCTGTACTTATTACTGGAGCGGAAGTTGTCATATCCATGATCGTTAGCTTTGAACTTTAAGCAGGACTGCTTCTCCTCCAAGGATTGCTTTTCTTCAAAAGATTGGCACCAACAACACAAACATAACTGTTCAAAATAAAAATAGTTATCATTACAGTTTTTAGTTACTTGAATGCTACAAGATTTAGCTTAAAATGCTCTGACTACTATGACTGTAAATTCTTAGGGACGTGAATTTTTTTACACAGCAAGGAATTATTTTTTTAGAATGATAATCCTTTCTCTGCCACTCAAAAATATATTTTTGACATTTTCTTGAAAACTCCCCGTTTTTACAATGAAAAGCTACATGATTCCTCTGTTTATCTTTCAAATACAAAAATCTGGAAGGAGGAGGTTGGGATGGAAACACACATACACACACACACACATCCAAATCAGCGAGTACTGGAGAACTGACCAGACTATTTTAAATCACCACCAATTATGAGTTGGAGAAAATTGGCAAAAATTATACTATCAAATGTAACATAAAAAGGAACTGTCCTGAGTATTTATATTACTTTAACATCGAAGTCAAAGTAATAACTAGTAATAACGAAAACCTCCAAGGCAGGGATAAGTCCTACCTTGCAGATGAAGGCACAAGGGTACAGAGAATTTAAAACATTTGAAAATGGTCGTCAGTCTCTATAGCTATACAAGCTGGAGTAGAACTGATCATGAGAAGCAGCATGGCCTAGTGAATGGAGGACAGGCCTGGGTGTCAGAAGGTCAGGGGTTCTAATCCTGACTCCATCACTAGTCTGCTATGTGACCTTGGGCAAATCGCTTAGTTTCTCTGGGCCTTAGTTCCCTCATTTGTCAAATGGGGATTAAGACTGTGAGCCCCACCTGGGACAACCCGATTACCCTGTATCTACCCCAGAACCTAGAACACTGTCTGGCACATAGTAAGCACTTAACAAATACCATAATTATTATTATTATTAGTTAATATTCTAATCATTGGACCCCAAGTTCTCTTTGACAGCTCTCTCTGGTGATCATTTAATCAATTGTGTTCAACCTGATTATCCTGTATTTACCTTACTGCTTATTACAGTGCTGGGCACATAGTAAATGCTTAACAAATTTGATGGTTATTATTAATATTATTGATAATAATTCCTATTTCTTAAGTATGCAGAAAATATTTACTAGCATGTGTGTGCCTATGTGTGTGGGTTTAGGGAGGAAATTGGGAAACAGCAATATGGTTTACGAACCAAAATCCCAAACATGTTCAGATCCTAAAACAAACGTGAAATAAGTAATTTACTGAAGATAAAAAAGTCTTGTTCTGAAATAGCTGTGAATTTGGAAGACTCTTTGGCAAGTCAGGTTTAAAAAGAATAACGATGAAGCCCTCCTACCTTAAAGCAGTTTTTGAATCTTTTGCTCACCAAGTACAGAGCTATTGGGTTAATGCAGGAATTCAGTGAAGCCATATTGATACCAATGTAGTCCAAAACCAGTAAAAAGCTGCAAAAGAAAATCCCAAAACATCACAAAATACTTCAATGAAAATGCATTTCTGCTTCCACACGTCTACTAGGGTGTTCATGAGCTAATAAAACACTCCGCTCCCATTTCTCTCCCTTTTGTATCTGTCTTTTCCTTGTAGAGCACAGCTGAGGCTCCCCAGATTTGAAGTGATTTATAAGGATGGGGAGATGACTAAAGTCTGGGATATTTAACCATGACATTGTCCAAGTCATTTCCACCCCTCCCTCCCCTCATCCTCTTGCCTCAATTCCATGACCTCTCACTTCTCAAATGAGACTGAAAGAGGCAACTGGGAATTTTAAGTGCCCTTGTAGAATGTAAATCAGGAATCTTATCAAGGAGCCTATTTTTACCATCTCATTCTTACCTCAAAAGCTCACATCTATTGGGATCGCTTTGATCGTAAATAGTAAGCTTCAAAATCCTGCTGAGGTGAAGGGGAAGCCAACACAGAGCAAAAACAAGCACCAGGCAGAAGACAGTTTTGGCCACTTCACGTCTCTGAAACAGTGATATGAAGATTTTTAAAAGCTGTTCAATAATGTCGCCGTTTATTCTATTCTCAAACTGAATTTTTTAGGGCATATTCAAAGACCTGAGGTCAACAAAATTCTACTAACCTACTCTTTATCTTGGGTTTTTCTGAGAGCAGTAGTAATATGCAATATCATCATCATCAACAAGGGACTTATAGGGTGCTATGACCTATCCTAGCATCTCAGTGATGCAAGTTGAGAACATCGAAGTTCAAATGGAATTCCTTTTTCCATCATAAGAAGGTTGTAGAAAATGAGCACTAGATAGCTATAACTTTTTTGATTATGTACCCTTAATGGAAATTTTCCAAATACAATTCTGAAGATGTAAAAGAAAAACTTAGCAACAAAATCTATTTCTCTAGAGGACTATTTTTAGTTTGACATGATCTAGTTTGCTAATGGTACAAATATTTTAAATTGGAAAATTACACACCCCAAACCAGCAATCGTTTGTGTTTTCGTACCTGCTTTAGATGGTCATTTAAGGCAATTTGCATGCCACTTTTCTTCCTCAACATCTCACAGGTCATTAGTGTATAGAAAAACGCAGTTATAGCCAGTGGTAAGCAGAAATAGAAGCTAAATAGCCACCAGTCTTTAGATGCCTTGTAAAACTAGAAAAAAAACCCAATAATGTTAAGGACCAGTATTAGATGGAGGAATTTTTTGACTGTTGAGTATTCTGGAAGGCAATTTGCCTTGAATCACGTTAGACTTAAAAGAAACTGCTTTTGAAAATGACAAATGCAGACTTCTTTGCAAGAGTTGCCTACATATTTTCCCCATAAGTAGGTCATTTAAAACAGCCAAGTTATTCACAAACCCAAACCCCTCTCTTGGGCATAGACAATGCGCTGTGTTCTGCTCCTGAACCAAAAGAAATAGGTTTTTCTTTGGATAGTAAGCATTCTTTTGCTTCTTCCTTGAGGGTGTGTGTTTGGGAGGAAGATCTTTAAGAAGCCCAGACACTTAGTTGCTTTTTGCAACAGGAATACCAGTGCTTTCATCAATCAGTGTTATTTATTGAATGTTTACTGAGCCCAGTATATGTACTGAGAAGTTGTGTTGGTAAACATGTTCCCTGCCCAAAACAAGCTTAGCATTCTAGAGCACAGGAATGAGTAACTCTCATCTACCTGGCAGAGGGTTTATAAGTGTGTGTCTCTTTTTCCCTTCCAAAAAATGGAAATAGCCAGTAAAGGTAGTTAATGCTTTTCTCACCCACCAACTTTCTTATTGAGCCCTACCTCCTGAATTGAGAGGAGAGCTCAGGTTACCTCCTTGCTAGAGATATTATTCCTTTTTCTGATCAAGTGATGATTGGGAAATACAAAAATCTTTGCTTCAATCCCTTTAACAGTGGCAATATCCTCTGGATCACCAGGTTTCCTGTGCTTCAGAGTTAATCAGAAAGCCTTGAATTCAATGTAAGCCAAAGGAGACTTGCCTTTGGTAGGTAGGTTTGGTAGGTTTGATTGCTTTGTCTTGTCTTATGCCGTCGAGTCGTTTCCGACCCCTAGAGACACCATGGACACATCTTTCCCAGAATGCCCGGCTCTCCATCTGTAATCGTTCTGGTAGTGGATCCATAGAGTTTTCTTGGTAAAAATACGGAACTGGTTTACCTTTGCCTCCTTCCACACAGTCAACTTGAGTCTCTGCCCTTGACTCTCTCCCACGCTGCTGCTGCCTAGCATAGGTGGGTTTTGACTTGTAGCAGATTGCCTGCCACTCGCTAGCCACTGCCCTAGCTAGGAATGGAATGGGTAGGCCTCTGCTTGACTTTCCCTCCTGTAGCCAAGTCTGGTAGAGTACTGGAAACTCTGTAGGTGCGACCCTGAGAAGGGTTGATTGCTTTGGGCCCCAGTAAATCAGAATGACAGAATGAAGGATCGTTCAACCACTAAGAAATTTCTGTTCCCTATATGCCCATCCAGCTAAGGCTGCATTGTAGTTTGGGATTTAGGTTGGTTGCAGATTCCTTCTGTGTAAACGCCAAATGAGGACAATTCATTAAGGGTCCCCCCTGAAGCTGAAAAGATATAACCCCACATTGGGCACTTGTTAGAAGGTCAGAACTGTGAACCTGGATAAAGCTACAGAAAACCATCTGTGGGAAGCAGTTTGGCCAGTGGATGAAGCATAAGGCTGGGGAGCTTGAGGACCTGGATTCTAATCCCAGCTCTTCCACGTGTCTGTTGTGTGACCTTGGGCAAGTCTGCGTCTCAGTTTCCTCAAGTGCAAAATGGAGATTGAATACCTGCTCTCCCTCCTTCTTAGACTGTAAGTCCCATAGGAGACAGGGACTATATCTGGCCTTATAAACCTGCATCTATCCCACGCCTAGAACACTGCTTGACTCATAGTAAGCACTTAACATATACCACACACACAAAAAATAAAGAGCTCAGAAATATATAGGTGTGCAAATTTTTCAAAGAAATAATCACTGAACAATGATATATTTTGAATATTAATATATTTGTTATCCGGCATTGCAGACATCTCATTTTCAATCTTCTATATTTTAATATGTATTTAATATACAATGTTTTTCTATATTTTAATATACTTGTCTTTAAACAACTGATCTCAAACCACTCTCTTCACTGAACTCAACTCCCTCCTCTGAGCCATTTCTCCATCCATCTTGTACCTGTAACCCTCAGCCTTATCCCTGCCCTTGCTTTTGGAGGAAGTTCAGGCAAAATGGGGTGATTCTGGCCAATGATGAATCAATAGTATTTATTTAGAACACCACCTTTGCAGAGCACAGTCCTAAACAGTTGGGAGAATACAAAAGAGTAAACATGGGATTCAGACACTGGATATCAGGATCCAGCTCAGTAGAGTTCAGGGCAAGTGGAGCTCAGGGGAAGCACCTGAGTTTAAAGATATGTTTATAAGTGCTGCAGGGAGATGGAGGAAAGGTGGTCTTAAGTGCTTAGGGGAGTTAAGGACTCAAGAACATAAGTGACCAAGTGCAGAGGGAAACAGAGTGGGGGGCTGGGCAGAGACAGATTATTCAGAGTCATCCTTTGAAGATGGGGAGATGAATGGCACACCAGATGTGGAAGGGGAAGGAGTTCCAGGCAAAAAGTCAGGTGTGAGCAAAAGGTCAGTGGCAAGAACGATGTCAGTGGGTCACAGTGAGCAGGTTGGCATAGTGGAGTGAAGTGTGTGGGCTGGACTGCAGTGGGAGAGGAGCAAGGATAAGTAGTGGGAAGAGAGTTTAATTGAATGCCTTAAAACTGATGGTCAGGATCCATCCTCACCTGTTAGTACTTTCCAAGTGCTTAGAACAGTGCTGTGCACACAGTAAGCACTCAATAAATATGATTGAATGAATGAACTTTGCCCTCTCTTCAGCTTAGCAACCTTCTCTCTCATCCATTGCTAAGTCCATTGCCCTGACCAACCATTTCAGGACTTTTAACTCCCTCCTGAAGCCTCCAGTATCCACATTTTCACATTTCTTGCTCTTGATATTCTCTCCAACTACTTTGTTCACAAAATTGAAACGATTATGTATGAGCTGCCCATAGTTCCATTGGACCCTCCTCAACCCCCACGGGGACATCAACTCTGCCATGCTTCCCAGCTGTTTAAGAGGAGGTCTTCCATAAGTAATTCCCATTTTACAGATGAGGAAACGGAGGTCCGGAGAAATTAGTATTTGTCCAAGGTCACACAGCAGGCAGATGACAAAGCCAGGGCTAGAACCCAGGTCACCTGACTCCTTGACCTGTACTACCAACTCTATTTTATTGCTATATTGTACTCTCCCCAAGTGATTTGTACAGTGCTGTGCACACATAGCACTGAATAAAACTGATTGATCGATTGACTGATTCCTCTTTCCACTAAGCCACTCTAGGATCATGTTTTCTACCCTATTGTACTTTCCTGATTGCTTAATACAGCGTTCTGCACGAAGTCAGCACTCAATAAATATTACTGATTAATTGATTGAGGGAAGTAAAGAGATGTACAAAGTCTTGAGCAACTGCAGTGATGCTTTCTATCGTGTTATTTACCAAAATAAGGGGATGCTTACAATCTTTAGGAGTGAAGCAAGACAAAAAATAGTTAAGGTTTTTACAATAACATCTTGAGTATTTACCCACTAAGCACTTAGGTACCCTTCACTTTTCTTTCAGCACTTATGTACATGTCTTTATACTCGGTGGCTTCCCCTACCTGCAATTTATTTTAGTGTTGTCTCCCTCACTGGATTCTAAGCCTCTTGAAGGCAAAGATGGTGACTTCTAACTTTAATGTACTCTCCCAAACACGTAAGTACCGTGCTCTGCACACCGTAATCACTAAATAAATACGATTGATTGATTAGGCTATATGGACATCATCTAATGCTAAATTGAAATGATCTTTCATCACTCTTTTTTTGAAGTGTTTACTATGTGTCAAGAACTGTTCTAAGTGCTGGGGTTGACAATAGGTTGACAACAGGTTGACAGTCCCTGTGCTACATGTGACTCACAGGCTAAGTAGGAGGGGGGGGACAGGTATTTTATCCCCATTCTAGAGTTGAGGAAACTGAGTCACAGAGAAGTTAAGGGACTTGCCCAAGACACACAAGCAATTAACAGAGCCGGGATTAGAGCCAAGGTCCTTTGACTCCCAGGCCCATGCCTTTTCCATTAGGCACTGCTTATGTTCATGGGGTAAAAGAACAGTCTCTTATGAAGTGGCTTCTGGGTTACAAGATGGATTCACTGTTGCTCATCATAATCAGGTCACAATAGTTCAAAGGAAGGATAAATGAAATGCTCAAACCAAGGCATACTTTATAGATTACCTTAAAATGAGAGTGCTGTAAGTAATACTGGCATTAAAATTCAATGAAGATGCAGCATGGCCTAGTGGAAAGAGTCAGAGGACTGGGTTCTAATCCTGCCTCTGCCACTCACCTGCTGTGTGACCTTGGGCAAATCACTTAGCTCTCTCTGCCTCAGTTCCCTCATCTACAAAATGGGAATTCAATACCTATTCTTCCTTCCACTTGGACTGTGAGCCCCATGTGGGACCTGATAATCTTGTATCTATCGCAGCACTTACTCAAGGGTTTGGCCCATAGTAAGTGCTTAACCAATACCATGTTTACTATTATTATTATTATTAGTCCTAGTTCAAAGAAAAGTATTAGAAGGAAGAAGGCTATACATGAATTTCAATTAATGAATTGTAAGGAAGTTAATGACTCACCTGCATAAAAGGTGTTTTCTGGGTAGGATGAAGGAAACAGATTCGAAGAGATTTTCCTTTGTAATCCATAGCAATCATATCAAAACCAATGGCTTCGGGGACAGCCAGAATAACTGAAACCACCCAGATCAAAACAATTTCTACCGCGGTCCATTTTGGAACTCCAATTCCTTTAATTCTACTCCAGGAAGCAACAGCTCTATACCTAGATCAACAAACAGACCTTGTCTATCACTTCTGACTGAGCTGAAGGGTAATTTGAAATTTAACAACAAATCCCTTTATTAATATATCCCCTATGGCATGAGAACTTACCTATCAATGCTCAGAGCGCATAAACTTAGCACGGTGATTCCCACGGAGGCCTTTTGAATGAAGGGCACCAGTTTGCACATTTCTAGCCCAAAGGGCCAGTCCTCTGCAAGGAGCTATAGAGAGAAAAACAAGTACAGTCTTACAGGGCACATTCAGAAATAGCAAATATTTTCCCCTCAGAAGATGAAGAAGTAGAAGCAGTAGTAGAAGAGAGGCAGCATGACTTAGGGGAAAGAACATGGGCCTGGAAATCAGAGGACCTGGGTTCTCTGCTTGTCTGCTGTGTGACCTTGGGCAAGTCACTTCACTTCTCTGGGCCTCAGTTCCCTCAACCTGCAAAATGGGGATTCAATACCTGTGCTGCCTCCAATCAATCAATCATATTTATTGATGCTTATTGTGTGCAGAGCACTGAACTAAGCGCTTAGGAGAGTACAATATAAGAGTTGGCAGATGTGTTCCCTGTCCACAGTGAGCTTACAGTCTAGACTGTGAGGCCCATATAGGACCTGATTATGGTGAGCAACAGTGAAACCAACTTGTAACACAGAATCCACTTCATAAAAGACTGTTCTTCTACCCCATGAACAACAATATAAAAGGAGGAATTTGAGGGATAAATGAATTGCCAAGGAAATTGAGGTGGAACTGAATTGATGAGAAGTTTGAGAAGAAATGGAATTGTATTGCAGAGGAGACTGAGGAGGAGATGAACTGCCTTGCTATAGGGCAGGAGAAAGACTGCCTGATGCTTCTTGAAAAGACAGGCTGTGAGGTGGGAGTGGGGGGAGCTGTAGCCATCCCCTCTGTCTTTACCCTGGTAAGGGGCTTGAGACAGCAGGCAAAGAATCAGGACCACCCTCACTCCCCCCCACCCCCGCTGCAATCCCCCAAAATAACTGCCATGAGTAGATAAAAAGGGGAAAGAGCTGACCCCTGGGAGGTGGCAAAAACCATCTAGGAAATGTGCTGAGTGGTCTGTGGTGACTGTGGGGAAAACACCTAAGATGTGCTGCGGGCAGCTGGACTCTTTGACCTTCTCCAACCTTCCTATCATCTGCATGAACTTGGGGAAAACAGTCAGGTGGAAAGCTAATCTGGGTATATATGTGAGTGAGTATGTGTGTGTTGGCATATGTTTACTTTTTTTCATTAGGCTAAGCATGGAAGAAAGTTTTCTGCTGTTTATAGTGATGGTTTGGTTTCACTCTGAAATTGCCATTGAGCACCTGGAAAATAGAGGGAAGCAACTCCCTAGAGACGGACTCATAACTTGAGTGCCAGACAATCTGGGTGAGGTGCATCGGGTCTCATGCCAGGGAAGCAGAAACCTGGGTGAGGTGCATCTGAGGATCTTGTCCCACTGGGGAGTAATAATAATATTATCATTATTACAATATTAATATAATTAATGATATTATTAATATTATTATTTATTATTATTATGTTTGTTAAGCTCTTACTAATTGCCAGGCACTGTACTACGTGAAGGGGAAGGTACAAGCAAATTGGGTTGGACACAGTACCTGTTCCACATGGGGCTCAGAGTCTCAATCCCCTTTTTACAGATGAGAGAACTGAGGTCCAGAGAAGTGAAGTGATTTGCCCAAGGTCTCAAAGCAGACAAGTGGCAGAGCGGGGATTAGAACCCATGACCTTCTTACTCCCAGGCCAGTGCTCTATCCACTATGCCATGCCACTTCTCAGAGCAGAAATCTGGTTGAGGCATATCTGAAGACCTTGCCCTGTGGTAGCAGAAATCTGGGCAAGGCACAACTAAGGATTTTATTCCAGTGGAAGAGGAACCTAGTGAGAGGAATCCTGAGCAACCTTGGGGAGTTCTCTCACTTGGGGCCCATGACACTGACAAACTTGTATCTTCCTCAGTTCTTGGCACACAGTGAGCACTTAAATACCACAATTACTGTTGTTATTAGTAGTAGTAGTAGTAGCAGTAGTACTATTCATTGGGAAGTCTGGAATGAAAAAGCAACATGTTCTTTACACACAAGGAATTTACTGGAGTAAATATAAGGGAATTTAATGGAAAAGACAAAGAAAAATACCTACAACTTGAGTGGTCAAAATATATGTGCATGGGTGTTTTTGTGTGTATGGATGTTACACACACACACACACACACACAGAGGCTGAGGATAGATATAATTAAGTGAATAAGGGTAAAACTGACTGATGGATTTATATGACTTAGGGAGCTGGGAAATTCACCGGGGAAGGTCTGATGGAGGTTACATGTTAGGCGGGGTATGAATGTGGAAAGTTGGTTGGATGTCTGGAGAGAGGGTGTTCCAAGCCATTTGAAGAGTATGAGCAAGGCGACAGAGATGGAGAAAGCATTTTATAGAGAAGCAGCGTGGCTCACTGGAAAGAGCCTGGGCTTGGGAGTCAGAGGTCATGGGTTCGAATCCCTGCTCTGCCACTTGTCAGCTGTGTGACTGTGGGCAAGTTACTTAACTTCTCTGTGCCTCAGTTACCTCATCTGAAAATGGGGATTAACTGTGAGTCTCACGGGGGACAACCTGATTACCCTGTATCTACCCCAGCACTTAGAACAGTCCTCTGCACATAATAAGCACTTAACAAATACCAACATTAATTAATTAATTTTGTGGGCAAGGGATTGTGACTACCAACTCAATTCTAGTGTACTCTCTCAAGCACTGATTACAGTGCTCTGCTCACAGTAAGTACTCAATAAATATCATTGATTCATTGAGAGAGATATAAGTAAGGTACAGCTATAAGGTTGAGTTGGGGGAAATGAAGAATGCAAGGTGGAGAACGGTGCATGAAGAGACCAGATAGCTAAATTGAGGCCAGATGATGGAGATTCTTGAAGCTGATTGGGAGGAGATTTTGTTTGCTGTGGAGAGACACAAGAAGCCAGTACATGGTTTTGAGAAGAGGACAGATGTGGACTGAGTGGTGTTTTGGGAAGATGGTCTGAGTAGACGTCTGTGATATAGACTAAGGTGGGGAGAGGATGGAGGCTGAGAGACCAACAAGGATGCTGATGCAAGAGTTTGTTGAAATAAGGCCAGAGCTTGCACTGGATGGTAACAGTTTGGGTGGAGAGGAAGAAGTGAACCTGAAAGATATTTCAGGAAGAAGCATAGCCTAGTGAAAGAGCATGGATCTTGGAGTCAGAGGACCTGGGTTCAATTTCCAGCGCCACCACTTGTTTATTGTGAGATGTTGGGCAAGTTGCTTAACTTTTCTGTGCCTTTGTTCCCTCATCCGCAAAACGTGGATTCAATACCTGTTCTCCCTCCTGCTCAGACTACGAGCCCCTTCTGGGATGTGATTATCTTGTATCTACCCCAGCCCTTAGTACAGTACTTGGCACATAATATGCGGTTAAGAAATATCACAATTATTATTATTCTGTTGTGCAAGAGTAACAGGAAGCATTTGGCAGCAGACTGAATGAGAGAACTTAATGATCGTGAATAGTTGAGAACGACACCAAAATTGAGGGCTTCTGGGGAAGGGAGGATGGGAAATGGGAAACTTACTGAAATGGGAAAGTTACAGGGAGGAGTGGGTTTAGGAAGAAGGACGAAGGGTTTTTAACATGTTGACTTTGAGGTGTAGTGGAGATCCCCTGGAACCAAGAGGAGTTGTGGGAATACAGGTGAGAGAAGTCAGGGCTACAGAGATAGATTTGGAAGTCAACCACATAGAAGTGGTAGCAGAACAGATGGGATGAGCCATCCAAATAGTGAGATTAGGTAACCCAAAACATTTTCACTTAATATTACCATGAAAAATGTATCACAGCATGTCCTTTTATACTACTTTTTTTTCTCTTCTCATTGGAAAACACAGGCTGTTACATGTGAGAAACAGCATGACCTAGTGGAGAGAGCAGGGGTCTGGAAGTCAGAGGACCTGGGTTCTAAGTGCAGCTCCACCACTATTCTTCTTCTTATGGTACTTATTAAGCACTTATAGTGCTTACACTGAACTAAGCACTGGGGTAGATACAACATAATCAGGTTGGACACAGTCTCTGTCCCACATAGAGCCTGATGGCCTTAACCTTGGGCAAGTCACTTAACTTCTCTGTACATCAGTTACCACCTCTATGAAATGGAGACTGTGATCCCTATGTAGGATAGGGACTGTATTTAAGTCGATTGTCTTGTATCTTCCCCAGAGCTTAATACATGCCTGGCACATAGTAAGCGCTTAACAAATACCATTAAAAACCCCCAAAGAAACAAACGACAATAACAAAAAAAAAATAAGAGTGCTCTTTGGGACAACTTCGTGTGCTCAATGGCTCATGCATGAATCACTAGGTTTAACATCTGGGTAAAAGGCTCAAGGGAATCTAAGACAAAGGGAAATATTTCCAGGGGTTGTTTTTAGTTTTCAAAACAGCAAAAAAAGGGAAAATTTTGCTTTCTAACTCTTTGGGTATGTCTCACTGTCCTCTTGCCAAAATAAGTACAGCATTTTCCCTGGAATTTTCAAACTGGGTGAATCTTCCATCCGCAATATCATGGCACTTATACCAACATGGTTGCTTTATTTTAAAACAGAATAAGCAACATTTGATTCACCCACTAGGTAAACAAGTACACTTTTTGGCCCCTATATATAAGGGTTTCCTATTAATGTTATATGAAAATACCATGGTATTTACTAGTAATTAATTGAGTGGGCAGTTAAAACAGTTTCTGCTAAAGTATATCTCCATCCTCCAGAGCATGTATTCATGTCAAGGAAGCTATATTATCCTGAAACCAAGATGAGGGTTTTTCCTCCCCATTTTCAGCACTAAAATTTAAAGGGTCTCATTAATAATCTAGGCTACTTCAGCAAAAATCAATCAATCCTGTTGATTAGAGAAAGAAGTTTTTGTCTTTCAGTGCTCTGCCTATTGTCATCCATCGGCTGAACGAATCTCTTTAGTGGCCCTTCTCTGTACCTTTTCATCACTAAAATGGATCCAGGGCTGTATGCAGTTCTCCAATTAATTTTTCATTTCCTCAGGTGTATATTCTCAGCTCCAACCTCTGCACTACTGCATCTCCTCCAAACATGCACTCACAACCACCTGTAGTACCTTTGTACTATTATTTCCATACTCTACTCTTTAATCATTTACACACCCACAGATCCTTCTTTCCATTTCCTTCTTCCTCCTATTTCCTTCTTCCTCTGTTTACTGTTATATCTTCCAAGGACATAATTCAGTGTTCTGCACACAGTAAGTACTTAATAAATATGCTAAGAGGTTCTTGAGGAGTGAAGAAACATGGCCTGAATGTTTTTGTAGAAAAATGATCTGGGCAGCAGAGTGAAGAATGGCCTGGAGCAGGGAAAGACAGGAGGTAGGGAGGTCAGTAAGGAGGCTGATGTAGTGGCCTTCTTTTTCAGCATGGCTTAGTGGAAAGAGCATGGACTTGGGAGTCGGAGGTCGTGGGTTCTAATCCTGACTCCACCACGTCTTCTGTGTGACCTTGGGCAAGTTACTTTGCTTCTCTCTGCCTCAGTTCTCTCATCTATAAAATGGGGATTAAGACTTGAGCCCCACATGGAATAACCTGATTACCTTGTACCTACCCCACCGCTTAGAACAGTACTTGGTACATAGTAAGCACTTAGCAAATACAATTATTATTCAGGGCTTAGAACACTGCTTGGCACAGAGTAAGCACTTAACAAATACCATCATCATTGTCATCATCATCAACCCAGGTCCTTCTGGTTCCCAGGCCCATGCTCTATCCACCAGGCCATGCTGCTTCCTCTGTTAGTCATATAATACCAGGATCCTGGATCAGGGTGAGTGGCTTTCCTTGTGAGGATGAGCTGTGCCCATTTATCTCATGCTTGACTTTTCACCCTGGGTGGCCCGGCGATCCACCGAGTTGGTGGCAGAGGGCAGTCTATTGGACCACATAATTGCTTACTGTGTACTCTGCACACAGTAAGTGCTTTATTAAGCGTATTTATTAATATGATTGAATGAACGAATCGCCTTCACCTCCGGTCACAGTCAGCCGACCATAATTTTAGCTGCCACTGGCCAAAACAATCCACCTCCATTCCTGCAGCGGGCACAAGCTGCCATGGTCCTGGAGCAACAAACCCCATTCCAGTTGTCCCAGAAACAGAAACTCCTTATCATTGGCTTTAAAGCAATCAATCACATTGCCCTCTCCTACCTTACCCAGCTGCTTTTGTACTACAATCCAGCCCACACACTTTGCTCCTCTAATGACATGAATCTCATGTGGGACAGGGACTGTGTCTGACCTGATTAACTTGTATCTATCCCAGTGCTTAGAATGGTGCTAGGCACAAAGTAATCACTTAGTTAACAAATACCATAATCATCATCAATCATCATCTCTTTTCTCTGTCCAGAAGGAGCTGACACTCTAATAGAGGAGAAAGATATGAAGATATCTTCAAATAGAGTAGTTGGAATGAATCACTGAATGTACAACGGAAAAACAAACGAACATATATACAAGTTCACTGAGGAATGGTCCAGATATTTTCATAAGTGCTAGATATAGGTCATGGGTTTATGAGCCTTTGGGGACAGGTAATTAATTGGGGAAAGCTTTGTGAAGGAGGTTGGATTTTAAGAAGGCTTTGAATGTTGGGAGAGCACCTTATAACTTCAAGTCATCAAAATATAACAGCCAAGGCTAGCTGAAACATGAAACAATTTAATTGAAGCTCAACACAGTGACATTAAGTGATCATAAACATATGGAATATTTCTCGGGCCATAGAAAAACTATCAAGAGAGCAGTAGCAAGGAAACGCCAACGAACATGAACTTTAGGATTATACATGAACTTTAGGATTATCCTGTATCCTTTTGAAACCTAATCCAGATGGCATATTTCTGGCTAGTTAGTGGCCACATAGTTACACTGCTTCTTGACCTTCTAGACCACAAAATGACTTCTACCATTCTAAGTGAGAAATAACACAGGCATTTGGCAGTCTGTTCTTCTCAGAGAAGACCAAGAGCATTCAATGGAAATAAGCGGCTGTTAATTCTCACATCTACCTTCTTAGAAGAATTCTATCACAGACAGTTTTGGCTAATCCAGTGCTAGGAAATTGGATGACATAGACACGCTCTACATGTAAAAAAGCTGAATAATAATAATAATGACGGTATTCGTTAAGCACTTACTACATGCCACAAGATGACGATATCCTACCTGGTTGCATTCTCTTGACTGTAATCTTATTGTGAGCAAGGAATGTGTCTACCAACTCTGTTGTAGTCTCCCACTTAGTACGGTGTTGTGACAAAGAAAGCACTCAATACCACTCACTATGGGCAGGGAATGTGTCTACCCACTCTGTTTTATTGCACTTTCCCCTTAGTACAATGCCTATAAACAGTAAGCGTGCGATAAATACTATTCATTCAATAGTATTTATTGAGCGCTTCTGATAGACTGATTGAATACCACTGATTGATTCCATTAGCAATCAAAATCATTTATTTCTAGTTCAACTGACCCAAACAAGGGGCTTCAAAGAAGAACAGGTTTGACACCAAAAGAAAGCAGCAAAGAAAAACAGCAGAGGACTAGGGGACGGAGAAACAGAAGAAGAGAAACACAGAGAGATGAAACAGAGAGATAGTGACAGAAAAAGAAGGATTAAGAAACAAGGAGGTGCAGGTTCAATAAATGCAAAACTCTCACACAAACACATGCATAAATACACAGCTCAAAAAACACTCACAGGAGCACTACACCAGCAGCCCAAGCTCTCGCAGGTGATGATGATATGGTATTTGTTAAGCACTTACTATGTGCCAGGCACTGTACTAAGCACTGGGGTGGACACAAACAAATCGGGTTGGACACAGTCCCTCTCCCACGTGGGCCTCACAATCTCAATCCCCATTTTATAGATGAGGGAAATGAAGCACAGAGAAGTGAAGTGACTTGCCCAACGTCACACAGCCGACAAGTAGCAGAGCCGGTTTAAAACCCATGACCTTATCACTCCCAGGACTGTGCTCTATCCACTATGCTATGCTGCTTCTACAGTGAACTCTTTTGATGGTCTTGAAGTCTGCCAGGATTGCGGTACTATCTGAAGGAAAAACCCCAAAGGGGAGACATAAATCTGTTGCCAAATTGTACTTTCTAAGTGTTTAGTACAGTGCTCTGCACACAGTAAGCACTCAATAAATACAACTGAATGAATAAAACTCATTTTGTATTACTACACTAAGCAAGTTTTAAAATGATGCTTAAAGAAGGAGGCCTGGAATACAGCAAAGGCTATCATACTCAGAGTTTGCTTGAACTTTTCCTGCCCCCCGGCCACTTACTATTCATTACTTCCTTTTTACTTTGCAATTAAAAAAAAATTCAAAGGGGGAGAAGTGCTAAAATATTATTACTGCTGAAAAAAAGCCTTTTCTTATTTGGGAAATATTAAATTTAACAGTTCTGCTCTAATGTTGCCTCTGCCTAAACTACTATGCACACATTTTCTTTTCCTGTTTTCTCTAACTTACTGTGTACAGTCACATGTGGCCATTTATGGTCCTCAAGAGGTTCCACAAAATTCATAATGCATACAACATTCACAATTTAGTCTTGTGGGAAATAGCTTTAGACTTTATAACTCAACTTCCAGACTTTAAAGCTTTTCAATTCTCACATTGTTTCTCAATAAATTTTGCCATAGTTTTCATTCACTTTTCACTTTCAACAGAATACTAGAATACTTCCCCACCCTGAAAATGTCCTACTATCCTCTGGAACCTGATTTTATTCATTCATTTTAGATGACTTGTCATTCAACCTCCTGACCTCCACAGGAAGATACAGCAGAGGGAGTTTCCAGCTTTGTCAAAAAAAAAAATTGTTTGGCTTGTAAAAAAGAGGTAAAAATGAAAGAAGGACTAGGAATTACTAATTATTTTCCTCACTCTCACTCAATTCTGTCAAAGCAATTCCTGACACTCTCCAGACCTGCAGTTTCATCACCATCTAATGGAATAGCAAACAGTCTTAACTCCTTAAGAAATTTTGTTAAGAGTGTAGGAGTTGGTGTTAGTGGTGGTGGGAGAGAAATGGAGAAGGATTGTTTTGTATATATGAGTGTTTAAGTGCACTTGTGAAAAGTATATTACAAGGAAATCGTACTGTGATTTCATATTAATTGTATTTATGGGAGTTGAGTTTGTTAATAATTGTGGATGAAATGTGAAATGGGCCTTTAAATTACTTTCCTGTAATGTCTTCAGAATGTCTTTTTGATTTATACCCGAGAGGGATGCAAGGGGAAAAGACTTGAGACAGTGTTTTACAAACTTTGCAGAGTGCTTAATCCCCCTGTATTTTTATCTTGGCTCTCTGTTGGAGATAACAGTTTTGGAAAAAATTGTATTTACTTTTATCAAAATTCATTTCATTACACACTGGAATTTCCTTTCTTTCTCGTTCTTTCACGTACACAAATACACCACAGAGAACTTCCAGTCAAACCCCCTGTAACTAGTTTTTCTGGAGATGAACAACTTTATCTTATCTTTGAACTAGGGATACATCAGAAAAACCAATTAAATTGAAGACAACTTCATCGTATAAGATCGAGATTTTAAATCACAAATCTTGAATAAGGTGAAAAGTCCATTTATTTCCATTTGTGTGTGACATATACACTCATAGAATCTGTACCTTAAATCCACTCATTGAGTAGAAATAAATCAGTTGAGTGATATGTTAAAATCTCAAACAAGAACTGAAAATAAGACCTTAAATATTAGAACTATATATGTACTAAGCCCTTAGCAAGAATCCAAGGAGATGGAAAAAAAAATAGAAAGAAGGTGAATTAATTTCTTTTTTAGAGCAATTTCATTTTCCTGCAACAGAACTTGCCAAATAAAAATCAATCATCTGCCGTTCCTGCTCTCACGAGGTCCCGATTAGACTTCTCCTTGCATTCAAAGAATCCGTAAAATCACCAACCTCCTACCACCGGAAATGACAGCTGTGGAGAGAATTGTGATGGATAGGTATGGCAGCTTCCTTCAGTGATGCTGCCCCTGGGAATTGTCCATCGCACAGGCCTGGGAGCAGTGAGGCCTCTGCCTGTCAATCAAGGGAAGAATTGGGATGGTTCTACCATCCAACCACTATCAATGGGCACCCAACTCTTCAGTGGGGCCAACTGAAACAGTCTCCAATGAAAGAAGTCCTTCCCCCTTGGCAGCTCCAGTGGACTGAGTTGAGGCTTGAGGGGAGTGGAGAAGCAAAGCTCAGAGAGTAGGGACCATCCTCCAGGACTCAAGGGGGGAATTTTACTGAAAGTAACAAAAAATATGGAGCCTTCTTTATTTGCCGAATTAGCTGAACTCAATAATTTCAATGAGAAGCCCATTCCTATTGACATCTAATTTTTCTGAATGAGTCAAATTAAATATGGAGCGATGGGGGGAGGCTAAGGGTTAAAGTTCATGAAAAAACTTCCGATTCACAATCAAACCCTGAAAATATTCTTGAATGGGACTTTGTCTAGCACATGGATATGAAGAAATTGGAATTTCTTCTTAAATACTATTCTATTCACCCTTTTGAAATGAAAGATCTCTTTTCAGTGGTAAATTCTAGCAAAGTGGTAATGACAGAGAACACTGTCCTTAGTTACATTCTAAGATAAGTAGTTTTTATTCTTCTAGCGTATGCTTGAGAAGCAGTTTGGCCTAGAGGATGGTGGATAGAGCACCGCCCTGGGAGTTAGAAGATTTAAGTTTCTAATCCTGCCTCTGCCACATGTCTGCTGTGTGACTTTGAGCAAGTCACTAAATTTCTCTATGCCTCAGTTAACCTCATCTATAAAATGGGGATTAAGAATGTGAGCTCCATGTGGGACAGGGATTGGTGCCCAACCCAATTCGCTTGTATCCACCCCCGTGCTTAGAAGAGTGTCTGGCACAAAATAAGTGCTTAACAAATACCACAATTATTATTATTATTATTACTATTTTATTATTACTGATAACAAGATTGTCAGATCAGGTGTCCCAGCCCTAGTAAGGCAAAACTTATCAAGAAACAATATAAAAATTGAAAACATTTAAAGACTGGAAGTTGTTATAAAGTCTAAAGCTACTTCCCACAAGATTAAATTGCGAAAGTTGTGAATATTAAGAATTTTATGGAAAGTTTTGAGCACCATAAAGAGCCACATGTGACTGTACACAGTGAGTTAGAAAAAACAGGAAAAGAAAATATGTCCATAGCAGTTTGGGCAGAAGCAACATTAGAGCAGAACTGTTAAATTTAATATTTCCCAAACATTAAAAGGCTTGGGTTTTTTCCAGCAGTAATGATATTTTAGCACCTTGATCTCTTTGAATTTATTCATTTTTTGAATTGCAAAATAAGAAAAAAATGAATAATGGGTGGGGGATGGGGGGAAGAAGTTCAAGCAAACTCTGAGTGTGGTAGCCTCTGGACTTGTGGAATGGCAGCAACTATGTGTACCAACTCTACCAACTCTACTGTATTACTCTCTCCCAAGCACTTAGAACAGTGTTCTACACACAGTAAGCACTCAATAAATACAACTGATCAATTGATTCCAACAAGCAAAGACATGCCCTTGTCTCAAGTGTTGAAATCATAACCCTGAAAATTAGCAAAATTCTAGGACCTGATGGCTTACCTGCTAAGCCTATAAACATGGCACACCTACTGACAATTATAACACAGTTATAACACTGTACAGTCACATGTACACTCTGCTTAAGCCCTAGTACAAATTATTCTTCAACATAGAAACCATTAAGGATATGTTTCAGGATCTCAAAGATGTCTTCATCATCTTCAAGGTGGAAGGGGAAGGAGAAAATTGACAATTATTGAGGTGTTTCATTACATTGAGAAGCACCATGGCTCAGTGAAAAGAGCCAGGGCTTGGGAGTCAGAGGTCATGGGTTCGAATCCCTGCTCTGCCACTTGTCAGCTGTGTGACTGTGGGCAAGTCACTTCACTTCTCTGGGCCTCAGTTACCTCATCTGTAAAATGGGGATTAACTGTGAGCCTCACGTGGGACAACCTGATGACCCTGTATCTACCTCAGCGCTTAGAACCGTGCTCTGCACATAGTAAGCGCTTAACAAATACCAACATTATTATTATTATTCTAGATTGCTGACAAGATTGTGCAGGACTAGACCTGGGTTGACTACTGAATATTATCTTTGATTAAACACTCTCAGAATTACATTGTGGTTTCAGATAACAGCATGGTACAGTAGACTAGATCTCTGCAGCACAGACAGGGCTAAAAAGTACAACATTCACTCGCCAATGTCTCTATAAAGTTTTTATTGCCACCACAAAAGCACTTGATGCCATCAACAGATCTGTACTCTGGGTTTTGCAAATTTGGTTACCCTGAAAAATTCATTAAAATTCTCAGACTATTACATGATGGCACAGCTGGCTAAGCAAGTATGACCTGTACAATCATCCCCCATCTCCAATGGACTAAAGCAGGTTTACATCATTATCCTGGTGCTGTTCAATTTACTGAATGTTGGAATGTTGGAAGATACAGTGAGATACCCAGATAGAGGTGTTAGAATACCCTTCCACATCTCTGGAAAAGTTTTCCAATGCAACAGATTTCAAAAATCATCTTTGATTCATTTATTGATTAACCCGTGTATTCAGCCTGTCACTAAATCCTTGTTGGTTCTACCTTGATAAAATTTGTAGAATCTGCTCCTTCCTCTCCATCTGATCTCCAGCTGCTCCCACCCTGGTCCAAGCACTTATTTCTCGCCTAACTACTGTATCACCCTCCTCACTCTCCCTATCTCCTACCTCTCCCCTCGCCTGCCCAGACTTCATCCTGCTGCTTGGAACATTTATCCGAAAAAACGTTCAGGCTGTATCTTCCCACTCTTCAAAGAATTCCAGTGGTTGCCCATCCACAAACAGAAATTCTTTACCATCGACCTTAAGGACGGAATCCACTCTCATTGCCAATTTACCTTGCTGACCTCTACTACAACCCAACCCACACGCTTCCGTCCTCTACTGCGGACTAAAGTGCCGTACCTCAAACTCATCTTTCTTGCTGCTGATCCTTTGCCCAAATCCTCCCTCTGGCCTGGAGCTTCTCTCCCCTTCATATTCAACAGACCAACACTCTCCCCATCTTCAAAGTCCTCCTAAATCACATCTCTTCCAAGAGGCCACCCCTAATCACGCCCTTATGTTCCCCTATTGTCTTCCCATCTGAGGTGCTTATACACTAGGATCTGTGACCCTCAAGCACTTGATATTCAACCCACCCTCAGCCCCAGGGCACTTAGGTACATATCCCTATACACTTCCATTTCCCCTATAATTAATTTTAAAGTCTGTCTCCACTTCTAGACTGATGAAGGAGCCAGGCCAGAGGAAGGATGTGGGTGAGGCAGACGAGGGATAGAGGTACAGTGAAGTGTGTGGGTTGGGTTGTAGTGGAGATGGGTGAGATGAGGTAGGAAGGGGAGAACTGATTGAGGACCTGAGAGTTGATGGTAAGGGCTATGCTCAACATCAAATGGCAAGACAGGATCAGAAACAATGCTGCCCTAAAATGAAGCTAGTCTCTTGGTACTGAAGCTCTGCTCCCCTAATGCAGCTGGGCTAGGTGGTCTTTGTAAGGAAATTTGGGGTGAATTTTGGTACAGGCACACTGTAAAGTACACCCTGAGGTTTTCGGGTGTAGGACCCCTGGTGGCTGAAATGTCTGCGGCCCAAAAGTGAATGGAAATTGGGAAATTGAAATCAGTCAGGCAATCGATGGTGTTTACTGAGTGCTTGCTGTGTGCAGAGCACTGTTCTAAGTGCTTGGGAGAGTGCCATGCAAAGTGATTGGCAGACAGGCTCCCTGCTCCTAATGAGCTTACAGTCTAGAATTCAAGGAGGGAAGAGGAAAGCTATAAGAATACAATAAAAGGAAATATTAGACATGCTATATCCCAGCTGAAAACGAGTGAACTGCCACAGAGACACCAGAGTGGTCCAAGTATGATCAGGAAGGGAGCAGCTTGTTTGGAGCAGAAGCTTTGCTTTGGTGAGATCAGGACACAACAGCAGAGCAGACCTAATGCAGCATGCAATACACAAGAAAGGCTCTGAATGGGTACAATGAGGCCAAAATAGAAGATACAGAATTGATTTACTCAGTCTCACAAGCAGCAGCAGGTGCATTTTACCTGCTATATTTGCCATATTTGCTATGCACTTATTTTACAAGATATTCAGGGCAGAAATAGTCCCTGTCCCACATTGGTCTCACAGTGTAAGTAGGAGGGGGAACAGGCGTCAATTTTTCAGATGAGAAACTCAGCCACTGGGAGGTGACTTGCTCAAGGTCACAGAAAAAACAAACAGTAGAGACAGGATGAGAATCCAAGTAGGAAGGACAGCTATAAATACATACGGCGTACTATAACTATTAGGGAAGCAGGATGGCCTAATGGAAAGAGCGTAGGCCTGGGAGTCAGAAGGACTTGGGTTCTAATCCCAGCTCTGCCACTTCTAATTCCTGCTCTGCCACTTGTCTGCTGTGTGACCTTAGGCAAGTAACTTAACTTCTCTGGGCCTCAGTTACTCATCTGAAAAATGAGGATTAAGTCTGTGAGCCCCATGTGGGACAGGGTCTGTGCCCAACCTATTGGCTTATAACTACCTCAGAGCTTAGAAAGATGCTTGACACATAGTAAGTGCCTAATAAATGCCATCATTATTATTATTATATGGTATTGTCAACTTCAATGGGAAAATGGGTAGACTAAATTAGGAGAGCCAGATTAGAAGGACCCCTCTCAGGGTCTCACCTGGAGAGTTTCCAGTACTCTACCAGCCTCGGCTATGGGAGAGAGACTCTAGCAGAGGCCCACCCATTCCATTCCTAGCTTGGCCAGTGGTTTGCAAGTGGAAGGCAATCTGTTACAAGTCAAAACTCAACCGTGCTGGGCTGCAGTGGCATGGGAGAGTCGAGGGTGGAGATTCAAGTTCACTGCGAGAGGAGGCAATGGTAAACCACTTCTGTATTTCTGCCAAGAAAATCCTATGGATACACTACCAGAACGATTGCAGATGGAGAGCAGGGTGTTCTTGGAGAGATGTATCGGTGGTGTCGTTATAGGTTGGAAACAACTCAAAGGCATAAAACAAGATTAGGAGGGAAGATGAGGCTATTTTTGGACATTTAAGATTGAGGGGCTGGTGGTAGAGATATCCTAGAAGAAGTGGGAGATCGTAGAGCAGGAGAGAGGTTGGGGTGTATGAAGTGTTTAGTTATCACCCACCTAGAGCTGGGGCTGAAACTATCAGAGCCAGTGAGTCTCCCAAGATGGGGAGAAAAGAAAAGGACCCAGAACAGTTGGAGATGAAGGTGGAAGAAGAACCAGCAAGGATCCTCCCTTGCTCAGAAATCTGCATCTGCCTCTCTAATCCAATTCAAACTACCCAGGGTAGGTTTCAGGTAACAGTAACAAGAATAATAATAATAATGGTACTTGTTAAGTGCTTACTACATGCCAAGCACTGTTCTAAGCACTGGGGTAGATACAAGTTAATCAGGTTGGACACAGTCCCTGTCCCACATGGGGATCCCAGTCTTAATCGCCATTTTACAGATGAGGTAACTGAGCCCCAGAGAAGTTAAGTGACTTGCCCAAGATCACACAGCAGACACGTGGCAAAGCCAAGATTGGAAACCAGATCCTTCTGACTCCCGGACCCATGCTCTCTCCACTAAGTCACCTGCTTCTCTACTGCTCTGCTCTCACCTAATTCTGTTTTTCTTCTTCCACTAAACTGCATGCCTGAGTATCTGGCCAAAGGGCTACTTACCTCATGCAATTCTGCTTCTCGTCTTCAAAACTAAAGAAAAGCCCTCCTCCTCCAAAAAGTTTTTACTCGATTAAAAAAAGCCCTCCTCCTCCAAAAAGTTTTTACTCGATTAAAAAGCATACCTCACCCCCATTATAACTAGCACTTCAATTACTCCTGCTGCCCCAGCTTTTATTTATCACTGTGAATTCGGCATATGTCCTTCTGTTGTTTTCTGTCAACATAATGGAATGCCAATCAGGATTTCATACTCTCCTAAGTGCTTATAACAGTGCTCTGCATTCAGGAAGCACTCGATAAATACCATCGATTGATTCTGGATTTTGCACTAGGATCTGTGTCCTTTGGGTACTTGGTATTCACCCCAACCTCAGCCCCGCAGCACTTTGTACATACTCATAAATTGTTTTATTTATATTAATGTCTGTCTCCCCGTCTAGACTGTATCTCCTTGGAGGCAGGGAGTGTGTCTATCAACCCTGTTGTACTGTTCTATCTCAAGTATTTAGTACAATGCTCTGCACACAGTAAAGACTCAATAAATACCATTGATTGAAAGATTGACTGATTTTGCCCTTGGATCTGTATCCTTTAGCATTTGGTATTCACGCCATCCTCAGTCAAACAGCACTTATGTACACATCCATAATTTATTGATTATATTAATGTCTGTCTCCCCATCCAGACTGTAAGCTCACTGGGGGGTAGGGAACAAGTCTAACGACTCAGTTGCATTGTATACTCCCAAGTGCTTAGTACAGTGTTCTGCAGGTAATACGTGCTCAATAAATACCATTGATTGATTTTTCCAAGTGACTGAACCAAGATGGGTTGCATGTTTAAGTGTAACATTGGGTTTAAAAGGTAATATTATTTTAGTTACTACCAAATAATGGACATTTCTGAGCAAGTTGGGGCTCAGTCAACAGGTTTAAGGCACTCAATCAGCTCCCTCCCTCCTACCATTAGTATCCCCAAACTCTGTGATGGTTTGGGAGATTGGTCCAACCACCACAAAGATTTGGGGAAGTCTCAAGTCTGCTCTCTGTTGACAGGTGTTCCTAGGGGAATTCAGGCAAAATTTATATTCCCTCCTGAAGCTCCCAAACTCCCCTCCTTTCTCCTCCTCTCCCTGCTCCACTACCACGATGACTTTGCCAACTACTTTGTTGGTAAAAATCAAAAACTCTAGATTTCCCCAGGTCTCCCCATCACCCCTTCAATACTCGTGTGCTTTAACTCTGTTCTCTCCATTGCCCAGCAAAATTATTTCTCCATCCTTATTGACACCCATGCCCACTGCCCTTGCCAGACGCTTAATTCCATCCTCAAATCTCCTGTCCCCCGTCTCCACCATCTCTCGCCTGTAATGACCTGGCCACCTACTTTATTGAGAAACTTGAAACTATCAGACATGATCCCCCTAAAATCTCCCCTGCTCCTCTCCAGCCCCTCCCTCCTCCTGCCCCATCTTCAACTCTCCCATCTTTCCCAGGAATAGCTCAAGGGGCGATCTCCTGTCTTCTCTCAAAATCCACCCCCACCACCTGTGCATCTGACCTGATCCCTTTGCACCTTATCAAAGAACTTTCCTCCTCCCTTATTCCCTGCTCGACTTCCATCTTCAACTGTTCACTTTGCAGTGGCTTCTTCCCTACTGCTTTCAAACATGCTCACGACTGCCCTATCCTAAAAATAACCCTCTCTTGACCCCATGGTTCCCTCCAGTTATCTCCCCACCCATCATTCTCCTATCACTCCTCTCCAAACCCTTTAAGTGAGTTCTCTACACCACTGTCTTTAGTTCCTCTCCTCCAATTCTCTCTTTGACTCACTCCGATCTGGCTTTCTGTCCCCTTCACTTCACAGAAACCACCATCTCAAAGATCACCCATTATCTCCTTCTTGCCAGATCCAATGGTCTCTAATCCGTCCTAATCCTCCTGCCTCCAACACTCTCAACCACCCCTTTCTAAGGGAAATTTATCCAACCTTAGCTTCACTGACACGGTCCTCTCCTGGTTCTCCTCCTAGCTCTCTTTCATGGGCTCCTCTTCTGCCTCCCATCCTATAACTGTGGGAGTCCCTCAAGGCTCCGTTCTGGGTCCCCTTCTATTCTCCATTTATACCTACTGCCTTGGAGAATCCATTCACTTCCATGGCTTCAACTACTATCTCTTTTTCATTTAATTCACATATTCAGTCTGTCACCTAATCCTGTCGGTTCTATCTTCGCATCACTTTGAGATGCATAACCTCACATCCCATTCACATCAAATAGAGAAGCAGCGTGGCCTAGGGGATAGAGCATGCACCTGGGAGTCAGAGGTCCTGGGTTCTAATACTGGCTCTGCCGCTTGTCTGCTGTGTGACTTTGGGCAAGTCACTTCACTTTTCTGTGCTTCAGTTAAATGGGGTTTAAGACTGTGAATCCCATGTGGGACAGGGGCTGTTTCCAATCCAATCTGCCTGTCTTGAGCCCAGCACTTAGTAGAGTGCTTTGCAGGTAGAAAGTGCTTAACAAGTACCATAATAATAATCATCATTTCTAGAATCCAACTCTTCCCCTAAATCCAAACGGCTAACACGGTGATCATATCCCTTCTTGACTTCTGTGTCCACCTCCTAGATGACCTCACCACCTCCTGTCTCTCCCTACTCCAGTCTACACTTCAACCTGCTGCCCCGTTGATTTTTCTCAAAAAATACTCAGCGTGAGTCTCCCCACTCCAAAATATCTCCAGTGGTTGACTTTCCACCTCCGCATCAAACAGAAACGTCTTACCATCGGCTTTAAGGCACTCAATCGGCTCTCTCCCTCCTATTTTACCTCACTGATCTCTAACGTGCACACTTTGCTACTCTTACACCAACCTGCACACTGTACCTTAGTCTCATCTATTTTGCCTCTGATCCCTTGCCTGCCTCCACCCCCTGGCCTATAACTTCCTCTCCCTTCATATCCAACAAACCAGATGACCACTCTTCCACCTTTTTAAAGCCCTACTTAAATCAGATCTCCTCCAAGCGACCTTCTTTAACTAAGCCCTCAATTCCCCTATTTTCCCTCCCGTCTGCATCATCTATGTTTTGGAATCTATACACCTAAGCACCATCGCATCACACAGTACTTATGTGCATATCCTTTCATGCTCCCATTTCCTCTATCTGTAATTTATTTTAATGAGTGTCTCTCCACTTTGACAGCAAACTCCTTTAGGACAGGGTCCATGCCTACTAATTCTGTTGTACTGTATTCTTCCAAGAGCTTAGTATAGTAAGCATGCACATGGTAAGCATTCAGTAAATACCATTCACTGATTGTGATATTTGTTAAGTACTTTCTACGTGCCAAGTCCTGTACGAAGCACTGGGACCGATGACACGATAATCAAGTTGCACACAGTCAAAGATGAGTTGACTGAGGCCCGCAGAAGGTAAGGGATGTGCACAAGGTCCCACATCAAGCAAATGGCAGTCGGGATTAGAACCATAACTTTACTCTCTGTTTTCCATAAAATACACAGTTACTTTCTTTTAAAAAAGTGCTACCTTCAATTGTTGATGTCTAATCTTGAATTTAAAAAAATTATGATAGCTTCTTAATTGGATCAGCTTTAGATAGTTTGATTATACTTCCTCTCTCTCTATTCATATATGTAATTTCATATATATATATGAGGTGACAAAGCTCCTATGCAACTTTCAACTTGGATCAATTTTGAAGTGTGTATGCTGAAAATAAAATGTACGTGGTACTTATATGCAAAATACTTCAGAGACTTTTTAAAGCATTACCGGAATCATTTACAAGCCACATTTGCCAGAGTATTTTAAATTCCTGCTTTTTAAATACGACCGCGGTAGAAAAGGTTAATTGTGCACTCTGGTCAGCTGAACTTGGCAACATCATCGAGATGTAATGAGTATTACAAAAGAACTTTATGAATTATATTTGTGTCACTTAAATTCACTTTTCCTATATGTCAAAAGTAGTTTAAAATTGCACCAAGACTTTAGGAGGCTCACCTACTCACTCACCGTGACTCATTCTCTTTTCTCCTGCCACCCTTTCACACCCTTTCTCTTCAATTCCTTCATACCGCAGCCTTCCCCATCTTCAAAGCCCTTCTGAAATCACATCCTTTTCTGTGATTCATTCCTAACTGCCCCAGTTTATATTCATCCCGAATGCCACTCGGAGACCTTTGTCCTACTTCAGCACCTCAGTATCCACATCCTCCTGAAGAACTTTATGTATGTATCTTACACTCCCTATTACATAGGCAGACAGCTCCTTGCGGGCACTCAATCATTTTTATGGGTCGCTTATCGCGTGCAGAACACTGTACCAAATGTGGTCCAGAGGGGGAGATGGACATTAATACAAATAAACGACAGATCTGCACATAAGTACTGTGGTGCTGGGAGGGGGGATGGAGACAGGGAGCAAGTCGGGGTGACGCAGAAGGGAGAGGAAGAAGTGGTCAGGGAACCTGTCTACTAAGTCTGTTAACCTGGACCCTTCCCAGCGTTTAGAACACTGCTCTGCACACAGTAAATCTAAATACGATTGATGTGTACGTTCTCTTTTCCCTCTCCTCCTGCCTGTAATGGCTCTGGGCGTGTGCTTCCCCAACAAAACAGCCTGCTCCTTGAGGGCCGGGGATCACGCCTGCTGATTCCTGTACATTTCCGAGCTCTGAGTAAAGTGCTCCGCACACAGTAGGCGTCGGGACACTCCACTGATTAACCCCCTGCAGGTTGGGCAAGTATTCCGGGAGCGGTAATCACAGAAACCCAATTAGCCACCTGTTCCTCCTAAAAGTGCAGGGGTAGGCGGAGGACGGTGGCCAATCTGAAATCTAAAGCGGTGCAGGCTAGGAAGGACTTGGGAGTCGGAATCCATCCGTGGTGGCCAACCTTCGTTCCAATGGTATTTAGATACCATTAGGTATCGGTATTACTTATTACCATTAGGTAATGGTATCTGATGGTATGAGAAGCAGCGTGGCTCAGTGGAAAGAGCGCGGGCTTTGGAGTCAGAGGTCTTGGTTTCGAATCCCGGCTCTGCCACTTGTCAGCTGTGTGACTGTGGGCAAGTCACTTAACTTCTCTGTGCCTCAGTTACCTCGTCTGTAAAATGGGGATTAAGACTGTGAGCCCCACGTGGGACAACCTGCTTCCCTTGTGTCTACCCCAGAGTTTAGAACAGTGCTCTGCACATGGTAAGCGCTTAACAAATACCAACATTATTATTATTATTTACTGAGTGCTGACTGGGTGCAGAGCGCTGTGCTAGGCCAGCGGGCAGCAGCCAAGCCGACGGGCCGCGGGGAGGGAGGCGGGGGAGGGCGAAGGCTGGCGAGAGGGGCGAGGCGGCTACCGTGGAGTGGCGGGTCGGGGGCAAGGGGGCATCGCCGGCGGTGCTCCGTAGTGAGCGCCGACCCACCTTGTAGACGTTGACGGGGATGTCGACGAGGATGTGCACGAGGTCCCCGAGGGCCAGGCTGGCGATGAGGATGTTGGGCCCGTTCCGCATGCACTTGTTCTTGTAGATGATCCTCAGCAGGGTGGAGTTGCCGATGATGCCCAGCACGAAGACGAGGGCGGACACCACGGTGTTGATGTACTTGAAGGTGTCCTTGATCTCCGTCTGGCCGGAGCACATGGGCGGCGAGCGGCCTCGGGCCCGGCCGGCGGGGCCGCCTCCTCCGCGCGGCCCTCCCGGAGCGCCCGGGGGCCGGCCCGGCCCGCTGGCGTTGGCGGCCCCCGGCCGGGGGTCCCGGGGCGCGGGGGAGAGCCCGGCCTCGGCGGCGGGCGGGGGGCCGGGGTCGCCGGGCTCCTCCGCTCGGGCCCCGAGGGCGCAGCACAGGAGGGCGGCCAGGAGCGCCGCCAGGACGGCTCTCCGGAGCCCGGGCCCCCGCCGCTGCATGCCGCTGCCGCGCGGGACTCTGCGCGGGACGCTCCGCCGGGCCGCTGTCCGCCCCGGGCCGGGCTGCGGGATCAGCGAGGACCAGGGAGCGCGGGCCGCGGACGCCCCGCCTGCCGGGCGGGACCGAGGGGCAGCTCCGGCCCAGCCGCCGCTCCGGGGAGGGGCGCAGGGGGCGGAGGCTCCGGGGGCGGGGCCGGCCTAGCCTCGGCTGACCGACCGCCCGCCCCCCCGCCCGCCCCTCTCTCCCTAACGGGGGAACCTCCGCGGGACCGGACCGGGGTAGCCTCGGCAGTCCCCTCCACCCCTCTGTCTCTGCCCGGAAAACCTCCGCGGGACGGGATCAGAGTAGCCTCGGCAGCCCCCCAGTCTCTCTCCCTGCCGGGAAACCTCAGCGGGACCGGACCGGGGTAGCCTCGGCAGCCCACTAGTCCCTCTCTCCCTAACGGGGGAACCTCCGCGGGACCGGGCCGGGGTAGCCTCGGCAGCCCACTAGTCCCTCTCTCCCTGCCTGCCGGGGAAACCTCCGCGGGACCGGACCGGGGTAGCCTCGGCAGTCCCCTCCACCCCTCTGTCTCTGCCCGGAAAACCTCCGCGGGACGGGACCAGAGTAGCCTCGGCAGCCCCCCAGTCTCTCTCCCTGCCGGGGAAACCTCAGCGGGACCGGACCGGGGTAGCCTCGGTAGCCCACCAGCCCCTCTCTCCCCAACGGGGAAGCCTCCGCGGGACCGGATCGGGGTAGCCTCGGCCGCCTCCCTGCCGGGGAAACCTCAAGCGAGACCGGCCCGGGGTAGCCTCGGCAGCCCTCGCTTCCCTCTCTCCCCTCCGGGGAAGCCTCCGCAGGGGGTCTGCCGCTCGGGCGGGCAGGGACCACTTCTCCCTCCTCTCGACCTGCCTTCCTCTTAGCGTTTTCTCTCGGGCGTCCAGCACAGTGCTCCACACCCAGCGAGGGCTGGCTCGCTCGCTCGAGCCCCCGGATGGGCCGGGAGAGCAGGGGAAGAGGTGACCGGGCCCCCGCGCTTACCTGGCCGGCGGCGCGGGCGGGGGGCTCCCGGGCCGCCCACCCAGTGTCCGACCGGCCGTCGGACGGGGTCTGGAAGCCCCTTCCGCCGGTACTTTTTTATTCATTGGATCTTGGCCATCAATCACGGCAGACTCCTCCCGCCCTCTCCCCGCGAAAGTTTCCCGCTCCCCAGGCGGGGCGGGAGACCTGACCCTCATTGATTTTTATTTCATTCATTCATTCATTCATTCATTCAATAGTATTTATTGAGCCCTTACTATGTGCAGAGCACTGTACTAAGCGGTTGGAATATACAATTCGGCAACAGATAGAGATAATTCCTGCCAAATAACGGGCTCACAATCTAAACGGGGGAGACAGACAGCAAAGCAAAACAGAACAAAACAAAACAACATCATCAAGATAACTAGAATCATGGAGATATACACCTCATTAACAAAATAAACAGGGTAATATATGCAAATATGCACAGTGCTGAGGGGAGGGGAAGGGGGAAGAGCAGAGGGCGGGAGGGGGGAAGGGGAGGAGGAGCAGAGGGAAAGGGGGGCTCAGTCTGGGAAGACCTCCTGGAGGAGGTGAGCTCTCAGTAGGGCTTTGAAGAGGGGAAGAGAGTTAGTTTGGCAGATGTGAGGAGGGAGGGCATTCCAGGTCAGAGGTAGGACGTGGGCCAGGGGTCGACGGCAGGATAGGTGTTTACACTCACTTCCTTGGTGAACTCATTCGCTCTCACGGCTTTGACTACCATCTCTACGCAGATGACACATAGTTCTACATCTCTGCCCCTGTCCTCTCCCGCTCCCTTCAGGCTCGCATCTCCTCCTGCCTCCAGGACGTCTCCACCTGGATGTCGGCCCGCCACCTAAAACTCAACAGGAGCAAGACTGAGCTCCTCATATTCCCTCCCAAGCCCGGTCCGCTCCCAGACTTCCCTATCACCGTGGATGGCACGACCATCCGTCCCGTCTCTCGGGCCCGCAATCTCGGTGTCATCCTTGACTCGTCTCTCTCGTTCACCCCACACATCCTATCCGTTACCAAGGCCTGCCGGTTTCACCTTTACAGTATCGCCAAGATCCACCCTTTCCTCTCCACCCAAACGGCTACCTTACTGTTACAGGCTCTCGTTATATCCCGGCTAGACTACTGTGTCAGCCTTCTCTCTGACCTCCCTTCCTCCTCTCTCGCCCCGCTCCGGTCTATTCTTCACTCCGCTGCCCGGCTCATCTTCCTGCAGAAACGATCTGGGCCTGTCACTCCCCTTCTTAAACAACTCCAGTGGTTGCCTATCGACCTCCGCTCCAAACAAAAACTCCTCACTCTAGGCTTCGAGGCTCTCCATCACCTCGCCCCTTCCTACCTCTCCTCCCTTCTCTCTTTCTACCGCCCACCCCGCACGCTCCGCTCCTCCGCCGCCCACCTCCTCACCGTCCCTCGGTCTCGCCTATCCCGCCGTCGACCCCTGGGCCACGTCCTCCCGCGGTCCTGGAACGCCCTCCCTCCTCACCTCCGCCAGGCTAATTCTCTTCCCCTCTTCAAAACCCTAATTAAACCTCACCTCCTCCAAGAGGCCTTCCCAGACTGAGCCCTCCTTCTCCCTCTACTCCCTCTACCGCCCCCCTTCACCTCTCCGCAGCTTAACCCTCTTTTCCCCCCATTTCCCTCTGCTCCTCCCCCTCTCCCTTCCCATCCCCTCAGCACTGTACTCGTCTGCTCAACTGTATATATTTTCATTACCCTATTTATTTTGTTAATGAAATGTACATCGCCTCGATTCTATTTAGTCGCCATTGTTTTTACGAGATGTTCTTCCCCTTGACTCTATTTATTGCCATCGTTCTCGTCCGTCCGTCTCCCCCGATTAGACTGTAAGCCCGTCAAACGGCAGGGACTGTCTCTATCTGTTGCCAACTTGTTCATCCCAAGCGCTTAGTACAGTGCTCTGCACATAGTAAGCGCTCAATAAATACTATTGAATGAATGAATGAATGAACGGGGGACCGTGAGGAGGTGAGGGGCAGAGGAAAGGAGTGTGCGGGCTGGGCTGGGGAAGGAGACAAAGGAGGTGAGGTAGGAGGGGGCAAAGTGATGGAGCGCTCTGAAGCCAACAGTAAGAAGTTTTTGTTTCGTGCGAAGGTTGACAGGCAACCACTGGAGGTTTTGCAGGAGGGGAGTGACATGCTCAGAGCGATTCCGTAGGAAGATGATCCGGTCAGCGGAATTCCAACCGGAGACTGATTTATTTATTTATTTTTAAGTGGACCTTTGCTTTGTTGCGGGGGAGGGCGACAAACCGAATGACCCGGACCCCCGAGGTTGAGTATTTTAGTTGCAAATTACCCACTGCCTTTAAACGACTTCAGGATTGGAATGCCCTTCTTTTCGATGGAAAGGGTTCCCCCCGTTCCTGATAGGCTTCTTTCCTCTGGTTAGGGCTCTTTCTTTTCTCATTTCTTTGTTTTGTTTTTAAATCCAACTCATCCCTGTATCTGTCTCCGCCTTCTAAAAATTCTCTGTCATTTTCACTAGCAGAGAGTGTTGTTTTCTCCTTCCTTCCTGGCAAATCCTGCATTGTTACTGTGCTATATTTATACACTCCAGAGAGTTCTATAGTGGAGTGGTGAGTGACGGGATTATATTGCCTGTAGCCGATAAACTGCCACGGAGTGACACCTGCTGTAGATAATATTTATTTAATGAATTCTTGAACCCTGTATGCGTCTGTCTGAATGCGGGTTTTATGGCTGAAAGTAGCAGGTCACCCACAGGGTCTATTAAACTATTTACAGATGATGGCAGTTTTGACCAGGCCAGGGTCAATGATATCGATCATCTGAGGAGCAGCGTGGCCTAGTGAATAGAGCAAGGCCTTAGGAGTCAGAAGGACTTGGGTGCTAATTCCTGCTCCATTTGTCTGCTGCGTGACCTTGGATAAGTCACTTCACTTTTCTGGGCCTCGGTTACCTCATCTGTAAAATGGGGATTAAGACCGTGAGCCCATGTGAGAGAGGGACTGTGTCCAACCTGATAAGTTTTTATCTAACCCAGGTCTTAGTTACTGTGCCTGTCAGTCAATCATTTTTATTGAGCGCTTACTGTGTGCAGAGCACTATGCTAAGCGTTGGGGAGAGTACAACAATAAACAGATGCATTCCCATAGTAAGAGCTTATTAAAAATACCATAAAAATTGTATTCATTGAGCACTTCTTGTATGCAAAGCACTGTACTAAGTGCTTGGGAGAATATAATACAAGAGAATATAATACATGTTCCCCGCCCACAACAAGCTTATAGTCTTGAGGAGAACACAATCCCTAATACAAATAAACATTACTTTGAATTTATCCAGCGTTTTCATTTTTCCAAAGTGCTGCTCATCAATGATCTCATTTATCCTTATGACATCCCTGTGAGTTAGGAAGAGTAAGGGATTACCAGACCCATTTTATCAATGAGGCAGTTGAGAGATGGAAAGGATTGACTGATCAACCTGCCCAAACTGGACTGCAGCTAGAAATAGAAGTCCGGTTTCTGGGTTTTCAGACCAGAGGATTTTGCTACAGGTCCATGGGTTTCATTCTCCTCTAGATTTCTCTTTTTACCCCTACTTACAGTCTCCGGCTTTCCACAACTGTCTCAAGGCTGAGTTGAAGACTGTCTCTCGTTGTGGGCAGGGAATGTACCTGTTTATTATTATTTTGTACTTTCCAAGCGTTTAGTACAGTTCTCTGCATGTAGTAAGTGCTCAAGAAATACGGTGGAATGAATGAATGAATGAATGAATTCTTCCTTAAGAAAAGATTCGTGGAGCTTGATAGAAGAGAGGATATGGAGACTGTAAATTCCTTCTAGACTGTAAGCTCCTTATGGGCAGGGAACACATCTGCTAATTCTGTTGTATTTTACTCTCCCAAGTGCTTAGTACAGTGTTCTGCACATAGTAAGTACTCAATAAATACCATTGGTTGATTGATTGAGATGGAGTTTGGCACTTTGACTCTTTGGCTTTCTATCCCCTGCATATCTGCTCTGTGTATCTTCTGTGTAGTCCTCCTGCACACCTTAATCTGCTCTAAAAAAGTGATGGCAGTGCTGGGAAAGACCCCCCCGCTGACTCAGGAGAATTGAATCAGAGAGAAGGAAAGAAGGCCAAAATGGCATTAGCACCATCCATGCCCCTCCTTTCCCTTTCCCTGCTCTGCATACATGATTGCCCGCCTCTTTGTTGTGCAGGAAAATTAGCAGCCCAGCCACAAATTTGAGTGACCACCCCCTGCCTTGAGGCATTTTTGTGTAGTACATGTGGTGAAAACCAGATTGCTACATATAGGTTCTCCTTATGAAGGACCTAAAGGTTTTGAGCCTAGGCCAGAGAAAGTTTGGTGATGTCAGGTCCACGAAAGGGCTTTGTGGGAACAGAGCGGTAAAATGAAAAAGAACCTGTTTCATTTAACACACGCTTACTCCTGACTTCCTCTGACCAGGCTCGTTCCTTCCTAAATTCCTGTAACGGCAGACCCCAGAGTGGTTGCTATCTTTTGCTTTGGACTTTTAGGGTGGATTGTGAGAGATTGTGAGCCTTAGAGCATGGGAAGGAGATCAGAAGAGTGCGGGACAAATTTCAGGGGAAAGGTGTCACCTATAGTCACTCAAGGGAAAAAGGATTTTGTTCAAGTATTAAAAATAATCTAACAGGTTGCATCTCCTTTTTTTTAAAAAAAAAGATTAAAAATAAGAATAAAATTTTTAAAATTTCAGGTTTACATTAGTTTAATTTTTATGGCATCTCTATATCATATGCATAGCAAGCATATGGATACACATGGCAAGGTTTTCTTTAGTAACATGACTTTTTCTGACATTTGCAAGTGACATAAATGGGAAATGACAAAAATTACACACATATCACAACTGGCCCCTGGCAGTTTTAAAGCAACTTTACTCAAGTAAGGATATAGGACCTCAGTGACAATCAGAAGCAGCATAGTTTAGTGGAGTCAGAAGGACGTGGGTCCTAATCCTAGCTCCACCACATATCTGCTGTGTAACCTTGGGCAAGTCACTCATATTTTCTATGCCTCAGTTACCTCTTCTGTAAAATGGGGATAAGAGTGTGAGCCCCATGTGGGACAGGGACTATGCCCAACCTGATTAACTTTTATCTACCCCAGTGCTTGGCACATAGCAAGCGCCTACCAAGTACCCTTATTATTATTAAATTTGTCAATATCCAATTCTCGGTTGCAAAATGAGGGCTTAATTTTCAAGGACGGAGAAGGAATGATGTCAGCCACATAGATCGACAAAACTCGCCATGGGTGGTAGCTACCCAAGAAAACTAGACTCTTTAGCAAGCAGGAAAACTGGAAACTCTTTAGCAAGCAGGAACACTTAAAAGAGAAAACAGTTTCTGATTTTTCAGGGGGCAGAAATCAGGTTAAACTTCAAATATCCATATCTTACTCCTATCCCCTTCTTTATTGCTGTGGTTGTGCAGACTAAGGCAGGGAAGGGTCTGTGAAGCTGAATATACTGTTTCGATCTTGGACATTTTAAGTCTACTTCTCTTTTTCTCACTTAACCACTTCATGCAACTTTCTAGCCCAAAACTTTCAAAATTCAAAAACCTTGATTATTATCTTTATTGTTTTTGTTAAGCACTTACTATATGCCAAACACTCTTCTAAGCACTGAAGTAGATAAAAGTTAATCAGGATGGACAGAGTTGTTAATCTCTGAAGGAGGGAAAACAGGCATTTAGCCCTGATTTAACAATTAAGGAAACTGTATCACAGAGAAGTTAAATCACACAGCAAGCAATTGGCAGAGCTGGAATTAGAACCCAGGTCCTGTGACTCCCAGGCCTGTACTTTTTCCACTAGGCCATGATGTTTCTTTATTTCATGCGATAGCCCTTAAGGAAAATGCATTTCTTGAAACCTATCCTGAACTAAATGAATGATGAGAACTACAGCACAGAGTTCCCGGAATTGGTCCAGTGAACTGGAAGCCAGAATACTTGAGGAAGTTAATAATGTTGGTATTTGTTAAGCGCTTACTATGTGCTGAGCACTGTTCTAAGCGCTGGGGTAGACACAGGGGAATCAGGTTGTCCTACGTGGGGCTCACAGTCTTAATCCCCATTTTAATAATAATAATGTTGGTATTTGTTAAGCGCTTACTATGTGCCGAGCACTGTTCTAAGCGCTGGGGTAGACATAGGGGAATCAGGTTGTCCCACTTGGGACTCACAGTCTTAATCCCCATTTTACAGATGAGGGAACTGAGGCACAGAGAAGTTAAGTGACTTGCCCACAGTCACACAGCCGACAAGTGGCAGAGCTGGGATTCGAACTCATGAGCCCTGACTCCAAAGCCCATGCTCTTTCCACTGAGCCACGCTGCTTCTCCAAGATGAGGTAACTGAGGCACAGAGAAGTGAAGTGACTTGCCCACAGTCACACAGTGGACAAGTGGCAGAGCCGGAAGTCGAACCCACGACCTCTGACTCCCAAGCCCAGGCTCTTTCCATTCACTGCTTCTCCATTTTCTACAGTATTCAATATGAAGAGATATGCTTTAATAGTAAATTTAAAAGGATAAGAAATAAAGGCCACCTGGGACTAAGTCCCTGATTTCAATACCAGGAAATTAATGTAGCTGTTAGTTTAGGGTAATGTCTGAAGCTCTATAGTAAAATGCGTTTATCAGCAAAGCCCTCCCTTTAAGTGTATGGCTAGGCTAAAATGAGGAATATGGAATAATTTAAACCCCATTCTATATTCTAGCTAAGATTTCTTTCACCTCTTGACTCATTCTGTGCATCAGAAAGCTGCATATGAGGTAGGTCTTGTAATGAATTGACCTTTTTGTGGTATTTTATGTTAAGTGCTTACTATGTTCCAGGCACTGTACTAAGTGCTGAGGTAGATAAAGGTTAATCGGGTTGGACACAGTCCACGCCCCACATAGGGCTCACAGTCTTAATCCCCATTTTACAGATGAGGGAATTGAGGCACAGAAAAGTGATGTGACTTGCCCAAGATCACTCATTAGATAAATGGCAGAGCCGGGATTAGAGGCCAGGGCCTTCTTATTCCCAGGCCTGTGCTGTACCCAATAGTCCATGCTGCTTCTCATGTGAATTAAATGTGATTTAAAATTTTTAAATCCCTCAAAATTTATGGATAAGATTGGAACTCAAAATTGTGGTTAATTGATGTTGCTGAACCAATGAATAATTCATTATTTTTGGCTCTGACTGCTTCACCGTCACTCTTGCAGGACAGCAAAACCCAAATAGTTGGTTCATGTCACCAGAATCCATGGGGATTTGGCAGCCTTTTAATAGGGAGACATCAGGGGATTTCTGCATGTGGAAAAAAAAGAAGGCTTGAAATCTTTTTATTTGACTGAAGAAAAGCAGCAAAACCTAGTTTCACCAAGGCCTCAATTCATTTTAAAGTGATTTACATCACAGAGATCAACTTACTTATCAGAATTTTGAGAAAAATGAAAAATCTTTACATCTAGTGGAAATATTGTATTGAAAATTCGGCAAAACCAAATCTTATAGAACTACAAAGAAAGTTTGGACTACAGTGTTTTAAAAAAATGTATTGGGAAAGGGCAAGATAATAGTTTTTTTATGAAAGGAAAATATCATTGCTTGGAAAATCAAGTGTGTTGTTCCAACTGGACTTATTAGACATCTACTGTGTGCAGGGGACTGAACTAAGTATTTGATTACAGCTGTGTAAGACACAGTACCACCCCTCAAAGCACATACAGTGTAAGATCCCAACATCTATGGCTGTTTGGCTGTTTATAGTAAAACTGTTGAAGGATAAATCAGTCATTCAATTTTAATCAATCGTATTTTTGATCGTATATGTTAATGAAAGTAAAAATTATGCATAAGTGCTAATATTAGTGGCTGGGATCTGGGGAGATGGCACCTAATCATGGAGTGATTCCTGGAGGAGATGGGCTTTCAGGAGGGCTTTGAAAGTGGGCTGAACTGTATTCTGGCAGATTTCAAAGGGGAGAGAGTTCAAGGCAGGAGGAAGGCCATTAGTAAGGGATCAGAGGCCTGAGAGTAGAAAATAAGGCACAGAGATAAGGTTAGCTTGGGAGGAATGAAGTGGAAGAAAAGTATGGCCATGGGAAGCAGCATGGACTAATGGAAAGAGCACAGGCCCGGAAGTCAGAAGACCTGGACTCTAATCCCAACACCATCATATGCTAGCTTTGTGATCTTGGGTAAATCGCTTAACTTTTCTGTGCCTCCGTTCCTTCATCGGCAAAATGGGGATTCACCACCTGTTCTCCCACTTACTAAGGCTGATAATCAGCCCCATGTGGGACCTAATTATCTTGTATATACCTCAGTGCTTAGTGCAGTGCTTGGCACATAGTAAATGCTTAACAAGCACCACTATCACTATTATTATTGTTATTATCATTATCGAGAAAGTTGATAGTTGAGGAGACTGAGTTCAGAGGGTTTTGCTTAATGCAGAGAGGAGCGGTAACAATAGGTTTTCAAGAATTGGAGAGATGTGTGCAAAAAGTCATTTTAGAAAAATGATTCAGGGAGCTAAGTTAAAGATTCATAGTAAAGTTAATAATTGTCAACTAGATTCTTACCATATGCTTACTGATGTTTACACATAATGTGTTCAATCCTTAGGCAACATATCCAGCCCCTTAGAAAGGAATATATATATATTTTTAATGGTATTTGTTAAGCACTTACTATGTGCAGGCACTATTCTAAGCACTGGGGTAGATACAAGATAATCGGGTTGGACACAGTCCCTGTTCCACCTGGGGCTTATAATCTTAATCCTCATTTTACAAATGAAGTAACTGAGGCACAGAGAAGTGAAGTGACTTGCCCAAGGTCACAGAGCAGAGAAGTGGCGGATCCAGGATAGAACCCAGGTCTTTCTGACTCCTAGGCCTGTGCACTATCCACTAAGTATTGCTGCTTCTCAATTTGCCTAAAAGAGACAGTTCGATACAGCTGGACACAACTAAATTTGATGACATTTCTTTGCAGGCTAGAGTTTCCTTCAGTAAGCATTACCTTTAACCTGTGTCCTAGAGAAGTCTGCCCTGTGTTTAAGTCAGTCAGTCAATTGTACTTATTGACCACTTACTGTGGGCAGAACACTATACTAGACACTTGGGAGAGCATAACATTATAACAGCCACATTCCTTGTCCACAGTGAGCTTAAAGTCTAGAGTCCCTTATCTACAAATCAACTGTTAGGATTAGCATTCCAAAAATTGTGCAGCTCTGAGGAAAAAACTCTCCTTACCTTACCAGAACAACTGAAGGTGGAGTACGGGGCGTACTGGGAGAGATGTATCTGTGATATTGCTATGGGTCAGAAACAACTCAATGGCATAAGACAAGATAAGATTAGAGAGTAGAATTCTCAAGGTAGGCAGGAATAAAGCATTTCTTTTGCCGCTCTGAGTAGTCTAGGAAAGTACCTATTAGTTTAGTGTGATGATGTTTCTCATATTAGATTTCGGAAATCAACACCTGGAAATAATGAGCCCTGGTTGAACTCCTCAGGACCAATGAAAGGGTCAGAGTTAGCTGAAAAGAGAGGGAGAATGAGAATCACGGGATAAAGGCTACTCACCTCTGAGTGTTGGATGGACAGTATCCCATTTTGGCAAATAGCTCAATTAAAAACAGCAGCTGTGCAAAAATGCATTGAATTTTGCAACAGAATGACGGCTTAGATCCCCAATTCCCCCTACAAAGTTTCACTTTCTAGCAGATCTAAAAAACCTGGGTTATGTTTCTTCAGTCTAAGCTCGTCATCTTTGGCTGCAGCTTCAAATTAATCCCTAGTGCTGTTTGTTAGTCTTTTCAATCAAAACTTCTTGATAGCTTCACATACGTGTAAAAATCCTCTTGCCATGTGAGTCTCAGGTTCAGGAGAAAGAGTTAGGTTACTAATATCTGATTTTCCTGGAAATTCATTTGCAGTGCATTTGGATGAATGAGTATACTTCTTCCAGCTCAATCTGGACCCACATCAATAGCCTTAGGGAACACCGTGATTTTCAGCACGATGTAATCGGTTGAATCAGCAGCTCCTTTTGAGTCACGTCTATGCTACTTTTCCGTAAGGCTGCCTTGTACGGAATTTACTGGAAATCGTTTCTCGTCTTTCAGTTGAATATCGCAGAGGAGCAGTGTCTGATTAGGGGGACTGGGATTCTGATATTTCCTTCACTGACCAGGAATTGAAGGGAATTGATCGCATTACTTAAGCAATTCCATAGAAAATCAAAACCATATGTAACAGGGAGCTTGAAAGATGTCTATGTCTATAATGGTGACTGAATCAAGCCCTCGTTTGGATTGAGGAGCTGTGTTGACCTAGTGGAAAGAGCATGGACCTGGGAAGCAGAGGCCCCATGTTCTAATCCCAGATCTGCCACTTGCCTGCTGTGTGATCTTGGACGAGTCACTTCACTCCTCTGTGTCTCAGTTATCTGTAAAATGGGGATCAAGACTATGAGTCCCATGTGGGACAGGGACTGTGTCCAACCCGATTTCCCTGTATCCACTCCAGCGCTTAGTACAGTGCCTGGCACATAGTAAGTGCTTAAAAGATACCAGAATTATTATTATTTTTATTACATAGTAAGTGCTTAATATATCATTATTATTATTGTTATTGTTATTGCTATGCATTTGACTTGCTCTCAAGCACACCCATGGATTTGCATCTTCTTAGTTGGACTTGGAGCAACAGAGAGTGGTCAATGCCTGTCACTAGGGGTTAAAGCAAGGAGAGGGGGCTGTCTCACCCAAAGGATAGTAACCCTGAAAAAGGCCAGAAGTTACCCCAAGTGAATTGGAAATGACTAGAAAGGACTGCAAGGAGAAATGATTAAGCAGAGTTGCTTGGTGGTCTGACTCCCAGGCCCTGCTCTTTACACTAGACTACACTACTTCCCCATCTAATTCACAATCTTTAGCTACTGCTACATATTTACATTGCCATTTGATCTTGTAAGTTAATATACATATTGAGTTCTGGGTTCTGGGAATGCATTAATGTGCTTTGCATTATTATTTTGGATTTTCTCTGGAAAATTATTCTCAGCTTTTTGTGGGCAGGGAATGGGTCTATTATATTACTGGAAGAAGTACAGTCACTCATCCAATTGCACTGTAAATGAATTTCCAGGAAAATCAGTAATTAGTAACTTAGTTCTTTCTCCTGCACGTGAGTCTCACATGGCAAGATGATTTTTACACTTAGGTGAAGCTATCAAGAAGTTTTGATTGAAAAGACTAACAAATAGCAATAGGGATTAATTAGAAGCTGTAACTGAAGACAATGGTTATATTGGACTCTCCCAAGTGCTTAGTACAATGCTCTGCACACATTAAGTGCTCAATAAATCTGACTGCCTGACTGACTCTTAGGCTATGAGACTGCTGGTTGGGAATGGAACAAGTGCTCCCCCTACTGATGGGGCAAATCTCAATCCAGATGGAGGGGCACTATTGCATGGGGTATCAGGGGAACTCATCCCCAAGGTCAGATTCGGTGACCGAAGATCACTGAAGATTACTGGCTTCGGAGATCTTCCTTCCAATCCCCACCAGTGACATCAATACGGAAAAGTGTTCTGCTCCCTCTACCAGCTGTTCTCCCACCAGGGTGGTGGCAGGGGCTTCAGAGTTTTGGGGGGTTCCCCCTTTCATGGCAGCACTGTTAATGGAATGTTTGGGGGGCCCAAAGGCAGGGAGGAGATGGGCTAACTATGCTCTTGTACTAAGCAGTGTGGCTTAGTGGAAAGACCACAGGCTTGGGAGTCAGATGTCATGGATTCTAATCCCAGTTCTGCCACTTGTCAGCTATGTGACCTTGGGCAAGTCACTTAACTTCTCTGTGCCTCAGCTACCTCATCTGTAAAATGGGAATGAAGACTGTGAGCCCCACGTGGGACAACCTGATTACCTTATATCTAACCCAGCACTTAGAATAGTGCTTGGCAAACAGTAAGTGCTTAACAAATGCCAACATTATTATTATTATTTGATTCTCACCCAGCCTCAAGGCCTTTACATAAATACCCTTATATTCCACTGTTTCCCCTAACCATAATTTATTTGAATGTCTGACTCCCCCTGTAGAATGCAAGTTCCTTGTGGGCAGGGGATGTTGTCTACCAACCTTGTTGGATTGAACTCTCTCAAGCGCTTAGTACAGTGCCCAGCACACAGTAAATGCTCAAAAAGACCAGTGATTGATTTTCTGTACCTTGACAGGGAAGGTCTGACCTCAGTGATGCAATTCTTGCAGCTTTGGTGTTTAGTCAATGTCACCCAAGAGGCTTATGCTACAGCTGTGATCCCGAATCCATGGCCCTGAACCATTTCCACTTGAAGACGAGCCAATGTCACCCCTGTAGACATGAATGACCAAGCCAAACCCGGCTACTAGCCCTGGTTACAGACGCTTCTGGCTCACTGGAATATCAGAAGCTGTAGGGTTGAGTATTCATCTTTGAGGTGCAGCCCAAGACCCTGGGGGCTTAATGATCTTTCTAAAATGCAATCTGGGGACTCCTGGATTAATGCTCAATTGGTTATGTGAAAATAGAGAGCTCTGAAAAAAGAATAGTTTCCAGAAAAAAAAATAAAGTGCATTAATGCATTCCCAAGATCCAAACCTCAATATATATATTTTTAAAAGGGATAAAAACCACAGTATATTCAGTTGATGCTATTTATTAACTATAACTTGATCTTATAAAGATCAAATGGCAGTGTAACTATGTAGCAGTAACTAAAGATTATGAATTCAATGGGGAAGCAGTGTGGCCTAATGGAAAGAACAGGGGCCTGGGAGTCAATCTACCCATCAATAACTGGTATTTATTGAGTTCTAACTGTATGCAGAGCAGTGTAATAAACACTTGAAAGAATACATTACTACAGAGTTGGTAGACCCATTCCCTGCTCACAACAAGCTAATAGTCTAGAGAAGCTTACAGTCATGAGTTTTATGTCTTTTATCTTTCTTGTTACTTACTTAGAACCCAGAAGCCCTGGGTTCTAATCCCAGCTCCATCACTTGTCTGCTGCGTGGCTTTGGGCAAGTCACTGACTTCTCTGTGCCTCAGTTACCTCATCTGTAAAATGGGTATTAAAGCTGTGAGGCCTTTGTGGGACAGAGACTCTGTGCAGCCCGATTATCTTGTACAGTACACTTAGTACAGTAACTGGCATATAGTAAGCACTTAACAGATACCATAAAAAAAAGCCCAACTATATGTTAATATATGCACTCATAATACAAAACGTATAAGGCCACCCAGACTGCTTATAAGATCAAATGACTGTGTAAATATCTACTACTAACTAAAGATTGTGAATTCAATGGAGAAGCAGCATGACCTAGTGGAAAGAACAGGGGCCTGGGAGTCAATATCCCAATCAACCAGTGGTATTTATTGAGCACTAAATGTGTGCAAAGCAGACCATTTGCTGGTTGGTTGGCTGCAGTCTCAAGGGCCGTGACACTGGTGCTGAAGTGGTCATCTAAAGCAGGAACTCCTGATTTTGAGATGTTGCTGTGGTCGAAAATGCATGAGAGAGCATTAAACAAAAATGAATCAAGATGAACTGACCTTCACCCTTTTCTTTTAAGTAAATAGGTATATCTAGCTGCTTGCTGCTAAAAGAAAGGCGCTGATCAATCAATCAGTCAATCAATTGTACTTATTGAGCAGTAACTGTGTGCAGAGCACTGTAATAAATACTTGGGAGACTACAATATAAAATGTAACAGAGACCATCACTAAATCCTTCCAGTTTGGCTTTCACAAGATTGCTAAAATACGTGTGTGTGTCCATATCTATCTCTCTATATAGATATATATCTACATCTATCTATATATATAGTATGTAAACAGACATAGATAGAAGATAGATATTATAAGTAGTTATAAATTGATCCTGTAAATGTTTATCTTTCTGAAGGCTAGGAAACCTATAATCTCAGGCAAATGGTGAAGAATTAATTCCTATCAGGATAACACTACTTCAGAATTGAGAGTCACCTTTTTCCTTCCTTTGTTTCTTTCATTTATCTTCCTGAGAGGGATAACAGGAGGAATAGCTTAATTTTAACTGGAGCTCATGTTGGCTCCTGCAGAGATGGGAGCTGAGAATTCATCGTGCCCTATGTTTAGGATGGCTCCATGTGAGAGAAGAGGGAATTTTTTCCTCTGTACCTCGTAGCCCAAGTTTATTAATTGTTTCAAATGGTCATATGGAAATCAACAACAAAAGAAAATCAAATACAGCACATCCGACGAGATGAGTTCTCTATATTGTTAACTCAGTTAGTGAAAAGACCCCTCCATTTCTTCAGTTAATTGCTTTTAAAATTTTCCTGTGGAAAATGCTTAAAGGGCATGGCCATAAAGTGGGCTGGTCTAATCCGCCAGATGTGAACTATGTATCACTGTCAAATTTGGAGGATAATTAAAGTTATTCATTGCACTGAATTTAAAACATTCAGATGGGAAGTTAGGAAATAAGGTCGTTGCACTACCTCATTACATTTCAATAAGATTGTTATTGTTTCCAATGGTGAAATCACTACAGTGTTATGCACTACTTGACTCATTAAAGATATGGGAGAAGCTCTCTGATTCTCAGTACGTAGCATGAACTGAACAGCAACTTTTCAAATAGCGTGCACTGTTTCCCTGATTTGACAGACAGTAAAACTAAGCTCTGACTATTGTGCTGGATTTTATTTCATGTGAAATATTAGGGTTAAAAAAGTCCATTTTAAAACCTGTGGCCAGACCATTTCTATGTGTGGAAAATGGAAATGACCTTACTTGGAAAACTAAAAAGCATCACTTTGAAATCAGTCAATCATGTTTATTGAACACTTACTATGTGCAGAGCCCTGTTCTAAGTGCTGGGGAGGGTATAATGCTGTAGTGTTGGTAAATACAATCCCTAGCCACAGTAAATTTACGGTCTAGAGGGATGTCCATAAGTGCTGTGGGGCTGAGGGTGGGGAGAATTTCAATCACTTAAAGGGTACAGACCAAACGTGTTGCTCACAAAGAAGAGAAGGTTAATAGGGGAAATAAGGGCTTAGTCAGGGAAGGTTTCTTGGAGGAGATGTGATTTTAGGAGGGGTTTGAATGAGGGGTGAGTGGTGGTCTATCAAACATGAAAGTGAAGGGAGTTCTAGGCCAGAGGGAGGATGTGGACAAGAGATCAGCGGCCAGAGAGATGAGATTGAGGTTCAATGAGTAGGCTGGTGTTAGAGAAGCAGAGTGGATGGCCTGGGTTTTGTAGGAAACCAGAGAGGTAAGGTAGGAGTGGGAGAGCTGATTGAATGCCTTAGAGTTTTCACTTTTTCTTATCCTCAGGACAAGTTCCTTTGTTACTACTGAATATTTTACTCTAGTTAGGGTGTTTTTCAGGTTAAATTTAGTTAAAACATGGTGTTTTCAGGAACTTTTACTTTCAAGAGGAATGTTTTTCTCTCAGAATGTTTACCAATGAAAACACTAACAATGTGTCTGAATTAAAATTAGCTCACAAAGACAACACATTGAAATTATCTGGTCTGCAGGTGTGGATGTGAATGGATCTGGTTTAAAAATGATGTTTGCCCTGTTTACTTTGGAATTCCAGACAGGACGTGAGGTTAGATCATCACTGTCTCATCATCTTCTTGGAAGTCAAGAGTAAAGGCAATTAAATATAACTATGAGATTTCAGTCTCTTCAAGAAAAAGCAAATCTGAATTCAGGGGAGCAAATCCTAGGTTTATTGAGGAAAGCCGAAATATCACTTCATATGTTTTCTCTTTATTGCCCAAGTACTCTCCCAAGAGCTTAGTACAGTGAGTGCTGTGAACACAGTAAACATTCAATAAATATCATTGATTGATTTCCTGCAAGATACTGAAACTCATACAAGATGATCTTCTTAGTTAAAAATAGAAATCAATTTATTCTTACTTTTGAACCAAAACACCTGTGGCTGATTTTCACAATCTCCAAATGCTGTGTAAAAATGGGGGATGCCAGTAGGATTAGAATATTCTCGAGAGATGATAATTCATTACATTTAAGTGAGTGCAGATTTTTCATTTGAAGGTCTGAGATCTGTTCAAACAAGTATTATCGTTTACTTTTAAGGAGAGAAAAACAGCCAGTCCCGTGGTAAGGCAGGGATCGGGACCCAAATGACGAGTGACTCATATCCTGTACTTTAACTGCAGAAGCTGTTTGTCACAACAGCCTTCTCAATGTGACAGAAAATGGAATCAAAGAACCTGATAAATAATACACCAAGTCTATTTTTTGAATGAGATGCAAAATTTCTATGCATGGCAAGTGAGGTGTGCTAACATTAATAATAATTGCAGTATTTCTTAAGCATGTATTATGTGCTAAGCACTGTAAAAGCACTGGGGTAGATACAGGAGAGTCAGAGGTCCCACATGAAGCTCACAGTCCAAGTAGGAAGGAGAGATGAAGGAATTGAGGCCCAGAGAAGTGAAGTGACTTGCTCAAGGTCACACAACTGTTGAGAAACGGAGCTGGGATTAGAACCCAGGTCCTCTAACTCCCAGGCCCACACTCTTACCATTAGGTCATGCTGTGTGCTACTGGGACAATTAGTGGATAATTAAGACTAAAAACAGATTGTCTGACACATTCCGATCATTCATGCCTAAGTGTACTTTAGGTCTAAAATGTCCAGATGATTATAAGAATAGATATGCCTAAAATCTTCCAAAGCTCCCTTGTGAGGTACAATCTTCCTTGATTTATGTTGGAATTGCATTGGGTCAAACTTGGATTTATAACTGTTTTAACTTTCTTTTTCTCTTCTGATGGATTATTTTACAGTCAGTTCATTGTTCTACTCCATTTTTCAAATTTTCCCTTTGCCTGCTTTTTTGATCCTGGTCCAGGGATGATAGCATACTTTCATGTGCAGTGATTATTCCCAGGTACAAAATTCTACCTGCTGAAGAATGTATTTCTCCTTCTCTCTTCTCCCTTTTCTCTTCTGCTTTTATCCTCTGTGTTAAGACGTTCAGCTATCCACATCCACTTTCAACTTATCCTAGTCTGGTCTCCTGCCATGTTCTATGTTTCCTTGCTTTGTCTTGAAATTTTGATGGCGTTTCCAGGATGTTTCCTATTTCCCCCAAAATAACTATGATGACTCATCATGATTATCTGCCCACTCCTCAAAGGATGTCCAGAATCAATCAATCAGTGATATTTAATGAGCACTTAACTGTGTGCAGAGCACTGTACTAAGTGCTTGGTACAATAAAACAGAGTTGATAGGAAGGTTCAGAGATGATTTTATGGAGGTCTCAATCTGTACTTGCAAGCGGCTTCTGAATGGTAATAGCACTTGAATTATGTGTATACATATATGCATATGTGTGTGTGTACAAATATATTCTTGATAGTGTATCTTGACCAAAGCTTTATGAATGCACACAAACATTTGTTCTAACAGTGCACTCTATCCAGATAGATGTGCATTTTTGGAAGAAAGTTTCACCCGAAACGTGCAGTGGAAAACACAGGCCAAAGAAGCTCTGAATGTGCATGGTGGGGAGAGAGGGAGAGAGAGAGAGCACATTATCCAAAAATGTTTGCATAGATGAAGAGGCAGAAGACAAAATAAAATATCTGCATGGCATTTGAAAGGCTGCCACAAAAGAGTATGAAACAATGAAATTGAAATGCATTTCCATATGAAGTTGAAGGTCAGTAAGTAATAATAAAAACAATGATAATAATAATAATTGTGACATTTGTTAAGCCCTTGCTATGTGCCAAGCAGTGTACTAAGCGTTGGTGTAGATACAAGATAATTAGATTAGACACAGTCCCTTTCCCATATGCATTCCCATTTTACAGGTTAGGAGACTGAATCACAGAGAGCTATGCATTGGTCCCTCACAACCACCTGTAAAACTTCTGTTCACATCATCTAACATACGAGACTCCACCAAGGTTTTTTTCCTCTGGAGAATGACAAAATTGGGGCCCCTTTCCTATATGTCAAGAAATGAGGTTCAAAATCAGCCTTCCTGTTTTTAGGACCACTAAAGGAAGAACTGAATTAGGAACTTCATCCAGGATCCATTTGCTAGGTCTGTATAGGCCCCAGGGACCATGACTTCACCAGCTTCCCAAACAAGACAAGATCAAAGTCAGGATTTAATTAGTGCCAGGAGATGGAAAAGTTCACAACAGAAAATGCTAAAATCAAGGTCTGCCAATGAACATTGAAAGCCACCGAGTTTCAAGATTGTCAGAGCCAAGCTGGGGATTTGATGATCAAACATGTGGTTAGGCCATGAGACCTGCCTTAAAGTTTTTCTTGGGCAAAGGCTGAGAAATGGTGTATGTCATTAATGGTATTTATCCAGCGCTTCCTGGGTACAGAGTACTGTACTAAGGAGTTGGGGCATGGTCTAAGATAACCCACAAATTAAAGTAATGACCAAATTGACTCGTTCTAGCCCCAAGTATAGTTTAGAGAAAAATCTATTCCTCCCTGAAACTTGCCTCCTGGTGAGTTTCAGAAGTTAGTGCAGAAGACCCACCACAGGCAAAATTGAGTACCAACCATTTTGACTTCCCTTGGTTCTGCCTTCTGAAGAATGAGGCTCTGCCCCAAATGGTCCAAATGTTTCTGGGTGTGGGAGGAGGGATATTGGGCCAGACCCCAGAAAGGCTCCTCTCAGAATGGTCCAAATCTTTATTTGGAGGTAGGGATGGGGAAAGTGGACTGGATCCTAGCCAGACCTGTGACCTTGCTGGGCAACAATAAGACAGATGTGGTGTCCCAAATTTTGCCTGGTGGTGAGACCTGGATTTACTGCATAAGACACATCCTAGTATCGGGACAGGTGAAGTTATTTATTATTTATTCATTCATTTATATTTATGTCTGTCTCCCCGCTTCTAGACTGTGACTCCATTGTGGGTAGGGATTGTCTCAGTCTGTTGCTGAATTGTGCTTTCCAAGTGCTTAGTACAGTGCTCTCAACACAGTAAGTACTCAGTAAATATGATTGAGTGAATGAGTGAATGTGTCTGTTGTTATATTGTACTCTCTCAAGTGTTTAGAACAGTGCTTGGCACACAGTCAGCACTCCTTAAATACCATTGAATGACTGAATGAGAGTCACTCTGGTACGAGGTTCAAGTCATAGGAGGTTTTAGAATGCAGTCGGGTCCTCATTATTGAAGAAGCTATTAACGATGTAACCTTTCAATGCTTCTTTAAATGATGTATTTTATTGTTTATGTTTTTAATTGCCAAATTTCATCCTCCTTTATAGGTTGTAATTTATTCATAGTTTCTGTGACTTATAGTAATAATAATAATAACTGTGGTATTTGTTAATCATATGCTATGTGCCTTTAAAATACAATCCTATCAGGAACCATTCTTGTCCCACCCAAGGTCTAAGGGAAAAATGGACATTTAATCCCCATTTTACAGAAGAGGAAAATGAGGCACAGAGAAGTTAAGTGATTTGCCCAAGGTTACAACAGGCAAGTAATGGAGTGAGGATTAAACCTTTTTTTTTAATGGCACTTGTGGGGTGTTTACTTTCTGCCAGGCACTATATTAGGTGCTGGGATGGATGCAAGATAATGAAGTTGGACACAATCCCTGTCCCATATGGGGCTCCCGGTATAAGTGATGGTTCCCTAACTCTCTGCCATATAGCTCACTGGTAGAGCACATGTTTTGCATGTATGAGATCCAGGGTTCGATACCCAACACCTATATTTTGAGAAACAGCATGGTCTAGCGGATAGAGCATGGGCCTGGGAGTCAGAAGGACCTGGATTCTAATCCTGACTCCTCCACTTGTCTGCTGTGTGACCTTGGGGCAAGTGAACTTCACTTCTCTGCGCCTCAGTTACTTCATCTATAAAATGGGGATTAAGACTGTGAGCCCCATGTGAGACATGGACTGTGTCCAACTTGATTAGCTTATATTTACCTCAGGGCTTAGGACAATGCCTGGCACATAGTAAGCAATTAGCAAATGCCAAAAAATTAAATAAAAAGCCATGCTATTTTTGTCCTTCCCACTTACGTGTCCATTGTTAATCTTATATTTACCCCAGTGCTAAAGATAGGACTATATATAAACACTACCAATAACAGCAATCATTATTGATTATTGTACTCATAAGAAATTGAAGAATGCCAAGTATTTAGAGCAAATTGATATAACTCCATTAGTTACTAGGGAGTTTGTCATTATTTTCTTTTATTTCCCCTGTATAAAAGATAGGAATTGAAATCAGCTAGTCCACTGATCAGATGATCTACAGTCTGAGAACCAAGGCTAAGAGCTGAGCATATTCTCCTTTGATTCCACAGTGTCAACATTTTATGGCTTCAAGGGTTTGTCCGAAGATCTTTTGATTATTTGGGTCCAGTGGGTGTGGGAGCATTAACAAATGTTAGATAAATTATTAGCTCTGACTGAGTTCCCTCCCTCTGCATCTGCCTGCAGGATATCTTCACACGGTTGTCCCTCCAGCACTTTTATTTAGTTCAGTAAAATTAAATCTGAAGTCCTCAACTTACCTCTCAAATCCATTTTCCCCACCTAACTTTCTTATTGTAGTTGATCCCACCACCATTCTCCTGCCTTTGAACCTTGTTACGATCCTTGACTCTTTTCCCCACCTAACTTTCTTATTGCAGTTGATCCCACCACCATTCTCCTGGTTTTGAACCTTATTACAATCCTTGACTCTTCATTCTCTTTCAACTCTCACATTCAAACTCTAACTAAATCCTGTTGGTTTTTCCTCCATCACATTTCCCTGATCTCCTCCTTCCTCTCCATCCAAACAGTCACCACCTAGGCAACTGTTTCAACCTTACTCTCCCCTCTCTCCACCAACAGCCTTTCATCTCTTCAATCCATTCTTCACTCTGTTCTGGTATAATCTGCCACAAATACATCTCACAGTTACTCATATCACTCCACATCAAGCAGAAAATCCTGACCATCAGCTCTGAGGCATTCAATCAACTCTCCTACTACTTATTATGACTCTCCTATTACAATGGAACTTAGACTCTTCCTCTTTTATTACTTGAAGAGAGGCAGTGTGGCCTGGTTGGAAAGAGTTTAGGCCTGGGTTCTAATCCTGGCTCTATTGCTTTTTTTAAACTTTTTGGCATTTAAGCTTACCTGTTTTCCTGCTGTATTACCTTGGACAAGTTCCTTCACTTCTCTAGGCTTCAATTTCCTCATCTGTAGATTAGGAATTCAATACCTGTTCTCCTTTCTACTTGGACTGTGAGACACATGTGGATAGGGACTGTCAGACCGAATTATCTTTTATCTACTCCAGTGATTAGTACAGTGATTGGCACATAATAAGCATTTAATACATATTGTTATTAATTAATCATATTCATTGAGTGTTTACTATGTGGAGAGCACTGTACAACAGAATTAGCAGTCACATGTCCTGCCCCTAACAAGTTTACAGTCTAGAGGGGGAAATGGAAGCAGCATGGTATAGTGGATAGAGCTGAGGGCTTTGAGTCAGAAGGATCAGGGTTCTAATTCCGGCTCCACCACTTGTCTGCTATGTGACTTTGGGAAAGTCATTTCAATTCTCTGTGCTTCAGTGACCTCATCTGTAAAATGGAGATTAAGATTGTGAGCCCCATGTGGGACAGAAACTATGTCCAACCCAATTTACTTCTTTCTACCAGGCACATAATGAGAGCTTGAAAAAAGAATTTTTTATAACTAGTCACTGTGTCTTTTTCTAGAAGAATTTTTTATAACTAGTCACTGTGTCTTTTTCTAGCGCCTCCCTCCTCTGAACCTTGCTCTTACCCTTCTCCTGATTGGAACTCCTTCAAATGCACCAGACCTCATCTATGCCCACCTTCAAAACTTTTTTGACATCCTTTCTCCATCAGAATTTCCCTGGTTACATTTTTTATTGCCCATGTCTCATCCTTCCAACTTTCATTTCAGTCATTTTGCTCATCCTCAACCCTTATGCACTCAGTCCCTCTTACTGCACTTGTGTACATATTAATTTGCTGTTTATATAAGTCCTTCCTCTTAACTGTAAATGTTTTTGTATCTGTATTCACCATTATATTGTGCATTGCTGTGGATAGGAAATCACTCTTTTACCTCTTTGGTACTCACCCAAATGCTTAGTAGAGTGCTCTGTGTGCAATAGGTATTATATGAATACTATCAATTGATTTGCTTTTTAAAAATGTGTGTTAAATGCTCACTACGTATGTAAGCACTTTCTTTCAGTGTTGGCTTCAGCGACACTGTCCTCTTCTGGTTCTCCTTCTATCTCTCTGCCTGCTCATTCTCAGTATCTTTCCAGGCTCCTCCTCTAACTCCCATCCCCTAACTTTGGGTGTACCTCAAGGTTCAGGTCTGGTTACCCTTCTTTTCTCCATCTACACCCAGTCCCTTGGAAAACTTATTTGCTCACAAGCCTTCAACGACCACCTCTATGCTGATGACACCCAAATCTACCTCTCCAAGCTGATCTCTCCCTCTCTGCAGTCTCACATTTCCTCCTACTTTCAAGACATCTCTACTTGGATGTCCTCCCAACACCACAAACTTAGTATGGCTAAAATTGAACATCTTATCTTCCCACCCAAACCCTGTCCTCCCTCTAACTTTCCCATCACTGTCTTACAAGCCCGTAACCGTGGCATTATCCTTGACTCCTCTCTCTTATTCAACCCACATATTCCAGCCTTCACTAAATCCTGTCAGTTCTACCTTCACATCGCCAAACTGCCCCCCCATCCTCTCTGTCCAAACTGCTACCACATTTAATGCAAGCTCTTATCCTATTCTGCTTTGATTATTGTACCAGCCTCCTTGCTGACCTTCCTGCTTTCTGTCTCTCCTTACCCCAGTCCATACTCCATTCTGTTGCCCAGATCATTTTCCTTCAAAAACATTCAGACCATGTTTCTCCCTTCCTCAGGAAAATCAAGTGGTTACCCATCCACGTCCGCATCAAACAAAAACAAAAGCAATTTTAAGGCACTTAATCACCTTGCCCCCTCCTACCTCACCTCGCTACTCTCCTACTACAAACCAACCTGCACACTTTGTTCTGCTAAAGCTAATCTTCTCACTGGACCTCCATCTCACCTATCTTGCTGTGGACCTCTCGCCCACATCCTACCTCTGGCCTGAAATGGCTTCCCTCTAATAATAATTGCTCTCCCCCTCTTTAAAGCCTTATTGAAGACACATCTCCTCCAAGAAGCCTTCCCTAAGCCCTCTTCCCCTCTTCTCCCACTCCCTTCTGCATTGCCCTGATTTGCTCCCTTCATTCATCCTCCCTCTCACCCCCACAACACATATGTATATATCTGTAATTTATTTATTCATTTATTTATTTAGGTATATTAATGCCTTTCCCCCTTTCTAGACTGTGAGCTTGTTGTGGGCAGGGAATCTGTCTGTTGTTATATTGTACTTTTCCAAGCACTTAGTACAAGTTAGTCAGAGAGATACAAGCTAGTTAGGTTGGATACAGTCCATGTCCCATCCAAACCACTACCACGTTAGTACAATCACTCATTCTATCCTGCCTGGATTACTGCATCAGCCTTCTTTCTGACCTCCCATCCTCCTGCCTCTCTACATTTCAGTCCATACTTCACTCCTTTGCCTGAATTATCTTTCTACAGAAATGCTCAAGGTTCATCACCCACTCCTCAGAAATCTCCAGTGGTTGCCTATCAACCTCCGTATCAAAAAAAACTTCTCACTATTGGCTTTAAAGCTCCCCGTCACACCTCTTTTCACCTCTTTTCTCTCCTTCTACATCCCAGCCCGCACACTCCACTCCTCTGGTGCTACCCTTCTCACTGTGTCTCGATCTTGCATGTCTTGCTGTCGACCCTGGGCCTCGTCATACTTCTGGCCTGGAACTCCCTCCCTTCTCAAATCCTCCAAACAATCACTCCAAACAATCACTATTCCTTCAAAGGCCTAATGTAGATGCACCTCCTCCAAGAGACCTTCCCAGACTAAGTCCCCTTTTCCTCAGCTCCCTCTCCCTTCCACATCAACTTGACTCACTCCCTTTGCTCTTCCTCCCTTCTTCCCACCCCACAGAATTTATGTATATATGTATACATCTTTAATTCTATTTATTTATATTGATGCCTGTTTACTTGTTTTGATGTCTGTCTCCCCCACTCTAGACTGTAAGCCCTTTGTGGGCAGGGATCACCTCTCTTTATTGCTTTATTGCTGAATTCTACTTTCCAGATTAGTACAATGCTTTGAACACAGTAAGCACTCAATAAATATGATTGAATGAACGAATGAATGAATGTCCCACAGGGGCTCACAGTTTTAATTCCCATTTTACAGAAGAGGTAACTGAGGCACAGAAAAGTTAAGTGATTTGCCCAAGGTCAGATTAGAAGCTGAGATTAGAACCCAGGTACTTCTCACTCCCAGGCCCATGCTCTATCCACTGGGTCACACTGCTGCTGATTCACTTCAGGAGGCTTTGTAAATGCATGGAGAAGTTCAGTAGTAAGCATACTTTAAAAGTCCATTAGTAACAGTGATAAAGGTAAGAATGATCCTAGCAGAGATATTGTTTTGTACAGATCACAAATCTACCTAAATTCAATTTCTTTGTTCATTCCCCAAAAGATTTAAAATATAGTTATATCCATCAAATGTGCTCCCAATAAACTACTTTCAGACAAGAGTATATAAATAACTGGTCTGCCGTGTCTCATCCCAAACCACAACCATTTTTGCTACTTGTGAACACAGACCCAGTTGACTTTCATATTTAATTCACCTCATTTTTGGTGGACTGTTTTCCCGGTGCAAAGGTTGGCACTGTCCTCTCCTGGTTTTTCTTTTAATCTCTCTGACCACTCCTTTTCATTGTCTTTTCAAGGCTGCTTATTACCTCCCATCCTCTAATAGAGGGAGCCCATCAAGGCTGATGTTTGGGTCTACTATTCTCCATCTACATCCTTGGAGAACTCACTCACTCCTATGACTTCAACTGCCATCTCTACATGGATGATTCCTAAATCTACCTCTCTTGCCCTGACCTTTCACTCCTCTGCAGTCTCACATTTCCTTCTGTCTTTGGCACATCCCTACTTGAATTTTCCTCAAACGTCTTAAATGGAACATGCCCAAATAGAACTTCCTCATCTTCCCACCAAAGCCTTGTCCTCTTCATCACTATTCCATCTTTCTAGACAACACCTCCATCCTCCCTGTCTCACAAGCCCTTAACTTTGAAATTATCCTCAGCTCATCTCTTTCATTCAATCCATCACCAAATCCCACTTCTACCTTCACAGTGTTACTCAAATCCACCCTTTCCTTTCCTGCCAAACAGTATTATAGTGACACAAGCATCTATTGTCCACCTGGATGACTGTTTTGGCCTCCTGGCTGGTCTCCTTATCTCGTGTCTCTCCCCACTCCAGTCCGTGCTTCACTCTGCTGCCAGGATCATTTTTCCACTCATCTTAAAAATATGGATCAAAATAAGATAAGATATAAGATATCATATCAAGAGTACATAACATAAGATATGGATCATTTCATATCACTGGAGCAATTGGAGGCAAGAGTGATAAAGATTAACCCTTCTGTTTGTCACATACTTTCAGATGGCTTTCTACTTTATAATCCCCTCATTATTTTAGTTGAGTCTTTCAGAATTAGCTGAAATTATCAGCCTTTCTTGAACTCAACACAAAAGCCCTAAGCCTGAACTTTTCTGTATTTTAGTGAACATCCCAAAGATTGAGTTATTTGTGGTGTTTAAAATGCGCAGCTGGGACTTATTGTTGGTACTGGGGAAGTCTGAAGTGCTATTTATTTTATGCCAGTTCCACACCTACTTTTCGCCTTATACGGTAAAGGCCCCAAACTCCAAATGTGCATTATATTCAAGTCTAAATTTAGAACTAGAGCAATACTCTCTGTAAGCCAAAAAGAAATGGGAAATCAGTCTCCAGATGCTGTTGTTGAAAAACAACATCTGAATAGTTGCTGCCCAAAGTCATGATTATATTATTGACTGAAATAATTTCCACCCTGATTCCTAAAATATAAATGGCAAGCGCTAACATCTATGATTGGGAATAAAACCCATTCTCAATTATAAAATACAAAAATATAATATTTTTCAATTTTCAAGGGAAGAATGATTTTATTAGATTTTCTAGAAGATATTTTGAAGACACTTGCAGTCTTTTGAGGTCGATCAAAACCTTCCACATTCTTCATTGCACCTTCAAATGCAGAAGCAAGAGTGGTTGAGCAACTCTGGCCTTTATTATGTGGCTTTCCTTCCACATTGATGGGTAAATGGGCTGATAATACAGAGCAGCAGCATGGCCTAGTGGAAAGAGTACAGCCTGGGAGACAGATAGACCTGGGTTCTAATCCCAGCTCTGCCACTTGTCTGCTATGTGACCTTGGACAAGTCACTTAACTTCCCTGTAACTTCCAAGTTGCCTCATCTGTAAAATGGAGATTAAGGCTGTGACCCCTATGTGGGACATGGATTGTGTCCAATTTTGTATCTACCCCAGCGCTTAGTACAGTGCCTATGACATAGTAAGCGCTAAACAAATGCCATTGAAAAAAAAAAGGATGCCTTCCACTCAACTGGACATTCTTTCATGCAGTAACCTAGGAATCTGGGTGAATTTCTCAGGCCAGCGGAAAATTATTTAACAATTTCCAGACTGCTGGTTCGTTAATGGTGTCAAATCATTTTGTAACGTCAGTGAACAAAGTCTTAGTGTGGCACACCTCACTTTTCCTGTAATTGTTGTACTGCAGAGATCATATCTGTTGTAATTGGAGAGCAAATGGCCAACTATGTTCATAAGTAATTGGTTCAAAAAGATTCTGGGGAGCATCTTGCCAACCATGGAAGATAGGCAGGTTGCCCTGTAGTTTCCCTAGTCAGGACACTTCTGATTCTTCTGAAAAATAAGGATTATGGCAACATTTTTGAAATCTGGAAGCACCCACTTATTGTCTTATTGAGGAAAAGTTTACGCAGACATCTGAAGAATAGATCCCCACCATGCTTATAGTTTTCTGCAGAAATAAATTCATATCCAAGTGTTTTCCATAGATTTATGCAGAAATAATGTCATAGCCTAGTGCTTTTCCATTTACATGGTTTTGACTATGGAGTTTACATCCTCAAAAAAGTTGAGACTGTGACCATTTGTCTATGTGTAAAAGGACCTGCAGACTTGCAGACTTGAGGACAGGGATCACGTCCACTAATTATTATGTTGCACCTTTCCAAGCATTCTAGTCAATTGTATTTATCGAGCACTTACTGTGTGCAGAGCATTGTATTAAGCACTTGGGAGAGTGCACTATAATAATGTTCATTCAATTGTATTTATTGAGCGCTTACTGTGTGCACAGCATTGCACTATAAGCCCTTGGAAAGCACAATTCAGACATATTCCCTGCCCACAGTGAGCTTACAGTCAAAAGTGGGAGACACACATTAATATAAATAAATAAAATTACAGATATTCATCTCTGGGAGGGGAGATGAACAAAGGGAACGAGTCAGGGTGACACAGAAAGGAGTGGGTGATGAGGAAAGGGGGCCTTAGTCAGGGAAAGCTTCTTGGATTAGATGTGCCTTCAATAAGGCTTTGAAAGGGGAGAGAATAATTGTTGAATTTAAGGAGGGAGGGTGTTCCAGGTCAAAGGCGAGAGGTCGGCGGTGAGTTAGATGAGATCAGAGTACAGTGAGTAGGTTGGCATTAGACGACTAAAGTGTACGGGCTGGGTTGTAGTAAGACAGTAGTGAGGTGAGGTAGAAGTGGGCAAGGTGTTTGAGTGCTTTAAAGCCAATAGTAAGGAACTTCTGTTTGAAAGATGGGGTTGATGGGCAACCACTGGAGGTTCTTGAGGAGTGGGGAAACATGATCTGAATGTTTGTGTTGGAAGGTGTGGAAAAATCATTATTATTGTTATGATATTTGTTAAGTGCTTACTAAATGCCAGGCACTGAACTAAGTGCTGGGATGGATACAAGCTAATCAGGTTGGGCACAGTCCATGTCCCACATGGGGCTCACAATTTTAATCCCCATTTTACAGATGAGGTAACTGAGGCACAGAGAAGCTTAGTGATTTGCCAAGGTAACAGAGAACTAGTGGATTAGCCGGTATTATTAGCTAGGTCTCCCAGGCCTGATAATATTTTACCTTATTTTGGACAGGTCTTTCTTAATGCACTGGAAGTAAAACACTAAAGGTACAGAGGAGAAGCCAAAATAATTAGGAGAATGATAATGAGCCCTAAACAGGTTCTCCCTGAGGTTTCTGGGAAGAGGGAGATTTAATAGCCACTATGTCCTTTATAGGATAGCTGTATAGGTCACTATGTAGTGGCCAGCACACAGTTAATGCTTAATAAATACTACTACTACTGCTCTTGCATGTCCCAAATGGCATGTGGAAAAACCTATGGCCATTTAGGTACATGTCTTCCCTATTAGGTTGTAAGTAAGTAGAAGTCAGAAATTGTGGTTTATAGTTTTATAAATTCCCTTAACACCTACTACAGTGCTCTGCAAGAAGATGGGGCTCAGGAAATATTAATGATGATGGTGGTGCAATGACTTGATGACTTTACCACTACCCTGACTTCCTCTCCTCCAATTCTCTCGTCGTCCCCCTACAATCTGGCTTCTGCCTCCCCTACTCCATGGAAATTCCCCCTTCTAAGGTCACCAATGACCTCTTCCTTGCCAAATTCAACAGCCTCTACTCCAGTCTAATCCTTCTCAACCTCTCACCTGCCTTTGCCACTATGGACCACCCCTTTTCTCCCAGAAACATCCTTGGCTTCACTGACACTGTCCTCTCCTGATTCTCCTCCTATCTCTCTGGCCTCTCTTTCTCAGTCTTTCACTGGCTCCTTCTCTGCCTCCCGCCCTCTAACTGTGAGAGTCCCTTGAGGTTAAGTTATGAGTCGTCATCTATTCTCCTCTACACATACTCCCTGGGAGAACACATTCACTCCCCCAGCAACAACTACTGCATCTACGTGGATGATTCCCAAATCTAGAGAAACAGCGTGGCTCAGTGGAAAGAGCCCAGGCTTGGGACTCAGAGGTCATGGATTCTAATCCCGGCTCTGCCACTTATCCGCTGTGGGACCTTGGGCAAGTCACTGAACTACTCTGTGCCTCAGTTACCTCATCTGGAAAATGGGGATTAGAACTGTGAGCCCCAGGTGGAGCAACCTGATCACCTTGTATCTACCCAGTGCTTAGAAGAGTGCTCGGCACCTAGTAAGCGCTTAACAAATACCAACATTATTATTATTACCTCGACAGCCCTGACTTCTCTTCTCCACAGTATCACATTTCCTCCTAAATTGAGGATATCTCTACTTGGATATCTGACATATTAAACTTAGTATGCAGCAACCAGAAATCTTCATGTTCCCATCCAAACTCTGTCCTTTCTCTGACTTCCGCATCACCGTAGACGACATCACCATCCTCTCTGCCTCACAAGCCTATAACCTTGTTATTATCACTGACTCATCTCTTTCATTCAGTCTGTGTATTCAATCTACTTCTACATCATCTTTAGAGCCCTCCCTTCCTCTCAACCAAAATGCTGTCAAGCTGATCCAAAACTCTGATCATAACCTGCCTTGATGATAACATTGGCCTCCTTGCTGATCTGCCTGCTTCCTGTCTCTCCCTTCTCCAGTCTAAGCTTCACTCTGCTGCCCAGATAATATTTTCTAAAAAAATGCAGTCCATGTCTTTTCACACCTCAAAAACCTCCAGTGGTTGCCCATCCACCTCTTCATTGAACAGAAGCATTGGTTTAGCATCAGTTTTTAAAGTACTCAGTTGACTCTCTCCCTCCCCACCCAAAGACCCAAAGACAACCCAAAGAGACAGGAGGTTGGGAGATCAGAAAGGATGATATATGATGAGACCAACAAGGTAGCAGTTTGGATGGAGAGGAAAGGGCGGATCTTGGTAACCTGATTACCTTGCATCTACCCCAGCACTTAGAACAGAGCTTGGCACAGAGTAAGCACTTAACAAATACCGTTATTATTATGAAGGTCTCACTAGTAGAAAATGGTCAATCGGTGGTATTTATTAAGCTCTTATATTTATTGAGCTCTTACAGTCTGCAGAGCATTATACTAAGTGCTTGGGAGAGTATAATATAACAGAGTTGGTAATCATAATAATAATGATAATGTTGGTATTTGTTAAGCACTTACTATGTGCAGAGCACTGTTCTAAGCACTGAGGTAGATACAGGGTCATCAGGTTGTCCCACATGAGGCTCACAGTTAATACCCATTTTACAGATGAGGTAACTGAGGCACAGAGAAGTGAAGTGACTTATCCACAGTCACACAGCTGACAAGTGGCAGAGCCAGGATTCGAACCCATGACCTCTGACTCCCAAGCCGTAGAGACATTCCCTGCCCACAGTGAGCTTACAGTCTAGAAGATCTGCCGATAGTAATTCATGGATAATAATTACGGTATTTGTCAAGCACTTACTACATGTCAAGTACAGTACTAAAGGCTGGAGTGGATACAAGATAATCAGGTCTCACATGCGGCTTACAGTCTAAGTAGGAGGGAGAACAGGAATTGAATCCCCATTTTGCAAATGAGGGAACTGAGGCAGAAAAGAACTTAATTGTCATGGCCAATGTCACACAGCAGACAAGTAGTGGATTTAGGATTAGAACCCAGCCTCATATGTCTTTGCAAGAGGTTGCTGACAATTCAAGAGTTCATCATCTAGGCAATTCTTCATATAGACTTTCCCATTCCATGCTTTTGAATGCATCGGTTAGCAAGCCTATAAACATTGTTACCTGTTATCCAGGGGGCACTGGGCACAAGATGTACCAGCTGTAGAATAGTAGCAGCAAGATACCCACAATAAGTCACGCCAGTCCAGCCTGGTCATCTCTGAAACTGCTCAAGAAGGCTCACCCATACTATCATCAAAACAAAAATCTCTCAAGGAAAGTATTCCCATATATTACAGCGTGGCTCAGTGGAAAGAGCCTGGGCTTGGGAGTCTGAGGTCATGGGTTCGAAGTCCGGCTCCGCCACTTGTCAGCTGTGTGACAGTGGGCAAGTCACTCAACTTCTCTGTGCCTCAGTTCCCTCATCTGTAAAATGGGGATTAAGATTGTGAGCCTCACGTGGGACAACCTGATTACCCTGTATCTCCCCCAGCGCTTAGAACAGTGCTCTGCACATAGGTAAGCACTTAACAAATACCAACATTATTACATATTATCAATGAAAAGTGGAGGAATCACATCACAAGAGGAATTTACTTGAGGGGAGGTTCCAAACTTTTCCCTCTTAGGATTATCAAAACAGAGGAGCAACTTGCTCAGTATCCATGACTCTTTGATGGATTGGGAACTATGGGAACAGTCTGGGAAGCATTTTGGTGCTTAGATTATTTTTCTAAAAAAAAAATAAAAAGGTTCAGTCCATGTTTTCCCACTCCTAAAAAGCTTCCAGTCATTGCCCATTCAACTACTCACTGTACCTCTAGCTCATCCATCTTGCAGCTGACCCGTTACCTTCATCCTCCTCTGGCCTGGAACTTTGTCAGCCAGGCGGTCACTATTCCATCATTCAAAGCCTTTTTAAAAACACATCTCTTCCAGGAGGTCCTCCCCGACTAAGCCTTCATTTCCCCTACTACTTCTCCCTTCTGCATCACTTGGATTTGTACACTTAGTCACCCCACCCTCAGCCCCTGAGCACTTATATTAATTTATTTTAATGTCTGTCTCTCCCTATAGACTATAAGCTCCTTGTGGGAAGAGAACATGACTAGCATCTCTGTTGTATTCTCCCAGGTGCTTAGTACAGTGCTCCAAACATAGGAAACACTCAATGAATATGATTGATTGATTCACTGATTGGTTTTCTTTGGCTATACAAGGCACATGTCTCTGATGTAAAAGTGTGAGTACAAACCAGATTTTGCTGGGATGGTGTGCCCTGCGATTTTGAGCCACTGGGTACTTTAATGAAGACGAGCTGTCTTGAGCTATGATTCTGATGTGTGTTCCCTTTGTTAATAGTTACAGATCAGGATATCCTGTTACCTGAGTGGGTCATTGGTAACAAACAACACGGTAAAAAGCACTGGCTTCTAATACCCAGCCCTGTTTGATGCCCTTGTGATAGCAAAGGATTTTGAGAAGCAGCTCTGTTCCAGAACTCTGACTGAAATTCCATCCTTGAGTGGCCTTGTGATGTTAATAAACTTTTCCAGATAGCCAAACTAGAGAAAACAGCCCTGAAGCCATTACGATTTACCGAATTGAAAACCTCTGTGTAGTCCATGAAGACCTGGTGAATGGTCTTGCACAATAGGCTAGCTGCAACGATCAAGTAGTAGAACCACATCCTGATCGAATGCCTCATTGGTTTTCAGGAAGTATTTTTGTCCATGAGATGATCATTTGGATGATTCATCATTATTCTGCCTAGAATCTTCTCAGCCATGGCCAGGACAGAGAGACCAAAATAGCTATTGAATGAAGTGTGATTGCCCTTCTTCTTAAACTGATGGACAACATGTATGTCTTTGAACTCCTGTGACACCTCTTCCTGTTACCACCTTATGCATAGCAGACTGACCTTTCTGGAGAAATTAAATTCACCATACAAGGCCAAGAGGAAAGCACATGAGTCTAAAAGCCAAAGGACCTGCGTTCTAATCCTAAATCTCCCACTTGCCTGTTGTGTGACCTAGGGCAAGTCACTTCATTTCTCTTTGCTTCAGTTTCTTCATCTGTAAGAGGTGGATTAGTTGTCTATTCTCCCTCCCCCTGTAATGTGGGACAGGGACCGTGGCCCACCTAATTTATCTGCCCCAGGGCTTGCCTCAGAGTAAATTATTAACAAATACTAACATTATTATTATTAATTATTATTGATATGAGCCCATCATTGGGCAGGGATTGTCTCTAATCTGTTGTTGAATTGTACATTCCAAGTGCTTAGTACAGTGCTCTGCACATAGTAAGAACTCAATAAATACTATTGAATGAATTAATTTATAATAATAATAATAAAATCACTTCTGTAGGTGTGCTATCCGGAACAGTGACTTTTCCATTTGAAGATTACTCTATAGCCATCCTGATACCATGGCTTTAGGGAATTCCTCTATATCATTTGTGGTGGAATCAGAGACTGTTGATGGGCAAGTTTAGTAGCATTTATTCATACTTGAACAACATAGTTGATATTCCCAAAAGGGGAGTTTGAGAGGTGAATGGAATGTGATGTCACAAGGCATGCCAATTTGGCTCTAGTTCAGTACTTGAAGAGAATATCTTGTTTGAGGATGTAGTCTTAGCTCAGCAAATGCCACTGATTGATGCAGGACCCATTCTCTAAATGTATTTATTATGCTCTTGGGTTTGTTTGTATCTCTATTTGTTAACACTTTTTTTTTAAAATGTAGGACTGGTCTGTTAAACCTTTTTTTTTTTAAGAATCCCAGAAAGGACTCATGAAGATGCTTTGGCTGCTTTGTGAGATCATTTCTCCTAGTTGAAATGATTTCATTTTCTAAGCTCCCCTTGCTTCACTTATTAGTTGTCTCCATTTTTTGTGCCCCAAGACACACATTTTCTTCTCCAAATTTCTACAGATTTTCTTCACACATTTTCTACAAATCTCTAAAGCACTCCAGAAGCCTCCAAGTACACTCTGTGAGAATAGGGCTCTCCAATATTACCTGCCTGCTGAAACCTGATGGGAAAAAGGTGCAGAATTATAGTATCAATAAGTAATTGTCCCTAAAAGGAGTCTTTGTGGAAGCAAACCTCTAAAGGTATTCATGAGTATGAAGGATTTAAGTATAAATCCTCTAGACTGGAAATGCATTTTGGGCAGGGAATTTGTCTGTTATAATGATAATGATGGTATTTGTTAAGCACTTATTATAATGTTACATTGTACTCTCCCAAGCGCTTAGTAGATGGTCTGCACACAGTAAATGCTTAATAAATATGATTGATTGATAACTTGATGATGATGCTCTCCTCAGTTTTCTAAAGAAAGGAAGTGAAAAAGAAGTGAGGGGAAGAGATGATGGAAGGAAATGATGCATTTGGTTCTATTGCCAAACTAGGTGTGTAATAATTTCAAGTGAGTTGCAAAACTTTTTTTAGTGCTTATTGAGCAATTATTATTATGTGCCAGACACCACAGTAAGTAAGCCCTGGGATAGATACAAGATGACAATAATTGCAGTATTTGTTAAGCACTTGCTATGTGCCAAACACTGTTCTGAGCGCTGGGGCGTACTTAAGGCAGTCGGGCCCCACATGGGACACATATTCTAAATAGGAGGGAAAACAGGTATTGAAGCCCCATTTTACACCTAATCAGATTGGAAACGGTCCCTGTCCCACAAAGGGCTCACACTCTTAATCTCCATTTTATGCATGAGGTAACTGAGGCACAGAGAAGCTAAGTGACTTTTCCAAGGGCACACAGGAGACAAGTGGCAGAGTCAGAATTAGAACTCAGGTCCTCTGACTCCCAGGACCCTGGTTTTCTCACTAGGTCATGTTGCTTCTTGTAACTCTAATAATTGTTGTTAACAGGACATATAGGTCAGTGTTTATTTCCAATATTATTTCCTCTGGGAATGTTCTATTTTTCTGGGTAGAATATATCACTTTTTTTAGTTTACTGATTCATTACTAGGATCTTAGATAGCCCTTCCCCCTTAAAAAGAATCCCATTTCTTCCATTTATTTCACCACCCATAAGTGCCTGAAACTCACGGTAAAAATGATAACCTCAGGCTTATGTCAAAGGTTTAAGTCTTGAGCAATTGGTTTGCAAAGTACAATGACAGGAATTCAAGTCAGTTCGTAGCAGGGTTTTTATTTCCCCAGAGATACTAGTGTGGAAGTCAGGGGAAATAGAGTGACGTGCTAACGATGTATTTATAACAGTGGATACTCCTATGTTCAGGTTCATTGTTTGAAGTGCCATTGTTATTTCCAAAAAGAGCACACCAGGCAGTTTCAAGTTTATCCAAATGATTTATTTCCACACTTGCTGAGGTCAGGAACTACTCCCTTACAAGCATCACTTGAGAAAGGTTTCAAATAAATTTTCTCTAGACATAGTGTAAAGAGAGCTATCCTACACCGTTCTGAAACTTTTAAAGGAGCATATTTCATACAGTGGTCTTGCAATACTGTATTCCAAGATTATGTAAAATTCATTAAAGTTGTACATGTTGTGACCAAGGCTAGGTTGAATTAATCACCATTTAAAATTTGTGTAGTCTATTGAATAGTTTTATTTTTCCATAATGACCAAAATTGAATCAATTCTCTCTGTTTCCCTTGCCTTAGTAGTCCTGGGTTTTAGAAATAGGACAACATGTCTGTTTTTATTGGATTCCCTACCAGGGAGGAAAACAAAAGAGATGTTACAGGCAACAGCTCTTCCAAATCAGAGCTTCTTTAGTTCAATATGAATTATAAGACATTTATTAAAATTTATTGTGTAATTTTCAGCTCTTTGATTGATATTAGAAACCAGAGAATAGTAGGGATATGTGTGCATGGAGCCTACATACAGGTTCATGAAAAAGGCGATTCAAAATACAATTTCCACCTGTCTTTAGGACATCTCTACTTGGATGTCCTACCAACACCTAATAATGATAATAATAATATTTGTGGTATTTGTTAAGTGGTTATTATATGCCAGGTAATGTCCTAAGTGTTGTGGTAGATACAAGATAATAAGTCCTTGATCCACAAGGGGATCACAGTCTAGTTAGAGGGAGTACAGGAATTGAATCCTATAATCAGAAGAGGAAATTGAAGCATAGAGAAGTTAAGTCAGTTGCCTAAGGTCACCCAGCAGGCACCTGGAAGACTCAGAATTGGAACCCAGCTCCTCTGACACCCAGGCCCGTGCTCTTACCATTAGGCCACACTGCTCCTTAAACTTAACACGTTGAGATTGGAATGCCTCACCTTCCCATCCCAGCCCTCACCTTCCCCTGACTTTACCATTACTGTAGACAATACCACCATCCTCTTTGTCTCACAGGTCCACAACCTTGGCATTATTCATTCATTCAATCGTATTTATTGAGCACTTATCCTCAACTTATCTCTCTCATTCAGCCCAAATATTTAACCAATCACCAAATCCTGTCAATTCTACCCTCACAACATCCCTACAACCTGCCCTTACCTCTACATCCAAACTGCTTCCACATTGAGCCAAACACATGTCATATCCTGTCTTGACTTCTACAACAGCCTCCTCGTTCATTTTCCTGCCTCCAGGCTTTCCCCTTCCAAGTCCACACTTCATTCTACTGCCAGGATCATTTTTCTAGAAATATATTGTGCACACACCTCCCCACTCCTCAATAACCTTCAGTGGTCACCTATCCAGCTTCACATCAAATGGAAACTCCTCATTATTGGCTCAAAGTCACTCATTCGTCTCTCCCTCCTACAAAGCCTCGCTCTTCTCCCACTACAGCACAGCCTACATACTTCACTCATCTATCATTGACCAGCATGGCACAGTGGAAAGAGCACGGGCTTGGGAGTCAGAGGTCATGAGTTTGAATCCTGGCTCTGCCACTTGTCAGCTGTGTGACTGTGGGCAAGTCACTTAACTTCTCTGTGCCTCAGTTACCTCATCTGTAAAATGGGGATTAACTGTGAGCCTCACGTGGGACAACCTGATTACCCTGTATCTACCCCAGCGCTTAGAACAGTGCTCGGCACATAGTAAGCACTTAACAAATACCAACATTATTATTATTATTATTATTACTTACTCTGCCCCCATCTTGAGTCCTTTGCCACTGAGCCCTTGTTCACTCTCTCCCTCCTTTCTGCAACTCCCTGACTTCCATACCCCTACTCTCCCCATTTTCAAACCCCCATATCTCCTGACTAACCGCTCTTCTGCCTCTTTTCTGTGTCAAGTATTGCACTTAGCATTTATCTACTCACCCCTCTAGCATTTATTTATATATCCTTTTTTTAATGGTATTTGTTAGGCGCTTACTATGTGCCAGGCACTATCCTAAGCACTGGGGTACATATGAAGCAGTCACATCTGCTTCCCCTCGTTGTAATTTAGAAACCTGGACTTCTTAGGGATGGGATGATTGATAAACAAGAAGTGATGTACAGAAAACAGTTCCAAACTTCCAAATTAATGGAAAAATCAACCTGAACCTTCCCTTCCATTTCTGAGGATCCAAGAGTCCATCCTCCAGAATTGGTGGACAGAAAAAGCTATTTGTCTCTAGCTCCCTCTCACGTTTCCCCTTATGGGCTGGATTCTTTGTGAAGTTTCTGCGATTCTGATATACTGATGGTTCAATTCCACATAGGAAGGCCAGAATATGCCTTCTTTGCCTGTGTTTGTACAGTGAGTGAACGTTGGGTAATTCCTTCTTCTAAGGGTTGGTATGAAGAAGAGAGTAGTGCTGTAAATCAGGTGGAAAATTCCTTTTCCTCAGCCCCTTAAAAGGGAAAGTTGTCTAGGGTAAAATCTTTTCTAAGCCCATGAGAAACCAAAGACATAACTGCAGGAAGGTTTGTTACAGTGATGTTCTTCACTGATTTTTCCACACCACTTATTGGTCAAGAAGGAGGGAGAGATTCCAGAGACGCATATTGCTTCCATCTTGAAGATTGCCTTGGGATTCAAGGTGACTCAGAAATGTTTAACCAAACCTGAACATTGTTTATGTTTGAAATTAGTATGTTTAGCAAACACATCTAGTTTGGCTTCCATCTATTGAGCAGGACAAGCATTTGAAAGTGGTTAAAGTAAAAACATATTGCTTTCATTTACCTTCATTAACATTCGATGCCAAAGCAGGTCAAATAAGGAGGGAGCTAGTTCTGTGCCTATTTAACCCTTATCTGTACATCAATTTAATTATTTGATTAGCCTCTGGGATTCAGGAGTTTTACTTTTGTTTTTTTTAATTTTGTGGAGCATTTGTGAAGAACTTGCTGCTTGTTTCAGGGAGCACATCAAAAATCTATGGGAGACTAAGAAGAGGGAGGGCAAGCTTGGGGTAAAAGTTGTGCACAGAGAGTCCCATGCTAGAGAAGAAACCTGGAAGATACTGTCTCTCTGTTTCTCTCACTTTCTCCCACTCTGACAGGCCAGCATTGAGTGTAACTCAAGGTTTTTGACCTAAAAGGGAAAGCAAGGTCAAGTTTCTGACAAATTGCCTCTTCATTCAATTCCACTAAGCACAACGGAGAACTGAGGCTTTTTGGGACAGTTTTAAAATTGTATTTATTCTTCAGGATTTTCCCCACAGAACACAAAGCACGTGTTTAGCAAGAACCTCGAGGTGAAGAGGAAATGGAAAATCTTTTTGGAATTTCTCTGGGGTTCATTTAGAAAAGGTAGAATGTGATTCCAGGATTTGTGTTTTGGCTTCCTGTTCCCTGAAGGTAGTTGTCTGCTCTCTGCAGTATCACATGCAACCAGAATCACTCCCTGTAATAGTGAACAATAGAAGTGACACATGAAATTCCAGGATTGTTGTGCTTCTTGATCCCAAGGGTGACATGCAGGATATTAGACAAAGCATAACAGAGGCAGCTGCCCCAAAGGGCATGCATAATCAGGAGGATGCTAGCCTTGATGAGATAATCATGAAACTCTGTAAAACCAAAAAGTTTGCAAAGCAGAGAAGAACTATTCTTTTTTCATATCAATCAACCTGTTAATTCATTCAATATTTTCAAGACATAATTCATAAAAAAACCCATCTATATCTCCTGAGAATTTGGCTGAAGCACTCAATATCCTGAACAATATTTTTCTTCTGTAGTCCCTCTGGACTGTAAGCTTGTTGAGGGCAGGGAACAAGTCTACCAACTCTGTCATATTGTACTCTCCTGTGTGCTTACTCTGCACACAGTAAGCACTCAGTAAATACAATTGATCAATTGGTTGGTCCCTTCAGGTAGCTTCTAAGTATTACATTAACCAGGGGTGATGTTTAGAATTCTCAGAATAACTGGAGGGTAAAGACAATTCATCCCATTAACTACAGAATTACCCAGACATTATTTTTCCTCTTCAGTTTTGCCAGAATTTTGGCTTGTTGGTAACTGTGCAGGTACTGGTTGCAATTAAAAAGATAACAAAAAGCATACGTATATTTGAAAGGTTAATCCTTTTGTGAGTACCTGAGCTCATCTCTAGCCTTTCTAAATTTTTCCAAGTCAGTAAACCTTGAGTGTCAAGGGGGACAACCTTAATCTAGATGCTTCCAGCAACCTCTAGACTGAAAACTCACTGTGGACAGGAAGTGTGTCTACTATACTGTTATATTGCACTCTCCCAAGTGATTAGTTCAGTGCTCTGCACACAGTAAATGCTCAGTAAATATGATTGATTGATGCTCCTGTGCCCATCGAAGACAGGAGTGGGATGATGGGCCATTGGTTTGAGTTGGATGCTGCCTTTTGTTATTTTTTTATGCTCGTTTTGAAAATTCCTTCCCTTGCATAAGTACTTCTGTGATTCAGGCCCACAGTTTCTCCTCACCAAAGCCCATCTGCAGGACATGTTACATGATCTGATAGTCAGTTACATACAAATCCCCTCTAGATCGTAAACTCGTTCTGGGCAGGGAACATGTCTACCAACTTTGTTAACTGTATTCCTCCAAGTGCTTCATACAGGAAGCACTCAAATACCATTGATTAACTGACTGAATTGGAGTTAAATCCATTTACAATATCAGGAGTAATAAAGAAAAAAGCCTTAAAAACAGGGAATCATCCACTCAGTGTTACTTGGAATTCTTGAAGGGGCTGGAGAACTGTCTGTCTTCTCTGATGCTGCGATAAGGTTTTAAAGTCTCAAGAAACTTTGGGAGAGTTCTAACAAGACAGGCTATGTGTCTTATCAAGGAGCCCTTTATGGCATTATAACTTGCTATTGTATATCCTGTTACATCACTGATTTTAATGGTCTGTCATTAAAGCTCTGGCCCCAGGGAACTGCATTCCATTGGGTTTAACAGTCAGAGCATTATATAAGGAGCATCTTAGTTGGAGTAACACAGCCTTAGAGTAAATGCGGAGAGATTCAATCAGTTCCCTGCTCTCCAGGTGGCCCTAGGTCACAGCTGACCACAACTGGCCATAGCTGGCCACAGCTTCCAAAGTGCAAACAACTGAATCCCAAGATGAGCTGGTTTTGTATTACTTTCTAAACACTGTCATCATGCCAGAACATTGGATTTCAGCTTTTTCAAAAGGGCTTTATAATTAAAACAGGAGTGAGATAGAATGGAAGCCCCATCTAGGATAGGGACTGTGCCTGATTCAATAACTTTTATTTACTGACTCACCAGTGTAGCTTAGAGATAGAGCAAAGACCTGGGAGTCAGAAGGACCTGGGTTCTAATTCCTGCTCCAGCACATTTCTGCTGTGTGACCTTGGGCAAGTCACTTAACTTCTCTGGACCTCAGTTACCTCAACTGTAAAATGGGGATTGAGATGGTGAGCCCCATGGGTCCGGAACTGTGTCTAACCTGATTAGCTTGATTGTAATAATAATAATTATAATGGAATTTGTTAAGTGCTTTCTGTGTGTCAGGCACTGTACTAAGCACTGGAGTGGATACAAGCAAATTGGGTTGGACACAGCCCCAGTCCCTGTCCCATGTGGGGCTCACAGTCTCAATCCCCATTTTGCAGATGAAGTAACTGAGGTGCAGAGAAATGAAGTGATCTGCCTAAGTTCAACAAGTGGCAGAGCTGGAATTAGAACCCATGACCTCTGACTCCCAAATGTGAGACCCACAGGGGACAAGGACTGTGTCCAACCTGATTAACTTGTATCTTTCTCAGGGCACAAGTACCATAATCATGATTATCATTATCATTTACTTTGGTATTATCATCAATGGTGTCTATTGAATGCTTAGAGAAGCAGCATGGCTTAGTGGAAAGAGCACGGGCTTGGGAGTCAGAAGTCATGGGTTCTAATCCTGAAGCCACCTCTTGCCAGCTGTGTGACTTTGGGCAAGTCACTTAACTTCTCTGGGCCTCAGTTACCTCACCTATAAAATGGGGATTAAGACTGTGAGCCCCACGTGGGACAACCTGATTACCTTGCATCCACCCCAGTGCTTAGAACGGTGCTTAGTAAATAAAAGCTTAACAGAGGCCATCATTATTATTATTATTATTACTGGATGCAGAAAGCTCTTCAAAGTGCTTGGGAAAGTATAATTGAGCAGAGTTTGTAGAAACATTTTCTGCCCACAGTGAGCTAGCAAATGTGTGCTTAATAAACCCTAAGCCTTAACTCTAATCCGAAGTCTACTATCTGTAATATTTTTAACCTGATCAGCTTTAGTTAAGGTTTGGGAAGTCCCACTGGAGAACCAATGATAAAGGATTCATGGTGTTCACATTTTCCACAGTAATTCATTCTTAGAGTATTTGAAAAACAATTGTAACCCTCTTAGAATGGGCAGAGCTTCACATATCAAACATTGGATCCACCCTTCCTTTGACCTGGTCAGTGTTTGAGCTGATATAAAATAAACAACAAAAAAAGAATGAAACAACACTCAGCTTGCTTTGCTTGGCTATCAACACTTTCCCATTTCTAATGTGGAGGCTGGGCAGTGGAGAGTCTAACCTGCCAAGACAGAACTTCTATGGTTTCCCTTTTCCACCTCCACTGGCATAGTACACCAACCCAGCATACCAAAGAGAAGCAACGTTACCTAGTCGATAGAGCACGGGACTGGGAGTCAGAAGGACTTGGGTTCTAATCCCGGTTCTGCCACTTGCCTGCTGGGTGACCTTGGGCAAGTCACTTCACTTCTCTGGGCCTCAGTTACCTCATCTGTAAAATGGGGATTCAATCCCCATTTTCCCTCCTACTTAGACTGTGAGCCCCATGAGTGCTTTGAAGTGGGTTTTCCGTTCAATTTTGTACCTTTGTGGTGGTTTTGGGGGTCACTACAGCCTTCCCTTATCTGAAACAATCCACAGGGCTACTCATAAGAGATTGAAATCAAGCAATCAATGAGTGAGCACTTACTGTGGGCACAGCAGAAGCAGCGTGGCTCAGTGGAAAGAGCACAGGCTTGGGAGTCAGAGGTCATGAGTTCAAATCCCGGCTCTGCCACTTGTCAGCTGTGTGACTGTGGACAAGTCACTTAACTTCTCCATGCCTCAGTTACCTCATCTGTAAAATGGGAATTAACTGTGAGCCCCAAGTGGGACAACCTGATTACCCTGTATCTACCCCAGCACTTAGAACAGTGCTTGGCACATAGTAAGCACTTAACAAATACTAACATCATTATTATTATTATTATTATTATCATTAAGTGTTTGAGACAGTATGATGCAACAGAGTACATGATCCCTGCCCGCAAGGAGCTTATTGACTAGAGTCCAGTGGCATCCCCAAGAATCATAGCATCCTTAAATATACCTGATGGGTAAGAGGTGATATTTGGGAACTCATGTCAGTATACCCAGTGAGCTTCACACCTTTAATAACAATAATGTAATAATATTGTTAAGGTATAACAATAATAATAATAATAACAGTCATGGTATTTTTTAAGCTCTTACTCTGTGCCAGACACTGTAGTAGTGCTGGGGGGTGGGGGTGGGGATACAAGCAAATCAGTTGGACCCAGTCCCTACCCCACAAAGGGCTCACAGTCTTAGTCCCCATTTTAACTGATGAGACTGAGGCACAGAGAAGTGAAGTGACTTGCCTAAGATCGCACATCAGACAAATGGCAGAGCTGGGATTAGAGCCCATGACCTCCTGATTCCCAGGCCCATACTATCCACTAGACCATGCTGCTTCTCATAACATATTTACTTCAACTTCTATTATTTCTCATAATTACCTTAAATTATTGTCACCAACTCACATCTTTCAGGATTGCCATTCCAAAGCTCTGGGAGATTTTAAAGGACCAGCTAGTCAGTTCTGGTTATGGGGAGATTTGGATAAAAAAAAGGATAACATTCGTTAAGCACTTACTATGTGTCAAGCACTGTTCTAACCTCTGGGGTAGATACAAGCTAATCAGGTTAGAGACAGTCCATGATGGGCATGAGTCTCCCACAAGCATTCCCTACATTTAGGCACTAGAAGTTTACTAGTAATAACTTATTTTTAATTAGTTTTGGGCTTGGGAAGAGTTTGCCAGATGTGGTGGCTTCTCTCTGCAAAATATCCACTTAATACCTAATAGCCCTTACTTCAAGTATAGCTGTCACCATGCAGTGTACAACCCCACATGCATCCATGGACTCAAGACCAACCATCTATTAATGAAGATACTCTTCATGGCTAAATGAGGGAAAGGAGAAAGGGCAAGAGAAGGGCAAGAAAGCACAACAGGGGTGTAGCCTGATTTAATCAGAAAGGGGAAGAATAGGGGAAGCTAAGACTTTCTAGGAAGGCCGGAAATCCTGATTATATTAAAAATGACAATTGCCAAAAGGGGAAAAGTCAAGGAGCAAAAAGGGAACAGGCAGGGAGGTAGGCTACTGCCTCAGCTCCCAGGAACAGAGGATACAAACAAATGGAATCTGTGAATCTTGCTCCATTTTTTGTTTACATTTTTTTCAAAGGTATTTGTTAAGTGCTTCCTAAGTGCCAGGTACTGTACTAAGCACTGGGGTAGATAAAAGCTAATCAAGATGGACATAGACCCTGTCTCACATGGGACTCACAGTCTTAATCCCTATTTTCTAGATGAGGTCACTGAGATCCAGAAAAGTGAAGTGACTTGCCCGTGGTCACTCAGCATACACGTGTCCAGGGCCTTCTGATTCCCAGACCCCCGCTCTGTCCACTAGGCGTGCTTCTTCTGATGTCCTACTCTGATGCCCCACTGCTGGACAGAATATTTCTGGGGGAATCCAGTCAACTTTGCAAATGGAGCCTTGTTCCCTGGTCCTAGGCTTCTGGACCTAAAATGGAGAATGCTAAATCTTGGGACTCAAGGCTTCTTCCCAGAAAGTAGTCCTTGTCTCCTTTCACAAAAACCTTCACTGGTATGGGTTGGCTTTAGTTCACGTGATGCCATCTGGTAAGTGATTGATACCTCATGTAACTGAGCTATCCCAGAAAAAGAGGCACTGAATGATTTCAATCAATTAATCAATGGGATTTATTGAGCACTTACTGTGTGCAGAGAAAGGTTCCAAGCACTTGGGAGGCAATACAGTGCAGTTGGTAGACATGTTTCCTTGCCAACAAGGGATGAACATTGCCTCTCAGAAGGCTCTGAGGTTCATTTAGGGGCCTCAGGGATCTCTGGGCCAGAAACGGTGGACGATGCTTGCCACTTACTCAAGAGGCGGGGCAAGATCAGGGACAAAAGCAGGAGTGGTGAGGAGCAGAAAATGGGTAAAATGGGCAGGGGGGCAGGAGCAGGAAGAGTTAAAGGGTGGGGGGAAGGGGAAGGAGAAAGGAGGAGGAAATTGAGCACAGTTGACACCCCTCATTAGCCATGGAGGGGCAGGGTGGCATCTTGTTCTGAACTGGGCAGAGCAGAATCACTTATACCCAGAGACCTCGCTAAAAGTCCCCATGAGCCAGGGGAGGAGCTTCTGTTTTGGTTTTTTATGGTATTTCTTATTCATTCATTCACTCAATTGTATTTATGGAGCACGTACTGTGCAAAACACTGTACTAAGCACTTGGGAGAGTACAATACAAACACTTACAATGTGCCTGGCACTGTCCTAAGCATTGGGGTAGATACAAGCTAATCAGGTTGGACTCAACCCTGTTCCACATGGGGCTCACAGTCTTAATCCCCCTTTTGCAGATGAGAGAACTGAGGCCCAGAGAACCAAAGTAACTTGTCCAAGGTCACGCAGCAGATGAGTGGTGAGCTGGGACTAGAACCCAGGTCCTTCTGACTCCTAGGCCTATACTATATCCACTAGGCCACATTGTTCTCTGCTGGTGGGCCCCGGGGTAAGGAACGGGCTGCTCATCTTCTATTTGACCATGTAGGCACTGCCCTCTCCATCCCTGGAGTGAGGGGAGATGAAAAGAGAGGAAAGGAAGAGGCAAGAGAGAAACTAATCCCTGACCAATCCTCTAGATTGTAAACTCGTTGTGGGCAGGGAATACGTCTTCTTATTGTGTGTCATGCTCTCCCAAGAATTTAGCACAGTGCTCTGCACACAGTAAGGGCTCAATAAATGCAATTGAATGAATGAATGAATGAATAGTGTTGGCCTCACACTGCCCCTCCCTATCCTTCACCTTCCCCTGCCCTTCCCTTGCCCTCCCCTTTCTATTCTCCACCACTCCCTTTTCCCTATGCTTTGACAGCCACTGCTCTTGCTCCAAGGTGTTTGCCCAGCACAATGATTCATCAGGGATGGTCGACAGTGTCAAAGGCAGCAGAGAGGTCAAGGAGGATCAGAATGGAGTAGGAGCCATTGGATTTGGCAAGAAGGAGGTCATGGGTGACCTTAGAGAGAGCAGTCTCGGTAGAGTGGAGGGGACGGAAGCCAGATTGGAGGGGGTCTAGGAGAGAATGGGAGTTAAGGAATTCTAGGCATCAATTGTAGACGACTCGTTCTAGGATTTTGGAAAGGAAGGGTAGTAGGGAGATAGGACGATAACTGGAGGGGGAAGTGGGGTCAAGAGCGGGTTTTTTTAGGATGGGGGAGACGTGGGCATGTTTGAAGGCAGAGGGGAAGGAGCCCTTGGAGATTGAGTGGTTAAAAATAGAAGTTAAGGAAGGGAGGAGGGCAGGGGCGATGGTTTTAAGAAGGTGAGAGGGAATGGGGTCCGAGGCGCAGGTGGAGGGGGTGGCACTTGCGAGGAGGGAGGAGATCTCCTCTGAGGATACTGCAGGGAAGGATGGGAAAGTAGGGGAGGGGGTCGGTGGGGGCGGAGGGGAGAGGCGGAGGGGTGACTTTGGGGAGCTCAGACCTGATCGTGTTGATTTTCGTGAGGAAATAGGTGGCCAGATCATTGGGGGTGAGAGATGGGGGAGGGGGAGGAACAGGGGGCCTAAGGAGAGAGTGAAAGGTCCGGAACAATCCTCCTCCATACCTTATCTCACCTTGGCTTCACGGACTCTGTCCTCTCCTGGTTCTCCTCTCACCTCTCTGGCCGATCATTCTCGGTCTCCTACGCCGGAGCCTCCTCCCCCTCCCATCCTTTAACTGTTGGAGTTCCTCAAGGGTCAGTTCTCGGCCCTCTTCTGTTCTCCATTTACACTCACTCCCTCGGTGAACTCATCCGCTCTCACGGCTTTGACTACCATCTCTACGCAGATGACACGCAGATCTACATCTCCGCCCCTGTCCTCTCCCCCTCCCTTCAGGCTCGCATCTCCTCCTGCCTCCGGGACGTCTCCACCTGGATGTCGGCCCGCCACCTAAAACTCAACAGGAGCAAGACTGAGCTCCTCATATTCCCTCCCAAGCCCGGTCCGCTCCCAGACTTCTCTATCACCATGGATGGCACGACCATCCTTCCCGTCCCGCAGGCCCGCAATCTCGGTGTCATCCTTGACTCGTCCCTCTCATTCACCCCACACATCCTATCCGTTACCAAGACCTGCCGGTTTCACCTCTACAATATCGCCAAGATCCGCCCTTTCCTCTCCACCCAAACGGCTACCTTACTGCTACGGGCTCTCGTTATATCCCTGCTAGACTACTGTGTCAGCCTTCTCTCTGATCTCCCTTCCTCCTCTCTCTCCCCGCTCCAGTCTATTCTTCACTCTGCTGCCCGGCTCATCTTCCTGCAGAAACGATCTGGGCATGTCACTCCCCTTCTTAAACAACTCCAGTGGTTGCCTATCGACCTCCGCTCCAAACAAAAACTCCTCACTCTAGGCTTCAAGGCTCTGCATCACCTTGCCCCTTCCTACCTCTCCTCCCTTCTCTCTTTCTACCGCCCACCCCGCACGCTCCGCTCCTCTGCCGCCCACCTCCTCACCGTCCCTCGGTCTCGCCTATCCCGCCGTCGACCCCTGGGTCACGTCCTCCCGCGGTCCCGGAACGCCCTCCCTCCTCACCTCCGCCAAACTGATTCTCTTTCCCTCTTCAAAACCTTACTTAAAAATCACCTCCTCCAAGAGGCGTTCCCAGACTGAGCTCCTCTTCCCCCTCTACTCCCTCTGCCATCCCCCCTTTACCTCTCCGCAGCTAAAGCCTCATTTTCCCCTTTTCCCTCTGCTCCTCCACCTCTCCCTTCCCATCCCCACAGCACTGTACTTGTCCGCTCAACTGTATATATTTTCATTACCCTATTTATTTTGTTAATGAATTGTACATCGCCTTGATTCTATTTAGTTGCCATTGTTTTTACGAGATGTTCTTCCCCTTGACGCTGTTTAGTGCCATTGTTCTTGTCTGTCCGTCTCCCCCGATTAGACTGTAAGCCCGTCAAACGGCAGGGACTGTCTCTATCTGTTGCCGACTTGTTCATCCCAAGCGCTTAATACAGTGCTCTGCACATAGTAAGCGCTCAATAAATACTATTGAATGAATGAATGAATCACATTGAGCCAAGCAATCTGTGCCACATGGTCGATGGAGCGTCAATTTGTGTCACTGATTTTTTTGCACACCGACTGCAAAGCGTTGTCATTTCATTTGGATCTTCATCAGGAAAAGTTGCTAACCTCTGATCTAGGTATTCTCTTTTTTATATAGTGTCTATTAAGTGATTACTATGTGTCAAAATTGTCCTAAGTGCTGGGGTAGATGCAGCATAGCCTAGTGGCTAGACCACGGGCCTGGGAGTAAGAAGGACTTGGGTTCTAATCCCATTTCTACCACTTGTCTGCTGTGTGATCTTGGGCAAGTCACTTAACTTCTCTGGGCCTCAGTTACCTCATCTGGGAAATGGAGTTTAAGACTGTGAGTCCCACATGGGACAGGAATTATGTCCAACTCGATTTGTTTTTAACCACCCCAGTGATTAGAACAGTGCCTGATACATACTAAGCACTTAACAAAAACCATCAATATTATCTGGGACAGGGTAGATACAAGGTAATCAGGTTGTCCCACATGGGGCTCACAGTTTTAATCCCCATTTTACACATGGGGTAACTGAGGCATAGAGAAGTTAAGTGACTTGCCCAAGGTCACCCAGCAGGCAGGTGGTGGAGCTGCGATTAGAACCCAGGTCCTCTGACTCCCAAGCCCGGGCTCTTTCCATTAAGCCATACTGCTTCTCCCAGCGCTTAGTAAAGTACTTGGTACATAGTAAGCACTTAAATAAAACCACCATTATCATTTCTATTGTGTATTTGATTCTGATTCTGACGACTGTCAGAATTATTTTCCCGAACAATATTGTAGGCAGGTTGTTTGCATAAATCGAAACTCTTGAGCCATGAGCTGTCACCCTTCAAATCATGGGCAAAATGTCCCCTGGATGTTCCTGGGAGTGTTTTTCTCATGCTTTACTAAAAATAAAATTTGGAATTCTTTTATGCAATATATCTTTCAACAGACAATGCTAGATAAGCCCAGATCTGGCTTGGGTGGTCATGGCAGTAAAATCATTTTCATATTTGTGATATGTATATTTTATCTGAGAATGTCTTCCTGGAAGAATGACGTTGTACACAGCAGAGCGACAGTCTACTCCACTTGTTTGGAAGCAGTGTTATGCAATTCTGAATAGTTTGAATCCCATACAGAACATCCAAGATTTTTTGCATGCGTATGTGCGAGATGCCAAAGCTTTATTATCTCAGTCTTCTAAACATGTTTGCTTAGGTTATTAACTGCAAATGCCTTCCAGCTGCTAAAGTGAACCTGGCATTTGACATTTCTGTCCTCTAGGAAAGATCCAATGTAAAGAAGACCTTCGACTTACAAAAGAGAATCCAATATTTATGGAATGTGCTCCTTTTTTATGGTATTTGTTAAGCACTTTCTATGTGGCAGGCACTGTACTAAGGTTTGAGATAGATAAATGATAATCACGTTGGACACAGTCCCCATCCTACTTGGGACTCACGGTCTTAATACCCATTTTACAGACAAGGTAATTGAGGCCAAGAGAAGTGAAGTGACTTACCCAAGGTCACATAGCAGACAAGTGGTGGAGCCGGGATAAGAATCCAGATCCTTCTGGCTCCCAGGTCCCTGCTCTAGCCAACTAGGCAATACTGCTTCTCCTTCATTCTGGAAACCTCATAGTCATTTTAATAATAGAGAAGATTTAAAAGTGATTTGAAATTCATAATAATGTTGGTATTTGTTAAGCGCTTACTATGTGCAGAGCACTGTTCTAAGCGCTGGGGTAAACACAGGGGAATCAGGTTGTCCCACGTGAGGCTCACAGTCTTAATCCCCATTTTACAGATGAGGGAACTGAGGCCCAGAGAAGTTAAGTGACTTGCCCACAGTCACACAGCTGACAAGTGGCAGAGCTGGGATTTGAACTCATGAGCCCTGACTCCAAAGCCCATGCTCTTTCCACTGCGCCACGCTTCTTCACCCTTTACACATTTTGAGACTGATGTACTAGGAAAGTGCATCATTCATTCATTCATTCATTCATTCAATAGTATTTATTGAGCGCTTACTATGTGCAGAGCACTGTACTGAGCGCTTGGAATGAACAAGTTGGCAACAGATAGAGAAAGTCCCTGCCATTTGACGGGCTTACAGTCTAATCGGGGGAGACGGACAGATGAGAACAATGGCGATAAATAGAGTCAAGGGGAAGAACATCTCGTAAAAACAATGGCAACTAAATAGAATTGAGGCAATGTACATTTCATTAACAAAATAAATAGGGTAATGAAAATATATACAGTTAGGCGGACGAGTACAGTGCTGAGGGGATGGGAAGGGAGAGGGGGAGGAGCAGAGGGAAATGGGGGGAAAAGAGGGTTAAGCTGCGGAGAGGTGAAGGGGGGGGTGGAGTAGAGGGAGAAGAGGAGCTCAGTCTGGGAAGGTCTCTTGGAGGAGATGAGTTTTAAGTAGGGTTTTGAAGAGGGGAAGAGAATCAGTTTGGCGGGGCGTTCCAGGACCGCGGGAGGACGCGGCCCAGGGGTCGACGGCGGGAGGCATCAATTTGCCTCGTTGAAGAGGAGATACATTCATTCATTCAATTGTATTTATTGAGGGCTTACTGTGTGCAGAGCACTGTACTAAGCACTTGGAAAGTACTATTCAGCAATAGAGAGGGACAATCCCTGCCCACAATGGGTTTATAGTCTAGAATGGGGGAGACGGACATCAAAACAAGTAAACAGACATCAATAGCATCAATATAAATAAATAGAATTAAAGATGTATGCACATCAAAATAAGTAAACAGGAATTAATATAAATAAGTAGAATTATAGTTATGTACATGTATGCAAAAGTACTGTGGGGTGGGGGGGTAGAGCAAAGGGAGTGGGAGCTAAGGAAAGGGGGGGCTTAGTCTGGGAAGGCCTCTTGGAGGAGGTGAGACTTCATCAGGGCTTTGAAGGGGGGAAGTGTGATTGTTTGGCAGATTTGAGGAGGGAGGGCATTCCAGACCAGAGGTAGGATGTGGGCCAGGGGTCGATGGCGGGAGAGGTGAGAACGAGGCACAGTGAGGAGGTCAGCACCAGAGGAGGGGAGTGTGTGGACTGGGCTGGAGAAGGTGAGAAGGGAGGTGAGGCAAGAGGGAGCAAGGTGATGGAGAGCTTAGAAACCAAAAGTGAGCAGTTTTTGCTTGATACGGAGGTTGAGAAGGAGGTGACATGCCCAGAACGTTTCTGTAGATAGATAATCTGGGCAGTAGAGTGAAGTATTGACTGAATTGGGGAGAGACAGGAGATTGGGAGGTCAGAAAGGAGGCTGATGCAGTAATCCAGTTGGGATAGGATGAGTGACTGTAATCTTCTTCAGTCAATAATAATAATAATAATAATAATAATGTTGGTATTTGTTAAGCGCTTACTATGTGCCGAGCACTGTTCTAAGCGCTGGGGTAGACATAGGGGAATCAGGTTGTCCCACGTGGGGCTCACAGTCTTAATCCCCATTTTACAGATGAGGGAACTGAGGCACAGAGAAGTTAAGTGACTTGCCCACAGTCACACAGCCGACAAGTGGCAGAGCTGGGATTCGAACTCATGAGCCCTGACTCCAAAGCCCATGCTCTTTCCACTGAGCCACGCTGCTTCTCTAATCAATCTGCTTCTCAATCAATCCATGATATTGACTGAATGTTCAGTGTGTGTGGGGCACTCTCCCTTTGCTCTACTTTGCTCCCTCTCCCTGTCCCACAGCATTTGTGTATATATGCACATACCTATAATTTTATTTATTTATATTAATGCCTGTTTACTTGTTTTGATGTGTATATATTTCTAATTTTATTTATTTATATTCATGCCATTGATGCCTGTTTACTTGTTTCAATGTCTGTCTCTCGCCTTCTAGACTGTCAACCCACTGTGGGCAGGGATTATCTTTATTGCTGAACTGTATTTTCCAAGCGCTTAGTAGAGTGCTCTGCACACAGTAAGCACTCAATAAATACGACAATGAATGAATGAATGAACACTGTGCTAAGCATTTGGGAGGGTATAATACGATAGAGTTGATACATGTAATTCCTGCTCTCAAGGAGCTTACAGCCTAGTTAGAGGGGCAAATCAGAGCAAGACGACGTGGTATAGTGGGATATAAGGTGTTAGGTCCTTGGGAAGCTGTATGGCATAGCGGATAGAACATGAGCTTGGGAATCAGGAGGACCTGGGTTCTAATCCTAACTCTGCCACATCCCTGCTGTGTAAACCTTGGGCAAGTCACTTCACTTCCCTTTGCCTTAATTACTGTCTCTAAAATGGGGATAAAGACTGAGAGCCCCACGCGAGTCATGAACTGTGTCCAACCTGATTAACTTGTATCTACCTCAGAACTTAGTGCAGTACCTAGCATGTAGTAAGCGCTTAATAATACCATAAAAGAGACCCTGGGAGAATCTAGGACAGCTGGCCAAAGGTAGGCTGAGAAAGAAATAAACATGTGGGCTGCTGCTATGCTAAATACCAGGGACAGTAGGCATGGCTGTGGATTTAAATCTTCCCATGTCTTCCCATTTCCCTTCACATCTAGCCAAAATTCCTGACCATTGTCTTTGAGGTGCTCCATCAGCTTTCTCCTTCTCACTAATAATACTACTACTAATAATGATATTAATGATGGTTTTTGTTAAACGCTTACTATAATAATAATGATAATGTTGGTATTTGTTAAGCACTTACTATGTGCAGAGCACTGTTCTAAGTGCTGGGGGAGATACTGGGGGGTCATCGGGTTGTCCCACGTGAGGCTCACAGTTAATCCCCATTTTACAGATGAGGTAACTGTGGCACAGAGATGTTAAGTGACTTGCCTATGGTCACACAGCTGCCAAGTGGCAGAGCTGGGAGTCGAACCCATGACCTATGACTCCTAAGCCCAGGCTCTTTCCACTGAGCCACGCTGTACTGTACTACGTTAATCAGATAATCAGGTATTGAATCCCCATTTTGCAGATGAGGGAACTGAGGCCCAGAAAAGTTAAGTGACTTTCCCAAGGACACACAGCAGACAAGTGGTGGAACTGGGATTAGAACCCAGGTGCTGTGCCTCCCAGGCCTGTGCTCTACCAACGAGGCCACACTTCTTCTCAAGTGCTTCTCAATGTCTGTTTCCCCCTGAAGACTATAAGCTCCTTGTGGGCAGGGTTTGCATCTACCAACCCTGTTGTATTGTTCTTTCTCAAGCACATACATCAGCGTTCTGCACACAGTAAGCACTCAATAAATACGATTGATTGAATGAGTGTACTTTCCCAAGCAAATAGTACAGTGCTCTGCATACAGTAAGCACTCAATAAATACCACTGAATGCTTAATTTTTTATTGTAGGAGGTGTGTTCAGTGCATCTAAATTCATTCATTCAATAGTATTTATTGAGCGCTTACTATGTGCTCTGTACACTGTACTAAGCGCTTGGAATGAACAAGTCGGCAACAGATAGAGACAGTCCCTGCCGTTTGATGGGCTTACAGTCTAATCGGGGGAGACGGACGGACGAGAACGATGGCAATAAATAGAGTCAAGGGGAAGAACATCTCGTAAAAACAATGGCGACTAAATAGAATCGAGGCGATATACATTTCATTAACAAAATAAATAGGGTAATGAAAATATATACAGTTGAGCAGACGAGTACAGTGCTGAGGGGATGGGAAGGGAGAGGGGGAGGAGCAGAGGGAAATGGGGGGAAAAGAGGGTTAAGCTGCGGAGAGGTGAAGGGGGGCGGTAGAGGGAGTAGAGGGAGAAGGGGAGCTCAGTCTGGGAAGGCCTCTTGGAGGAGGTGAGTTTTAAGTAGGGTTTTGAAGAGGGGAAGAGAATCAGTTTGGCGGAGGTGAGGAGGGAGGGCGTTCCAGGACCGCGGGAGGACGTGACCCAGGGGTCGACGGCGGGATAGGCGAGACCGAGGGACGGTGAGGAGGTGGGCGGCGGAGGAGCGGAGCGTGCGGGGTGGGCGGTAGAAAGAGAGAAGGGAGGAGAGGTAGGAAGGGGCGAGGAGTTGTAGAGCCTTGAAGCCTAGAGTGAGGAGTTTTTGTTTGGAGCGGAGGTTGATAGGCAACCACTGGAGTTGTTTAAGAAGGGGAGTGACATGCCCAGATCGTTTCTGCAGGAAGATGAGCCGGGCAGCGGAGTGAAGAATAGACCGGAGTGGGGCGAGAGAGGAGGAAGGGAGATCAGAGAGAAGGCTGACACAGTAGTCTAGCAGGGATATAACGAGAGCCCGTAGCAGTAAGGTAGCCGTTTGGGTGGAGAGGAAAGGGCGGATCTTGGCGTATTGTAAAGGTGAAACTAGCATACAACCATAGCATATTAACTAGCATATTAACATACTCATAGTCAATCTTACTGTGAGTGCCTCATCTTTGAATAAGGACTAATGGCTGATAAAAAGGGATTCAGGCAGTTGATTTTTAAAATAATTCTAACTGTTCTTGAATATTACAAAATACTTGAACTTTCAATACATTTTTGAATTATTTGAACTTGGACTCAGTATTTGCGATAGTATTCTCGTCTCTCAATGTTGTACAACATTTATGCCATATACCATATAGACAAAATAATGAAAATAACTATATCATAATGCCAGTTTACTGTTTGCAGAGAATCAGATGCTGTATTTCAAACACAATTTTGCCTTCTATCTTTCTCTCTAAAGTTGATCCATGAGAGAGCTCAGCTTTATTGTTTTGTTTTTATTTTTTTTTTAGTGCAGCTATGTGATTAGGTTTCAAAACCACTGAATTTCTAACATTATGATCACTTAACCTTTGGGACACTACCGTTTTCAATTTACTTTTGGGACATTATTTCAGTCATAAATTGAGTCCAGCTAGAGACATGATTTCCTCTAGCAAATTTTATCACATTGGATCAGAAAGCAACTGTTTGTCACATCAATCATATCAGTCTTTTTACTTATTCTGTTCCTTAAAACTGGTATCAGACTTTCCTTCATAAATTAGAAAACATGGTAAAATATGGTCCAGTAGTGAGGTCTGAAAGTCACAGAATCTGATGATGTGCTGAGGTTCTTTTTAGTCAGATAATTCTCTGATACATTTTCTTTTCATTGTAATCACATCATAGTCATATATCTCCTCCATTTGAAATCTCTCTCGTTAAGGGTTGTTGATCATTATTAGTTCATTTTCTAAATCCAGAGAGTAAAAAGAAAGTCACATTGTTAAAAACTTATTTCCAGTCAAAGTCTGTGACACAAAAACTAAATATTATATTGGAGCTTAGAGATCAGAAGTCTTTGTTTCAACAAGTGTAACCTAGATCTAGTTTGGTAAGAACCAATATTTCATCTTGTAAAGTAGAAATGTCACTATGAATGATTGTCCATTCTTTCCGAATTTATAGAAACAGCAGCTGAGTTTCAGGGTTTCACAAGGTTGCTACAGTGGAGACAGAGCTGGGGAACATCGAGGTCTAAATACACACTTCATGCAGTTAGTAATTTCCACTCTAACTTAGAGGACCCTGAGGTAATTCATTCTGCATGGTAGGTCATTGTGAAACGATTCTAAGAAGTGACTGACAATCAAGTATTGTATCCCCCCATTCATTACTGGAAGTGAGGAAAAGGGCCCTAGAAACCTAGAAATGCCACTAGAGATGGGACTGGAGCCACTGTTCATTTGGAAAGCCATTAGATTGTACCTTATCCCCATCTCAAAGCCATTTCTTCTACTACATTTCACTGCACTCAATAGAATAACATGGCCTCCCCTAGAGAAGAACTCATGCACTTTTAGAATTTGACTTTTGTTTCCGGTATGAGTCTCTCCTCTCCAGATACACATTTTACACTAACAGAACTGTGAGTTGCTTGGTCTGGACATTTTAAACAACAACTTCAAAGTGCAACTAAGCTGCCAGAAATGTCTCTTCTTAGGTCAGTCACCTTCGACCAGACACCAGAACCGGACACATATCTGGGAAAGTAAATAAATATAGGCCATCTTGTATGAAACTGTTTGTAAAGATCTTCAGCAATGACGCGTGTGAAATCAAATGGAATGCTGCTGTTTCATTTGCAGTCTTCCTTCTTCAAGCCATGGATTACGCAGAATTGCAAGAATTTCCAGGAAATTAGGACTCAGTGTTTAATGTATGTCCTTGGCGGGACTCAGTTCACCAGCATTTCCTGGTGGCTTTAATTCTATTTATTTTGCATATCAAGGAGAAGAACTTTATTCATTGATCATGTTTGTGTTTACTTAGACAAATTCACACAATTTGTGTCTCAGCCATAAAAGCTAAAAGTGTTCACATAATTCCATTGCTTTTTAAAGGCGAATTAACAAGAAGCAGCATTGCCTAGTGGAAAGACCAGGGACTTGTGAAGCAGAAGAGCTGGGTTCTAGTCCTGGCTCTGCCATTTATCAGCTGGGTGACCTTGGGTGAGTCACCTAAGTTCTGTATGCCTCAGTTATCTCATCAGTAAAATGGGGATTAAGACTGTGTGCCCCATGTGAGACAGGGACTGTGTCCAACTTGATACTGTGTACCAATACCCGCGCTTAGTACAGAGTCTGGAATATAGTGTTTAACAAAAGCCACAATTATTATTATCTTTCATTACATTTGCCTTGAAAAATTTCAAAGCAAGAAATTTGAACTGAATTGCATCTAGGAGACACATATAGTCCAGTTAATAGGATGAAAACCTGAATTTTGAAGAGCTGTCCTAATGGGCCTCTCTCTGGTGATGACACGGAGGTGAAATGGGATTATTCCAGTTCTTTAAACATTCATGGGACAGCTCTTCATGAAGACAGCGAATCCCAGTTCCTTTTGGAAAGTGCCATGACATCAGTTTGTGACTTGGAGCACAACTGTGTTGGATTTTGTGCCAAAACAATAAAAAAATTTTCAAAAAAATCCCTCTGCAATGTATGATTTTCCATAATGAAAAGGGTAAAATGGTCCAAGTTATAGTTCTTTTTTTCAGCTGGGTGGACATAACCCAAAACATTTGGAATGTATTTGCATTTTACAGTTATCAGAAGATGCATGATTATCATGATCTTATTTTTAGTAATATTGAGAAAAATGTTCAGGGTTTTTTTGAGCAGAGACTGAGTCTACAAGGCATGCTCTGGTCTCTTTCAACGGCCACTGCATCCGCAAATAAAAAAAACAAACAAACAATGTTTCTCTGAATCAAGATGGGCAATGACTATTTGTCAGACTCTGTTCAGCTACACTGGATAGCATCGTGTTCAAATACTAAAGACCAGAGTGCATTTTTCAGCCTCTTAAAGGCATACATTAAAATGAGTTGGGCATGAAGGAATCCCATAGTTTATGAGTAGGATTTATGCGGGAAGGGAAAATGATAAATCAATTGTATTGATCGAGCACTTGGTGTGTGGCGAGCACTGTACTAAGTGCACAGAAGAGTAAACCTTGTCGTTTAGAAGATCCAAAAAAAAATATGTTTGCATTTTTATTTAGCTGGCTATAGTCTGATTTGTGAATATGCAGATGACCTGGTCCTTATCTTTTTCCTTCTCCTAACAAGAGCCTTTCTTCTCCTCTTGTCTTATGCTGTCGAATCATCTCCTACCCATAGCGTCACCCTGAACACATCTCTCCCAGAACGCCCCACCTCCATCTGCAACTGTTCTGGTAGTGGATCCATAGAGTTTTCTTGATAAAAGTATGGAAGTGGTTTACCACTGTCTCCTTCTGCACAGTAAACTTGATTCTCCGCCCTCGACTCTCTCCCTTGCCATTCCTGCCCAGCACAAGCGAGTTTTGACTTGTAGCAGATTGCCTTCCACTCTCTAGCCACTGTCCAAGCTAGGAATGGAATGGGTAGGCTGACTCTCCCTCCCATAGTTGAGACTGGTAGAGTACTGGATTATCTCTAGTTGTGAACCTGAGAGGGGTCTTATCCTCTACGATGAGTCTATTTTTGGGAAGGGGATGGGAGCATGATGGTGCCCCACCAGGGGTGGGGTTATAAATACCAGAAAGGTAGAAAACAAGGAATGTTCAGAGCCAGAGAAAGGAAGAGAAAATGACAATCAATTAATTGTATTTATTGAGCACTTACTGTGTGCAGAGCACTATAATAATAATAATGTTGGTATTTGTTAAGCGCTTACTATGTGCAGAGCACTGTTCTAAGCGCTGGGGTAGATACAGGGTAATCAGGTTGTCCCACATGAGGCTCACAGTTAATCCCCATTTTACAGATGAGGCAACTGAGGCACAGAGAAGTTAAGTGACTTGCCCACAGTCATACAGCTGACAAGTGGTAGAGGTGGGATTCGAACTCATGACATCTGACTCCCAAGCCCGGGCTCTTTCCACTGAGCTATGCTGCTTCTCTAAATGCTTGGGGGGAGTATGATATAACAGAATATCTAATGATATACACAGTCCCTCTCTAGACTGTAAGCTCCTTGTGGGCAGGGAATATGTTTGTTTATTGTTGAGTTGTACTCTCCCAAGCGCTTAGTACAGTGCTCTGCACACAGTAAGCACTCAGTGAATACAACTGATTGAATGAATGAATGAACATACAGTCCCTGCACACAATGAGCTTACAGTCCAGAAGGGGGAGATGGTCATTAATATAAACAAATAAATTGTGGATATGTTATAATAGTGCTGTGGGGCTGGAGATGGGGAGTGTAAAAAGGGAGACAGTCATAGCATTAGGACCTAGGGTGATAAGTGACAGATTGGAGACAGACGAAGTGGGGGACCAGAGAAGAGGTGGAGGGAGGGTGGCAAAAATTGGGGTAGAGAGGGCTGAAGGAGACAGGGTTGACAGGGACGCACAGTACCTCCACCAAGAGCATAGTTCTGGTGGTCAGACCAGAGGGGTTGGAGGGCAGTTATGGAAACTGAAGACAGATGGCAAGCCCTGGGGCCACTGATTGCCCCAGAACTCTAGACTGATAAAGATCTCTGGAGCGCTAGATATTTTCCAGTCATGCTGGAAATGTCTCTCTCAGCTGGGAAAAGCCGTTCTGCACCCGTGGTCAAAGTGGGAGGAATCGTAGAGACAGCTGCTGTTTCTGCCTTCAAGGAAGTGGAGAAACAGAAATGAGTGATGGTGTTTTTTTGAGCGTCCACTGGGTGCAAATAAACATATAATGAAATATTTTGGCGGCTCTGTTTTCTCATCTAAGTGGATAATGATACCCGATCCTTCCTTGATCCAAAGCATGCTAAGGAGGAAGATGGCTGCCAAGAAAATGGGGGCGGGGGAGGGGAGAAGATGCTGCCAGTATAAAACCCAAGAGAGATAACGCTGGAAGGAATAAACTTGTTAGGAGTAGTGAAGAATATGGAGCAGAATGAGGAACAGGGAAAGCAGAACAGCATGAAGTCAGGAGGGAGAAGGTTGGCTAACACAGAACTTGGGAATCATCCTCTTCTTCTTCAGTGGGAGCCCAATTAAAACAAAAACTTGTTGGCATTGAGGGAGGAGTGCATAGTGGAGTGGACAAAATCACAAAAGAGAAAATATTCTGGATGACACCTTTTCCTCCTCCAAACCTTTGGAGACACTTAAACTTAGTAACCGCTTCCTCCCCTCACACTCACTTTTTCAGCATGCACATTTACTCAAATGTCACACTTTCTTAGTGACATAAATACATACACAAACTATTTTCCTCAGGGGCACATGAAGATTCTCAGTTACACACACACATACACACACACACATGCACGCACAGATGGTATCATGAGAAGACATAGTTTTCACTCTAATACTTGATAAAAGCTCCACAGCAGTCAGAGCAGAGCAGGGCAGGGCAAGTTAGGTAAGCAGATGCTACAAAGACCACATCAGGGATGGTTTTGTGCCTCCACAACCCACCAAGATGGATTGGAATATTCAAGATAGTGCTTGCTGCTTAAACTTCATCAAAATGGCAACCACACATACACAGAACTCTTGCTGCTCCACTCCGTCTGCAACTTGTGTGGCCCCTATCTTGATTTTCTATGTTTTTCTTTTTGGCTCCTGCACTTCCCCACCTTCCTAAATAAAGGGTTTGAAGTGTTGGATAATTTTCTTTTTATCTAGTACTAGGGAGTTTTCCCTTCTCATTAACTTTCTCTTCTCTTCCTCTCCTAGGCTCCAGGGTTGGGAAGGAACCATTTGAGTGGGGAATCCTGAGGCTTCCATCAAACCTCCCTGCTTCCCTCTGTTGGGGTTCAGCCATCAGATGGCCCCAGAAGGAGATCCAGGCTGAGTTTTCCTGTCCCAAGAAAGGAAGGAGTCTCTGGTTAACTCTTTCTACCTGGGGAAAGGAGCGATCCAGGGTCAGTTCTTTCTGCCCACAGAAAACAGACAGGCAGCAGCCTGGGTTCTTAGGGATCCCCCAAGTCACATATTGGGGCTTGACAAACCCACACTCCCTACTCCTTTCCAGAACGGGTGGTTGAGGAGTGGGAGTGGCCAAAAGTTGCTTGGAGCCAGGAATGGGGGCCTGGGAGCTGGGTGAGACCGACGTGACTGGTTACCAGTTAGGGTGGCAGGCTGATCAGATAGTTGGGGAGACAGGCTGGGGAGAGAGCCAGGCCCCTCGTTCAGCAGAAGGAATCGTGGACCCACTGACCCAGGCTTTGGACTCTAAGCTCCCTGGAGGCAAGGATCATGTCTACCGACTCTGTTCTTGATGGTTTAGCGGTCACCTTCTGATGAATCGGTGGTACTGAGAGCTCCAGTGTACTTTTCAGCATTTACGTCCTTGTTGGATGCAGTAACTCAAATAACCTTTTGAGTTCTGCTAACATCTAGGATTTAATCTGTGAGATGTCATTGCTAAACCATGGATGCACCCATGGAGTCCTTCTCTTGTGTGGGAACCTTAAATGAGTGTTGCTAATCACAAACTGATATTGGCACATTCACTGAGCAGCCCTTGCCATTGTCTTTTCAATCCTGTGGAATCTAATGGCGTTTTTCTATGTTTCAGCATTGTTACCCACTCCTACATTGACATATCCCAGGATCATGAGCTCACCAGCTTCTGGAATGATGTGGTGATACTGTTTAGATCTTTTTTGAAGGCTTCCTTCTGATTTTTTTTTATTTGTTTATAGTAACAATAATAGTGGTATTTGTTAAGCACTTACTATGTGTCAATCACTGTTCTAAACAATGGGGTAGATGTAGGTTTATAAGGTTGGACACGGTTTCTGTCCCACATGAGGCTCACAGTCTAAGTAGGATGGAGAAACACAGCCTGGACCTCCATCCGAGGCCATCTAATGGCTAGGCCCCAACAGAGGGAAGCAGAGAGGTTTTCTGGAAGCCTCAAGGTTCCCCAGTCGAGTGGTTCCTTCCTGCCCCTGGAGCCTAGCAAAGTAGGAGACGAGAAGTTAATGAGGAGGGAAAACTCCCTAGCACTTAAATGAATCCCCTTTGTACAGCTGATCAGGTTGGACAGAGACGCCGTCCCACAAAACGCTCACAGTCTTAATCCTCATTTACAGATGAGGAGACCGAGGCACAGGGAAGTTAAGCAACTTGCCCAAACAAAGCAGGTAAATGACAGGGCCGTAATTAGAACCCAGATCCTCTGACTCCCAAACCCATGCTCTTTCCACTAGACTGTGCTGCTTCTTTGCTTCTCTTGTCATTGTTGAGGCACATAATACTCCAGTGCTGATAACCAAGTATTTTCATTACAGGGGCAGGCGTAGGGACATGAGAGGGTTGCTGCAATCTCTGGATACATTTGGACAGATAGAATAGGGACTGCCTGGTTTCAAACATGACAATTAAGTAGTGTCACTCTAGAGAGAGAAATATACCCAGCACCTGCTTCTGTGAACTATACTTCATCGGTGCTGTGATGTCGACACCATGACATCCAGTCTAATAATGATGATGATGATGATTTTAAGCACTGGTGTGGATTCAAGTTCACCAGTTTCTATCCCATGAGGTTCCCAGTCATCAGTGGTGATGATTTGCACCGTGTCATCCACACTCTCTCACTGTCAGCCCTGATTAGGAACAGCATTGCATGATTACTCATTGGAGTTGTGTGTAATCTGCGACAGTGTGAAAGGCTATCTCTGTCTCCCTTTTGTGCCTTAGTAGAGCAGCTGATCCTGGCACTGTGTCTTCATATGCTTTTGTTACCATCCAATCTTATTGATTGAGCATTTACTGTGTGTAGAGAGCGTTGTGTTAAGCTCATGGGAGAGTACAATATAAAAGAGTTGATAGACATGTTCTCTGCACTCAGTGAGCTTACTGACTAGAGGGGTAGACAAACATTAACATAAAAAAATAATTACAATATTTGTTAAGTGCTTACTATGTACCAAGCCTTGTTCTAAGCACTAAAGTACAGATATGTACATAAGTGCTGTGGGGGCTGAGGGAGGGATGACTAAAGGGTGCAAATTGAAGTGCAAGGTCAAAGCAGAAGGGAGTTGGAGAAGAGGAAATGAGGGCTTAGTCAGGGAAGGCCTCTTGGAGGAGATGGGCTGTTAATGAGGTTTTGAAGGTAGAGAGAATGAGACGGAGAGTGAGGAAACACGGAGTGAGCGTTTTTGTAGAAAAATGATCCGGGCAGCAGAGTGAAGTATGGACTTGAGTGTGGAGATACAGGTCAGCAAGGAGGCTGCTGCAGTAATCAAGGCTGAATAGGATAAGCGCCTTAGTTAATGTGATAGCAGTTTGGAGCAGAGGAAAGGGTGGGTTTTAGTGATGTTGTGAAGGTTGGATTGACAGGATTTGGTGACAGATTTTGTGGATTGAATTAGTGAGATGAGTCAAGGATAATAATAATAGTTATTATTATTAGTTTGTTAAGTGTTTACTATGTGTCAGGCATTGTTGTTGGGGGGAAATGCAAGCAAATCAGCCTGGACACAGTCCCTGTCCCAAATAGGGCTCACAGTCTTAATCCCCATTTTACAGATGAGATAACTGAGGGACAGAGACATGAAGTGTCTTTTCCCAGGTCACACAGCAGATAAATGGCAGAGCCAGGATTAGAACCCATTAGACTCCTAGGCCCATGCTCTAACTCATAGGCCATGCTGCTTCTCTAGGATATGTCAAAGTTGTGGGCTTGTGAGGCAGTTATGGGAAATTATGATAAACTACGATCTGAAGTTATGGGAAAGTTCTGTTTTTGATATCCAAATAGAGATGTCCTGAAGGCAAGAGGAAATGTGAGACTGCAGAAGAGAGGGACCAGTCCTGTAGATGTAGATTTGATAATCATCCACATAGAGATAGCAGTTGAAGTCAGGGGAGCAAATGAATTCTCTAAGGGAGTGGGTATAGTTGAGAAAAGAAGGGACCCAGCACTGAACGTTTAAGGACAACCACAGTTATGGGGTGGGAGGCAGAGGAGGAATCGGCGAAAGAGTTTGAGAAAGCACCCAGAAAGCTAGAAGGAGAACCAGGAGAGGATAGACTCAGTGAAGTCAAGGTTAGATGATGTTTACAGAGAAAGGGGTGGTTGGCAGTTTAGAAGGCAGCTGGTGTGTGCATGTTTGTGTATTTACTTAACTATTGATTTATTTTAAATGTCACTGTTCCAGAGAACCATCAGAATATGCACTAATAAGGCAGCATATTAATTCTCAAGCAAAAGTGGAATGCTAGACAGACGAGATTTCTTATTCCTTCCTTTATGAAAAGTCTCCATTTATTATTTCAGTAAGACTTCTAAGGACACTAGGTCACACTATCCTTAGACTATTTTTATCTGCTCCTGACCTGATGACTCTCCAATTTTCCCAGAATCTTCTCAATGGAATGAAAGGATG